>NW_006399799.1:9625195-9653982 GCF_000299155.1 Elephantulus edwardii
CCCATCAAATTGTGTGATCCTGTGATTAACCACCTTTACCACCACCCCCCTCATCCATCCTTGCCCCTCTGCTACCTCCCACCCCTTGGATCCTCATACAATAACGGTGTTATACAGTATTTGTCCTTATGGGACTAAAGCAAATTACTTTTACTTCATATTAACACTGGTGTTATTTAGCTCCTTATCAGACACAGTGGTTTCAACGGTGGGATCAAGCAACAATCATTAGGATGGTGTAGACCAGGCAATATTTACACTCAGTTGTACATAGGGCCACTCCATGACAGCTGGCAGTTATTAGAATTAGTATGTAATAGCCATCTCCCCCTCTAGATGGCAGCGTCCAGAAAAAGCTGGGGCAATCTGTTTTCTTGACCCTTGTGGACTACATTTGTCCACCTCAGCTTTGTACGCTGCTTTCACAACCGGTGACTAATTTGTTGCTGTTGTTGTTTGGTGCCGTCGAGTCATAGACGACTCATAGCGACCCTATGAGCAGTCTGAGCACTGTTTGTACATAGAGTTTCCGGAGGCAAGCCATTTCGGAAGTGGATGCCGCTCCTGCTTCCAGGCTTGATTTAGTCAGGAAGCTCCAGCCAACACTGTCCACCATGGGTACCCAATACCACGTTTTGTACATCACTGTCACAGTGTTCAGCATCACAGCAACCACGAGTTACCTCTGTACAGCAACGCACAGACCAGTGCTATACCACCTAGAAGAACGTTTGACAGGAAAACAATTTGAACCTGGCCAAGGGCTGCAGATGAAAATCACCCACCTTTGGCTTGGTAGCATAACTTCCTTTCCACTAGGCCAACGTAGCTCTCTCTTTGTCGGTGACTGAGGGATTATTTAAAACCATTTTCTGAGATATGACTGAACAACTATCTGAAAACAAAGTGGGGAGGGGAGGCATTCAGAGGAAAGATCACATTATAATAGACTTTTGCAAAGCCACAAAGGCCACAAAGCCCCCTCCAACCCAACCATGTTTGCATAGCTTGCAGAATTTTGCAGCTCTCTTTTCCAAGCATGCTGTGGATTCCTGCTGGCACCATCCCCGGGACAAAGAAAATAGAGCTGTTAACATCACACCTACAATGTATGAAGACCAGGTAGCAGAAATATTACCTAGAGCACATGGGCATACCGCGGTAGGAGCAAAATTCAAAAGCACGTACCATAAATAAGCATTTGGAATTCATTATCAAAGTGAAAGGCTAACACAAGCTCCTCTTCCTTCCTCAATATGCCGTTACCTAGGCCAGGCAAGAATGGCAATCCATCCAGAGCATAGTTCCGTGCCAGAAAAAGACAAAAGCAGTGACTGATTTGCCTTGGTGATTTTACAGTTCTCCCAGATTTCTTGTTTAGAACAGGCTCTGGGTAACCAAAGATGGCATGAACAGGTGGGGACTTGGGAATTGGGGCTGCCTCTCCAATCTCATTAAAGCCATGGATGAAGATCCAGTGGGATATTAACTCAGACTCACAAGTCTGAGAACACCTACTGCCTTGGCAACCCCTCCTCCCTGAGAATATTCTCAGCTCTCAGAGGTCCAAGCTAACTGGCTCAGGGAGGACTAGGCTAGACTGCTCCACCACAAACACCACAAGTCCTGACCACTGGACTTGGGGCTTTTCCCAAAAGGCAATGAGTGAGATGAAGCTAAGTCTGGGCTTGGAATTGTAGCTTTTGGTGCCATCACAGCAAAGGAAATGGTCAGTATTCAGCCACAACAGTGATTGGTTCAAGTAACTCATTGCATGCTGATGACTGGCTATCACTCACATCCTTGTTGGTGATTGGTCAGCACTTGCTTCCTTAGCCTGATTGATCAGTGCTAGTGGGGGGAGGGAGTCAGCCTGTGAATTAAATAAACAAGTATATAAAGGAGGCTCAGCATCTGGAAGATACGTGAAGGAAGAGTGGAGGAGCTGCTATCCTGTACTTTACAATTTACACCATATTTTTTATCATCTTTTCTTTCTTTGTCCTTCACTAGAACCCTGTGAAGGAGCTTTAGGTACCCCACATTTGTAGAAATCATCATCTATTTAACAGATATTTTGGGAACACATATTTTGGATTCAACCCTTGAGAAGTCCCTGAAGTAGGTACTATTGTCATTCCCATTTTTCAGAAAGGAAAACAGAGAGTTAAAAAAGGTTAACTTAATTTCCCAGGTTCCCATACCTAGCAATGACAGAACTAGGATTTGAACCCAAGCTGTCTAACTTTAAAAATCTACTATGCCCTGGTCACACAGATGATCGAGCTTATTGTGGCACATTAGATAGCACCTCAGAATGTCCACCCTGCTATTATAATGAAGAATGGATGAAACAGAAAAGGGTAAAATCTGGGACAGAAGGTAATTTAAACAGGGCCTCTCCTAGAACCCAAAAGGCCCACGTCATTTCCTGTTTCAAGGCTTTGGTATGTTAAAATAAGCACATAAATTGAAAATTTCAAAATTTTGCATTTATTTTAAATATGTGTATGTTGTTGTTGTTGTTATGTGTCGTCAAGTCACCTGCGACTCATAGCGGCCCTAAGTAAAACAGCCCCAAACCCTGCTCTATCCTGTGCCAATCTCACTGTCTCTGACACACCTACCCCCATTACCCCAGTCACTGAATCAATTCTCCTGAATCAGATCTTCCTCTCCTGTGCTACCCCTCCACCCTCCCAAGCATGATGTCCTTCTCTAAGGGCTGTTCCCTCCTTGCAACATGTCCAAAGTCAGCTGAAGCTTCAGAATCTTTGCCTCCAAGGAGCAGCCTCGTTTAACCCTTTCCAGGTTGAACCTGTTTGTTTTCTTAGCAGTTCATGGTATTTTCAATACTCTTTTCCAACACCACATCTCAAAGGCATCAATTCTCCTTCTATCCTCCCTAGTCATTGTCCAACTCTCTGATGCATACAAGTGATTGCAAAGACCATGGCCTGTATCAAGTGCACCTTAGTCTCCAGAGTGACACCATTGCTCTTCAGTACTTTGGAGAGGTCCCCAACAGCAGACTTTCCCATCACAATACATCTTTCAATTTCCTAGCTGTAATTATCAAGAGTATTGACTGTGGAACCAAGCAAACTAAAGCTGTTAATCTCAATCCCTTCACCATCCATCCTGATGCTACCAATTGGCCCAGTGGTGAGAATCTTTGTCTTCTTGATATTGAGCCTCAGTCCATATTGAAGGCTGTAGTCTTTGAACTTCTACAGCAAGTGCTTCAGGTCCTCCTCAGTTTCAGCAGCAGAGTTGTATCATCTGCATAACGCAGATTGTTGATGAATCTTCCTCCAATCCTGATGCCACACTTCTCCTCATACAGCCCCACCTCCCAAATAGTCTGTTCTGCATATAGGTTGAAAAGGTATGGAGATAGGATACATCCCTGGCAATTTTGAACACACCCTTCCCAATTTTAAACCCTGTAGTATTTCTTTGCTCTGTTCTGATGACTGCCTCCTGCTCCAAGTGTAGGTTTCACATTAGCATGATCAAGTGTTCTGGGATTCCCATTCTTCTCAGAGTCAGCCACAGTTTGTTATGATCCACACAGTCAAATGCCTTTGCATTATCAATGAAACATAGATAGAAATGAAATGTGTATATATAACAAATAAATTATTTTCATGTATAATGTGCTAAAATGTAATGCAATGGTGCTATTCACAAGATTACAAAAGCATACTGATTCATTGCATGTTTTAGATGGTAGGTTCCTATAATAGGATACAACTTCAGGTTGTGTGACAAATATCTCCCTTTTTAGTTCCCTCAATGTGTTGCTGTGGCTGCCTAGAATGAAAGACGCATATGCTGCCCTCTGTAATTGAGGGAAAAGTGCTGGTGACACTATGGCCAAGGCTTCCAGCTGCTAACCAAATAGTCAATGGTTCATATCCACCAACAACTCCTTGTGAGGCCGTCTGCTACACTGTTTACAGTCTTGGAGACCCAATGGGCCATTCTATGCTGTCTTTCATGGGGGCTCAATGACACCTAACAATAACAACAACAACAACAACAACATGGTAGCTATGAGTTGGGATAGATTCGATTGCAGTGTGTCTGGGTTTTGGTTGGTGACCGAGAGTCCGGGAGCCAAATATCTTCAAGGTAGAAAGGCAATACATTTAGCAGTGAATGAAAACGGAGATTCTAAAACAAGGTAGCATGAGTTCAAAAATAGGTTCTGTTGCTTATTAGCCATGTGATCTTGGACAAGTTTTTTAAATCACCTTTGCCTCTGTTTTCCTATTGAAGAAAAAGATAACAGTAGCTATCTCATAAGTTTCCTGAAAATATTAGTTAGCACATATACTGCATTGAAACAGATGAGGGAGAGAACAGTTTAAAAGCGATATATGATTGGGTATTATGGTTACCACAAGAGTCCAGAATGAAGGTTGCCTAGTGGAATGTACTCGGTGGGGAGGGGGGATTGTATACCAATGAAGGAATTTTTCTTTTACTTTTCAAAGAGAAGAACGAACTGAGAGGAGGGGTGGGCAGCAAGAAAAATGCAACAATGAATGAATGGAAATCCAAAATCTCTGTAATTGTTCATTCAAATTAAGAAAATAAAGTTTAAAAATTAAAACAAAATTAGCCTAAACCCAACCCAGTTCACTGTTGGTCCTAACTCATAGCCACCTTCCATGGGGTTTCCAATACTGTGAATCTTGCCTTCCTCATGCAGAGTGGCTGGCAGATTTGAACCACTGACCTTTAGATTAGTAGCCTAATTACATTGTTGTTGTTGTGTGCTGTCGAGTCAGAACTGACCCATAGCAGACTCTCCAGCAGGTTTTCAGAGGCAGGAGGAGCTTGCCCATCCTTCTCTCATGGAGCTGCTGACAGATTCGAACTGCATGCCTTTGGGATTGTAGCACAGCTTCTTACCACTAGGCTACCACAGCTGCTCTGCTTTACAAATCTTTCTAAGCCTTGGCTCCTATGTCTGAAGATGGTGATTACATTACACACTAGCAAATCCTTAAAAGGATTAACCATCATCATCGTGAAGAAAGAGCAAGGCATTTGGGGGTGAAATGGATGAAGGACATTCTAGTTAGGATTAGTGCATGCTAAGACAGTGGATTGAAAAGAAAAGAAATGTTGCTGTTGTTGTTAGGTGCTGTCAAGTCGAGTATGACCCATAGTGACCCTATGAACAACAGATCTGAAACATAAGGGGAACTGAAAGTAACTGCCCATGGCTAGATTATAGATTGCACCTGAGATAGGGAGAGCCCAGTCCCAGATGGAGAAAAGCCTGTAGACCAGGGTAAGGAATTCATTCATTAGAAAACAGGGGACCTTGGTCAAAGTTCATCCTGACCAGAAGGCACGGAGGCTCAGAATTATACATAATTTACTCACGTAGTATGTGGCATAGCTGGAATTTTGCTAGGCCGCTGCTGCCTTGAAATCCTGTATTCTCTTCTTTCCGTGAGAATGAACTGTACTTATCTCTCAGCCCTCTCCACACACAACTATTTCCTCCATATTCTGGGGCCTGCATCTTAGTTTTCCTTTGGGAAGTACTTTTCCATTCTCATCTGTGTGGTTCCACCACCCTTGACTCCAGAGGCAGATGCATAGCCCACAATCTGCCAGTGACAGTCTTGCATGTTCTGGAAATCATCTGGGCGTCATCACCACCACCACTATCCTTGTCATCACTCACACTCAGGTGAACTGGAGGGGACCAAACCAAATGATGTGTCCCAGGTGAGCTGCCTTGATGTTTCCTAACAGGCACCAGAAGAACACTAAGCCTTTGGCTTATCTATTGCACTCATTCCTTAAAGTCAGCTACAATCCTATAGTCTACCTTGGAAATGAAATTTTACTGAGTGGATTTTTAAAGCTATGCTCTTTATCAATTGCAGGAAATTGGGGAGGGGGAGAATGAAAGGGAAAAAATCAAAATCACCCATCATCCCACCACCCAGAGGCAACCACTGTTCGCTTCCTTCCAAATCCTTTCTATATACATTTTTAACACAGTTGAGATCATACTGTATAATCAATTTTGTATCTTGCTTTTCAGAAATGTGAATTTAAAAGTCAAGCACCCAAGAACCCCAGCTATCTCATCAACACTTCAGATGCCTCTGAAATGCATTGGAATTTTTAAAAAATTGATTCCACAAATCTCCACCCCACACCCCCGCCTTCTCTCCTGACCACGTGGGCTTCGCAGCAGAATACACATGATACAGACACATCCCCTGAAGTGTAATAGATTTGAATTGCACACAAGTTGGTGAATGACTGTCTAAATAATTAGGAGGTTAATTAATCTAAAATATAGGAGGATGAGAGAAATTTGAAGCTACTGATTCAGCTGAGAACTGTGAGCCTGTCTTGCTAATGAACAGAGGGAGGTGAGAGACTGAGGCAATGCAAAGTGATAACAGAACCAATCGGCTACAATTACTCTGATGGGCATCAGATTCCATGGGACCTACTGAAGAACTCTGTAGTTCTTGTGGTCAAGAGGCTTCCTGGTATCTGGAATAGAAACAGCAGAGAGATTGAAAGACTCAGGCATTAAAACTAGGTAACCTAGTTCTGATTCATTTGTCCATCTATAAACTGCTAGTACTACTCGTTGCTGTCAAGTTGGAACCAACTCATAGCTGACTATCCATTGGATTTGTGGGGCTGTGCATTGCACAGGAGGAGATTGTCCCTCTTTGTGCCTTGGAGACTCTGGTGGATTGGAACCAGAGAGGCACCACCTTTGCGTCAGCAGTAAAATTCCACACTCACTCCACCAGAACCCCTTTATCTCTAAACAAGAATGATATTAATAGTCCCAACCTCATAGTGTCACACTTTATCTCACATACTTTTGGCATGCTGCCAGGAGGGGCCAGTCCCTGGAGAAGGACATTGTGCTTGGAAAAGCAGAGGGCCAGCCCACGAAAGGAAGACTCTGAATGAGATGGCTGGTGCGGTGATAGCAACAACAGGCTTACGCACGGCAGGGGTTGTGAGGATGTTGCCGAATCAGGCAGAGTTTTGTTCCGCTGCACACAGCAGAGCTACGAGTTGGAGTCGATTCAACAGTACCTAACAGTATTATTTGGTGTGATGATTAATTAAGCTCATATAAGTAAAACTTTTCAAGTGCTCAGTAAGATCTTAGTTAAAGTAAGCGTTTTTGAAATGAGAAGCAGAATGTCTTGGATTTGTGGCTTTCTCAAACGTTTTCTTTTAATTTTTATTTTTTATAATGGCATGTTTAGAAAATTCATATACATTGTATTTCACACTTTCTTCATTCATATTGTGTTTCATACAGTCATTCCCATACATTGTGTTTTCTAAAATTAATCCCCACTGAATTGTGCATAGTATTACCCCATCTTTTCAAGTTTTGATGGTGAATCAGAGTAAGAAATGTGGCCAGCACATAAAAACATCTATGTTGCCTGATACTTACAGTCTATTCCAGCTCATAGTAGCTCTGTAGGGTAGAGTAGAACTTCCCATAGGATTCCAAGGCTGTGATCTTTAGGGAAGCAGATTGCCACACCAGTCTCCCTTGGAGTCGCTGGTGAATTTGAACTATCAGCCTTTAGGATAGCACTTGAGTATTTAATCACTGCATCACTGTTGTTGTTTGCCATGGAGTCAGAACCAATCCACAGCTGATCCTCCAGCAGATTTTCAGAGACAGTGAACCACCCAGGAGGAGATTGTCCATCCTTCTCCCACAGAGCATCTGGTGGATTTGAACCACATGCCGTTGAGATTGCAGTGGCAGCTTCTTTCTACAAGGCCATCAGAGCTCCCCAACTCTGCACCACTGTTGTTGTTACGTACTTCCAAGTCTACTCCAACTTATAATGACCCTATGTAAAACAGTTCTGAACCCTGCTCTATCCTGACCCGACCTTATTGTCTCTGACCCACCTATTCCCATTACCTCCATCACTGAGTCAATCCATCTCATTGAGGGTCAGTCCATCTCATTGAGGGTCTTCCTCTCTTATACTCTTCCTCCACCCTTCCAAGTATGATGTCCCTCTCCAAGAACTGGTCTTCCCTTGCCACATGCCCAAAGTATGTCAGACACAGCTTTAAAATCCTTGCTTCTAAGGAGCAGCCTGGTTTCACCATCACACCTGCTTGTTCTCTTAGCAGTCCATAGTATATTCAATACTCTTGAATTACAAGTCAATGATTCTTCTTCTATCATCCTTAGTCATTGTCCAGCTCTCTAACATATAACAAACAATTGTGAAGACCATGGCCTAGATCACCTTAGTCTCCAGACTGACATTGCTCTTCAGTACTCTGGAGAGTTCCCTGACAGTAGACTTTCTTAATGCAGTATATTTTGATTTCCTGGCTGCTGGTACCAAGAGTGCTGGTTGTGCAGCTAAGCAAGGTGAAGCTGTTAACATTCTCAATTCTTCACCATCTGTCATGGTGCTACCAATTGACCCAATGATGAGAATCTTTGTTTTCCTGGAGTTGAGCTTCAATGCATATTGAAGACTGCAGTTCTTGACCTTCTACATAAATGAGTATATGTATATATGCATGTGTGTCTCATTAAATACTAATTATCCTCACTCATGCAATGCTGCTCCATTTGCTATTTTATCTTATTGTTTGGCTTTCTGTTTTTTTTTTTTTTAAATGCTATTGCAATTCATTAAGGATCCTGGTGGTCTAGTGGTAAGAAGCTGTACTACACTGTACTGCAATCCCAAGTGCATGTGGTTCAAATCCACTAGCTGCTCCGTGGGAGAAAGCTGGGAAATATCTGCTGTTGAAAAGTCACTGGAGGGTCAGCTGTGGGTCAGTTCCAACTAGATGGTACACAACAACAACAAACGTATCTCAGGGAGCTCTATAGTCTATAGCGAGTTGCACTTCTAATCCAAAGGTGGTGGTCCAAATCCATCAGTGGTTCCATAAGAGAGGAGGGAAATCTCCTCCTGTGTGATGCACAGCCTCAGAAACCCAGCGGAGGGTCAGCTGTATGTCAGAAATGACTCAACAGCAATGAGTGAGAGAGAGTGAAATTTGTTTCATGATTCACTACAGGATCTTAGGGAGCAGTTTGAGAAACTCTGGCCTAAAGAATATTACATAGATTTTTTTTGCATAATAAAAGCCTGGCTTCAAATCTCAGCTCTGCCACTTATGACCAGTGTAACTATAGGAAGGAATGCTAGAGTGGTGGAAATGGTTGACATACTTAGCTGTTAGGCAAAAGGCTGGAGGTTTGAGCTCACCCTGTGGCACCTCTGAAGAAAGGACTGGTGACTATTTAAGGTTGATACTCATTGTTCAGATGAGAAAACAGACAATCACATCATCTTTTTTTAAAAGTGAATCACAAAAACTGAAACACCCCAAACTACACGTCCAGCCCAAAGGCAAGTAGTTCAAATCCACCAGCTGTTGTGCAGGAGGAAAATGGGCTTCTCCTGCTATGTGATTTACAGCCTCTGACAATCTGCTAGAGGGTCAACTATGAGTCAGTTCTGACTCAATGGTGTATAACCACAACAACGGTGTGGTTAAAAGGAGCCTTGGTGGTGCTATGATAAAGCATTTGCTGCTAACCAAAAGTTTGGTGTTTTCAAACCTACCAGCTGCCACAGGGAAGGAAGACATGGCATCTGGCTTCCATTTTTTACAGTCTTTGAAACCCTACAGGCAATACTGCTCTGTCGTACCGTGTCACGGAGTCAGAGCAGACTCCATGGATGTAGGTTACTGTTTTTAAAAGCCAAAGCTCTGCCATGGAGTCGCGTTTATTTCGTGATGACCCCATGTGTGTCAGAGTAGAACTGTATTCCACAGAGTTGTTGAATTTTGTTTCTATTTTTTAAAAAATAACTTCTCATTTGAGTCAAAGTTTATAGAGGAAATTGGTTTTCTACTCAATAGAGAAAATTCTGCTCATACAGATTTTGTTTCTCTATAGAGTTTTCAGTCACCAATTTTGTGGAACTAGCTATTGGGGCCTTTCTTCAGAGGTGACTGTTGGTGGACTTGAACTGCCAGCCTTTCTTTCATGTAGGAGCTGAGTGCTTAATCATTTGTGCCCTCCAAATATGACACAAGACTTGGCACTTAGTAGGTATTCAGGCAGCGGTAACATTTGCAATTTATCTGCATTTGATATGCAAGCAGGACTCAGATAATCTTGCCTCCATTACCAATGCCTGTGGGACCTCCAAATGCAATTACCATGAGGCTTTGTCTCAGAATTTGGTGTGGAAGCAGCTTCCGAGGTCTGTGATGCCCCTGCTTAACAACATGCTTCCAAGTCCTGCTCTTTGGATTTGATTTTTTAAAGTACTTCCTCTATTTTAATTCAGACCCCAGGGACCTGGAAAGTACACCACTGCTTTTTCCCCAATAAAAATCAGAGCAGCAATAAGCATATTGCATTTGAAATGGTGAGGCTGGGCGAGCCTTCAAAGGACATTGCATTAGGACTTGGCCCGCGCCCAGCCTGGTCTAGTGAGCCGATTTCCCTGGAGGAAACTCCGGAAGTCTCACAGGCTGGTGGGCTGAAAGAAACTTTGACTTTAGCTAGTTCTTTTACAGGTGGGTCAAGAAGGTACTACAAGAGGGAAAAATTGTCAGAGGCATACAGCACACGAGTGGCAAGGTTAGGATTCAAATTCTCCAACTCAAACCCAGTCCCAAAAATCTGACAAAAAGGAGATTGTCTGGCTGTCTTGATGCCCTTGAACCTGACCAAATGAAGGCTCGCCTTCTCTCAACAGGTTTCAGTAGAGGCATTTTAATTAATGGAGAAGACACTCTCAAGACTGCTGCTGTGCTTATGAAGAGGATAATGATAAGCCAGTGGTAGAATTCTCCACCACACAGGGTTCAATCCCTGGTCAGTGAGCCTCAAGTAAATCTTCTACCTGTCTCTCAGTGGAAACTTGTGTGTTGATACGATTCTGAATAGGTTTTATTAGAGCACTCAAATTCAAATAGACTAAGAAGAAAGGATTGGCAATCTACTTCCAGTGAAGTCCTAAGGATCAGAGTGGTCCAGTTCCATTGTGCACGAGCTTGCTATCGGCTTGGGAGTGACGTGATAGCAGCTACCACCAGCAACCATACACTGTCAGTAGTAAACATGTAATAAGAGAAAATTATTGCCCTCTAATTGTATGGAGCAAAAGTGAATGAAGGAAACCAAACAGTCACAGAACAAACTATCCACAGGATTCATCACCCACAGGAACTGTGGCCACAACCAGCCAGAGACCAGAGGCGGTAGATGGTGCCCAGCTACTGCTACCACCTGTTCTGAGCAGGGATGCAATGGAAGATCCAGATTAGAATGGGAGGGTGACGAAGAACAAAACCAAAGGCCAGATTTACTGGACTGAGAGATTATAGGAAGCCCTGAGATCATTGTTCTAAGAAATCATTTGAACCTGGAACTGAAATCATTCCCAGAGATCACCTTTCAGCCTTTGTTAGATTGCCCCATAAGCAAAGCAAGCACAGTCTTACCTGTGCTTACTCACCAATATGTAGTCAGTGCTTCGACATTTTTTTTCACCACATCAAAGATTTTTGCTTGTAGCTGGCATCGGTGTCTATCCCTTATCCCCCAGCACCTTCCTACAGATAAAAATGTGTTTTCAAGTAAATAATCCCTGACAGAGATGGAGTATGCAGTTAGCAAAGTAAAGCAGACTGTTTAGTACAGATTAAAAAGTAAGCACACACAGCTGACCCTCCTGTGGGACAGCTGGTGGATTTGAACCTTCTGCCTTTGAGTTGACATCAGAGCTCCTTACTTATTAGGCCACCAGAGCTCTCTAAAGAATAGATTTGTCTAGAAAATAAACAATATCACCCAGAAGTGATATGGTCCCTTAAATAATGAACTATATGAAACCAAGCAACATTTATCCTTATGCAAAGATAAGAAGGGCAAGAGAGTTAGGGAAGCTACATGAAAGGAAACAAAATAAGCAGGATGGAAGTAATGAGAATGTTTATGCATTGATATAAATGAGTACTTAATTCGCTGTGTGTATTTTCACCTGTTGTTGTTGTTGTTAGGTGCCATCGAGTTGAGTACGACTCATAGTGACCCTATGAACAAAAGATCTGAAACCAGCCCTGTCCTGTGCCATCCTCACATTTCCTGACACACAAGAGCCCGTTGCAGCAGTCACCCTGTCAATCCACCTGGTTGGGAGTCTTTCTCTCCTTCGCCGACCTTCCACCCTTCCTGACATCATGTCCCTCTCCAAGGAATAGCACCTCCCAGCAATATGTTCAAAGCCTTATTAATCTTGCCTCCCAAGAGCACTTCGGCTGCACCCTCTCCACGACATATCTGTTCGTTTTCTTGGCAGTCCATGGAATGTTCAGTACTTTCTCCAATACCACAGCTCAAAGACATCAATTCTTGTTCTGTCATCCTTATTCATTGTTCAGGTCTTGGATTCATAGCTAGTAATTGAAAAGACCATTGCCTGGATCAGATACACCTTAGTCCTCAAACTGACATAACTACTCCTCAATAATTTGGAAAGGTCCTTAACTGCAGATTTCCCCATTGTAACGTGTCTCCATATTGCCTGACTGCTTGTACCAAGGATTTTAATTGTGGATCCAAGCAAGATAAAGCTGTTGACAGTTTTAATCTCCTCTCCATTCATAATAACACTGCCTCTTGGTCCAGTGGTAAGAATCTTTGTTTTCTTGATATTGAGATGCAATCCATACTGAAGGCTGCATTCCTTTATCTTCTGCAGCAAGTGCTTCAAATCCTTCTCACTTTCAGCAAGTAAGCTTTTGTCATTTGCAAAACACAGGTTATTGATGAGTCTCCCTCCAATCCTGACGCCATGTTCCTCTTCATAGAGTTCAACTTCTCAGATAATTTTCTCAGCATATAGATTGAACAGGTATGGGAACAGAACATATCCCTGACGCACTCCCGTCTTCTCAGTTCCAAACCATGCAGTGCTCCCCTGCTCATTTCACATAATAACCTCCTGGTCCAGGTATAAGTTCCTCATGAGCACAATCAAGTGCTCCGGGATTCCCATTCTTCTCAATGTCAGACACAGTTTGTCATGATCAATACAGTCAAACACCTTTGCATAGTCAATAAAGCACAAATAGATGTTCTTCTATTTTCACCTAACACACAATAGATTAGTTTTTATAAAAATAAGATATAACTAATATTTGAAGAACTGAAAAAAAAATGAACCAAAATTGTTTGCACCTAACTCCCTAGCAAAGAGAAACAAATTATTTTAAAGTTACAAAAAGAAAAACAGTATTCCAGATATATGTAACAATTACTAGATGCCAGGCAGCATGCTAATTGGTATACACATCTTGACTCATTAAATTTTCACTGCCCTGTGAGACAGACCCTGTTATCATCATCCCTCTTTTAAGAATATAAACTGGAGGCACAAGAGGATTGAGTGACTTGTCCAAATTCCCATGGCTGGGAAGTGGCTGAGATTTGAGCCCAGACAGTCTGGTGCAAGGTCCAGGCTGAACCACTGCCACTGCCTCTTGGTAATGGAATGATAGCTCACCCTCCCTGTGCTGGGCACCATTCTAAATTCTTGACATATGATAACTCAATCTTCCCAACAACTCGAGGAAGTAGACATTGTCATTATGCTCACTTCTCAGAAGTGCAATCTAAGGTTTGTGGCTACAACAACCTATGTCTAATATAATACTTTCTAGAAGCTACAGAGAGAACTATGCATGAACTTTAAGATTGCCTGCAAGTCAATGTGCCTGAGAAAAAAGAAAGGTTTTGTCTGTGGACTGGTAAAAGAGAAGTGTGTGCTGTTTATCCATTCATGAAATGCATTTTTCTAAAAATCTACTCCATGTCAGTCACCTGGCTGAGTTTTGAGGACTTAGGTGAGATGCACATAGTCCTTGTCCTCACATAGTTACACCCTTGGGACAAAAGGGCTTATAGGTAACATTTGTAAAGCTCATGCTGGGGCTAGATGTGATGCTGGGGCTTCCCATAAAAAAGATCATTGTTTCTCCCCTCACATCACTTATTGGGGCTAGTATCAACACCTTGATTTTGTAAACTGGAGTCAAATGTGGATGCAACTAGGATTCAAACCTAGGTTTGTCTGACTTCAGGGTCCCTGGATAATACAGACTATTAATATACTCAGTTGCTAACCGAAGTTTGGAACTTTAAGCCTGCTCAGAGAAGCCTTGAGGAAAGCTTTGATGACCTTGGGACTGTAGTCTTGGGAGACATCCAGGTCAATTGGTGTAACATAGCTCACAAAGAGACCTTATGCATCCTACCGTAGTGAGTAGCAACAAGCAGTTAGATCTAAGGTGCAACTCTTGGTGTTTCCTCATCAAGAAACAAGAAGAGGGAAGGAAAACAAAGAAGTACTGAAACAATTAGTCCAAAGGACTAATGGACCATAAAAGCCTCAACTCCCACGGTCCTGAGACCAGAAGAGTTAGATGTATAACCAGACCGTACTGGTTACCACTGTGACACCTCTAAAAAAGATCACAGAGAAAGTTGTAGATGGGGGGGATGGAGGGATATTGAACAAAACTGGGAGGAAAAAATTCCAAAAACAACCCAGTAAAATAGCCAGGCTTACTGGCCACATAGAAACTGGTAGAACCACTGAAACTATAGCCCTTAGTTACCCTTCAAATCTGAAATAAAACTCACTCCCATGACTCAACTTTCAATTAGATAACAAGATAGTCCTGTAAATCATCAGTTACACCAGGAAGGCACATATACCTTAGTGATATAAAGTCAAAAGAGCAGCATTTGCCTAAGAACAAAACCCCAAAGGCAAGAAGGGGAAGGACAGGAGGATTAAGGAAAATGAGAATAACAGGGAGGAAAGGGGGAAAGTGCGATCACATTGTATTATAATTAATGTTATAGAACAAAATATGTTTAAATGGTTGAATGAAAAACAATTTGCTTTGCAAACTTTCACTCAAATCACAATTAAAAAATACAAATAAAATGGTGAAAATGAATAATGGGGGAAGATTGCTATTGCCATTTAAAAAACCCCAATTTCAAGGAATAGCAATGAATTAATTTTTTCACTGTTCTAAAGACAGGAAGGAAAAAAGGATAAAAACTTGGAGAACATATATCTGGTATGAAGAGATCATATGTCTATAATATCTAGTCCTTGCAATTAACAGCCAAGATACATATCTAACTTTGGAAGGATACAATTTAATATTAATTTATAAAAATTAAAGAAAACCTGATGATCAACTTAAAAAAAAATTCAGCCACAGAAGACCCTATGGTACATGCTCTTCTCTGACACACATAGAATTGCTATAAGGAAGCATCAACCTGTCAGCAAATGAGTTTTTCATTTGTTGCCTGACTCCAAAGTGGTGTCTGAGAGACTAAATTATACCCGGTCACCACCTCTGGATGTAAAACCATGGTGATTACTCTCCAAAACCCAGTTCACACATCCTCCATTGGGAAGCAGTTATTATCCATTAGGGAGGACTGACCTCATGCCTAGCTCCCAGCATAGATGGAGATTGGCTGAAGCCAATCCAATGACCCCATTGCTCTTTCTATAGTGATTGGTGTAGATAACAGCCTTAAACCGATCATAATCTGGTATCTACTCATAGGGGTAGGGCTAGTGACTTAATCAGAGAGATTAGGACTATTCTGATCGTTTGGAGGGAAAGTTCCTTCTTCCTGTGTAAACATAAAAGTGGGAGCTCTGGCAGCTGTGAGCAATCATGATGCAATCATGCAGAGTCAGTGTGAGGATGGAGCTGGCACACGGAAGGTGTGGAGGGGAGAGGACAGCTGACACACAGAGGACAAGCCCTGAAAAACAATTCCTGACGTTCCCTGACCTTCGTCTCAGTTTCTCATTTATGTGAACCAGTGTACCAGAGCTTTAATGTTTAAGTCCGTTTACTTGCTTGTGAATGAGGCGTCCTAACTGATGCACACTGAGTTTAAGAAAGATTGAGATTGATGAGTCTCATAGTTATTACATTAAATCTTTTGTCTAGTCACCAAATAAAGATGACAAAAGTACATTTCTTTGGCTAATTAAATTCCTCAAAAGTCTGTTCTTTAAAACACAATGCAAACACAGTTAAAGAACATGCAACACAGCAGTAAGCATCTTGGCTACCCATTCAACAATGAAGGGGTATTTTATTACTGGATGGATCATGAAGTCAGAATCTACTCACAGTGGACCCTCCAGCAGCTTTTCAGAGACAGTAAATTTCATGGGACGAAATAGCTCATCTTTATTCTGTATGTATACTGTGGTTGGTTGGTACTGTTCAGCTAGAAAAGACCCATAACTAATACCCTAGTGGATTTTTAGAGGCAGAAACTTGCACAGGAGGAGATTGCCCGTCTTTCTCCCACCGAGAGGTGGTGGATTTGAACTGTGTTTCTTCAGGTTGGCATTGTAGCTCCTTACCTCTAGGCCACTATATATCTATCTCTTTATCTTTCTCTCATCTATCTATCTACACACATACACACAAAATTTAACAGCAAGTATCACAATATTTTCACCTACTTGTCTTATTAAAATTTAGACTAAGGAAAGAAGCCAAAGAGTATGCCAAAATGCTTGAATAGTATGTACTAAGAGATGCCATTACCATTTTGGAGGAAACTAACAATGAGATTTCCTCTCACGTACTTCAGGTATGTTGCCAGGAGGGTCAGTCTGTGGAGAAGGATATCATACTTAGAAAGGTAGACAGTTGGTGAAAAGGAGGAAGTCAGCCCCTCAACAAGACAGATGGATACAATAACTTCAACAGTGGGCGTGGTTAAGTACAAGGAACTCATAAGGCAAGCTCAGAACCAGGCAAAGTTTCATTCTGTTATCTAATTGGTTTTGATTCACTATGAGTCAGGCCAAGTTGACAGCCTCTAAGTAGTTAACAGTGAGACACTCAGTAAATAAATGGTGATAATTCTATAAATGATAGGTCATGAGTGAGTACTGCCCAGTCAGAACTAATCCATAGCTGACCCTCCATTGGGTTTTCAGAGGCAGTAAGTCGCACGAGAAGACATTGTCTATCTTTCTCCTGTGGAGCAGCTGGAGGATTCAAACCATGTACCTTTATGTTGGCAGCAAAATTGGCCGCTAAGCCACCAGAGCTTCCTATAAATGAGAGTTGTTGCAGTACACTGCCAAGTGAGAACTAATTCAAAGCTGACCCTTCAGAGGGATTTCAGAGGCTGTTTATGGCACAGGGGCATGGGGGTCGAGATTGTCCATTCTCCTATGGAATAGCTGGTGATACAGCCATTGAAAAAGATGTAATTTAAAAATTAATATTTTTCTTAGTTATAAAAGTAGGCTACCGGGGGATTATGTACCAATGAGGGAATTTTTCTTTTGCTTTTCAAGGAGAGGAGCAAATGGGGGGGGGAGGGGGGAGAGGTTTGTGCGGGGAGAAGGGTGCAACAATGAATGAATGGAATCCCAAAATCTCTGTAGATGTTCATTGAAATGAAAAATAAACAACCTAAATGAAAAAAAAAGTAGGCTACCATTACACATACACACACACACACACACACACGCAGGAAGAGAACAAGAGGGAAAGAAAGCCTTGACGGCATAGTGTGTTACAGATTGGGCTGTTAACTAACTGAAAGGTTGGTAGTTCAAATACATTAGCTACTTTCCAGAAGAAAGATGGGAAATTCCTTCCTGTAAATATTTACAGCTTGAGAAATCTAATGTTGTTATGCTGTTCTTGTTGTTGTTAGGTGTCATCAAGTTGAGTACGAATAAACCAGTCTGAACACAGCCCTATCCTGTGCCAATCTCACAGTATCTGATATACTCAAGTCCATTATTACAATCACCATGTCAACCCACCTTGTTGAGGGTCTTCCTCTCTTTTGCTGCTCCCCCACCCACCCAAGAAAATCCAATAGAGGATCACTATACTCTTTGGGGTGTGTGTGTGTGTGTGTGTGTGTGTGTGTGTGTGTGTGTTTATATCTCCATTTCTCCAGTCACTGAATCACTCCATCTCATTGAGGGTCTTCCTCTCCTGCACTGTCCCTCCACCCTCCCAAGCATGATGTCCCTCTCCAATGACTAGTTCCTCCTTGCAACATATCCAAAGTATGTCTGTCATACAAGGCTTCAGAATCCTTGCCTTCAACAAGCAGCTTGGTTTAACTCTCTCTAGGTTGAACCTGTTCTCTTAGCAGTCCATGGTATATTCAATACTCTTCTCCAGTACCACATCTCAAAGGCATCAATTCTCCTTCTATCCTCCCTAGTCATTGTCCATTTTTCTGATGCATACATAGCAAGTGATTGCAAAGACCATGGCCTGTATCAGGTGCACCTTGGTCTCCAGACCAACATCATTGCTCTTCAGTACTTGGGAGAGGTCTCTGATGCAGACTTTCTCAATGCAATATATCTTTTAATTTTCTGGCTGCTGGTGCCAAGAGTGTTGATTTTGGAGGCAAGCAAACTAAAGCTGTTTACAGTCTCAATCCCTTCACCATCCATCATGATGATGCTGCCAATTGGCCTAGTGGTGAGAATATTTTTCCCCTTGATATTGAACTTCAACCCATATTGAAAGCTGCAGTCCTTGACCTTCTGCAGCAAGTACTTCAGGTCCTCTTCAGTTTTAGCAAACAAGGTTGTATCATCTGCATAATGCAGATTGTTGATGAATCTTCCTCCAATCTTGATACCACATTCCTCCTCATAGAACCCAGCCTTCTGGATAATCTGTTCTGCATATAGATTGAAAATGTAGGAAGATAGAACATATCCATGGTGTACGCCCTTCCCAGTTTTGAACCATGCAGTGTTCCCTTGCTCTGTTATGATGACTGCCTCTGGTCCAAGTATAGGTTTCACATAAACATGATCAGGTGTTTGGGGATCCCCATTCTTCTCAGAGTTAGTCACAGTTTGTTGTGGTCCACACAGTCAAATGCCTTTGCATAGTGAAAACACACACACACACACACACACACACACACGCACACACACCAGTAGTTATTGTTATATGCCACTGACTGATCCATAGCTGACCCTCCAGCAGGTTTTCAGAGGGTTGTATAACATGGGAGAATATGCCTGCCTTTCTCCAGCAAAGCCGTTAGTAGATTTGAACTGTTTTCCTCTGAGTTGTCAGTGCAACTCCTTACCACTAGGTCACCAAAGATCTAGCCACTCACTCTTGTAAAGATAACTGGCTTTAAATCCTAGGGGACAGTTCTACTTTGTCACCTGGGGCCAACTTCAGTCAAAAATCCACCTGATGGCACCTTTTGGAATATTATTTCATATGTGTAGGAATAAAGTATCTGAAAATTAAAATAGTGTTCCTAAAGGATTTTGTGCATGTGCTTTTTAAAATCCTCTTGCTGCTGTTAGATGCCACTGAGTAGAGTTTTCAACTCAGAGTGACCCCAGGTAACAGGGAAACTGCCCCTTAGGGGTTTCCTGGACTGTAATCTTTACAAGGGCAGGACACCAGGTCTTTTCCCCTCTGAGCTGCTAGGTAGATAGAGTTACCATCCTCTGGGTTAGCAGCTGAGTGCTTAACCAGTGCACCACCAGGAAAGTGCCCAGTGATTGATGCAGTGGGAGTGATCTGCTAGCGTTAAATACAGATCAGGGAAACTGGTGCTTCATGGAGACAGATAGCAAACAGCCCTGTCAGAGGCTGTTTCATGTGGGAAGAATCTTGTCTCCTGAGAAGAAAGTCACTTACACTGCACTGAAGGGCCCCAGATGCTCAGAGGCAAGGCGGATGTAGAAAGGTCAAATGCAGCCACCACAAGGACAGGAAGCCAACTGAGTGCTGCAAAAGAGCTGCTGCCTTCTCAAAAGTTGCTCCCATAAATGCTGATCATCAGTGACTCCTGCCACAATCCCGTCTTTATAGACCAGCAGCAGCTTCCTAGTAAATAAGAATATAATGTGCGTTCTTATCATTACCTGATGCTTTTTTGACAGTGTGCGAATGTTTATCTTCAGTGTGAGAATTCATGAAGGGGAAAAAGAGTATGTGCTCATGTCATTAACAAAATGAGTTGTATGTAAGCGTTTTTTTTTACCTCATTTTCAGCCAAAAGAGCTTATTTTCAACAAATCCAAGAACATGATTTTGCAATCCACCCTTCAATATATTCACAGGATATTTATATATGAAATTAGAAGTTTAAAATTTTTAATAATTTCTTACCACATACTGCATGCCTAACTATATTTTTCTATCCTTCTACACTTTTGAAGAGTCTAAATTCCTAAAAAGCTCTGGTGGAATAGTTGTTAGCATGTTGTGCTGCTAATAAAAAAAAATCTAAGTCCTAGAAATATCGGCTCTTGTTAATGGAGGAAATGTTAGATTCGAGATCTTCTAGATAGTGTGTGTGTGTGAACGCTAGTAGTAGTTTTCTTTGGGTGAATGGATTAGGAGTTATTTGGATTGGTTTTACTATGTTTACTCACCTACATTAGGGAGTTCTGGGGGTCTAGTAGTGGGGAGTTGCACAGCCAATCCAAAGGCACAAGGTTTAAGTCTACCGGCTGCTCTGTGGGAGAAAAATGGGGAATCTCTTCCCATGCAATTCATAGACTCTGCAAACTCTCTCTGGTCACCTAGTGGTAAAAAGCGGTGCTACAATCCCAAAGGCATATGGTTCAAATCCACCAGCTGCTCCACAGGAGAAAAATGAGCAGTCTTCTCCAGTATGATTTACTGCCTCTGAAAACCCACTAGGAGTGTCAGGTATGGGTCAGTTCTGACTCAACAGCACACACAACAACAACCATCTGCTGGAGGGTCAGCTATGAGTCGGTACAAACGCAATGACACATGTAAAACAGCAGCACCTACATTATCTAATTGTCTTTTTGCACCAAGTACACTGTTGTTTCTCTGGGCACTTGAGTTACTTTTGACTCCTAGTGACCCTATGGCCTGCCAGGTGCTGGGAGTGGTGGGTGTGTCAATTCCCTGTGTGCTTGGAGGACTGAGAGCAGAGAGGCCCCCTGCCTTGCCTTCTCTACCTAGCCCTGGGAGGAGGTGAACCTCACAAAGAGTCATCATGTGTGAAAGGACCCATTCACTAGGAAGTGGATGCCATTCCTGCTTCCAAACCTGTCATAGAATATTACTGTTGTTATGTGCCATTGAGTCGCCTGTGATGTATGTTGTTGTTGTTGTTATGTGCCATCGAGTCGCTTACAACTCATAGCGACCGTATGTACAAAAACTCTATACATTCTTCTATCCTGTGTCAACCTAACCATCTCAAATGCACTTATTCCCACCTCTCCAGTCACAGAATTGATCCATCTCATCAAAGGTCTTCCTCTCCTTCGCCGCCCTGCCACTTTGCCAAACATGATGTCCCTCTCCAAGGACCAGTCCCTCCTTGCAACATGCCCAAAATATGTCAGACAAAGCTTCAGAATCCTTGATTCCAGGGAACATTCTGGCTTCACCCTCTCCAGGACAAACCTGTTGGTTCTCCTAGCAGTTCATGGTATATTCAGCACTCTTCTCCAGCACCACAGCTCAAAGGCATCAATTCTCTTTCTATCAACCCTATTCACTGTCCAACTCTCTTATGCATAGCATGTAATTGCGAAGACTATAACCTGGATTAGGCACACCTTAGTCTCCAGTCTGACAACATTGCTCTTCAGTACTCTTGAGAGGTCCCTCACAGCTGACTTTCCCAATGCAGCTCATCTCTTGATTTGCTGGCTGCTATTACCAAGAGTGTTGATTGTGGAGCCAAGTAAACTAAAACTGTTAACTATCTCAATCTCTTCACCATCCATACTGATGCTGCCAACTGGCCCAGTGGTTAGAATCACTGTTTTCTTGATGTTGAGCTTCAGTCCATATAGGAGGCTGTTGTCCTTGATCTTCTGCAGCAAGCGCTTCAGGTCCTCCTCAGTTTCAGCAAGTAGGGTTGTGTCATCTGTATAACACAGGTTGCTGATGACTCTTCCACCAATCCTGATGCCACATTCCTCTTTGTATAGCCCAGCGTCTTGGATGATCTGTTCTGCATACAGATTGAAAAGGTATGGAGACAGAATACATCCCTGACGACCCCCCCTTCTTGATTTTGAACCATGTAGTGTCTCCTTGCTCTGTTCTGACAACTGCCTCTTGGTCCAAGTATAAGTTTCCCATTAGCCAACCAAATATTCTGGGATTCCCATTCTTCTCAGAGTCAGCCACAGCTTATTGTGATCCACACAGTCAAAAGCCTTTACATAGTCAATGAAGCACAGATAGACATTCTTCTGGTATTCTTTGCTTTCTGCTGAGATCCTATTTACAACAGCTCTGTCCTGAGCCATTCTCACTAATTCTGAAATATCAACCCCCTCACCCCAGTCACTGTATCAATCCATCTCACCCGGGGTCTTCCTTTCCTGCACTGTCCCTCTATCATTTCGAGCATGATGTCCTTCTCCAAGGATCAATCTCTCCTGGCCATGTGCCCAAAGTAAGTCAGGCAGAGCTTCATTCTCTGTGGCAGTTCTATTTGTATACATAAATTTCCTATGAGTCAGAATAGACGCAATAGCTCACAACTCCTCCGCTACTTATATTCCACAGCTATTGTAAGAATCAATTAAAAATATGAACACTAGCAATAACACAATCCTTCTCTTTCTAGGTATAAACCTAGTGTGATGTGTGATGTGTGTGTATATACACACACCAATTTTGCTAATCCTTAAAACAGCCCACAAATTAGGTGCTATTATCTCCATTTTGTATAGGGGAAAGCTGATTAAAAGAGATATTAAGTAATCTGCCCAAATCGTACAAATTATTAGTGGCAGAGCCACAGCACGTGATCTTGGTAATGTCATTGTTGATGGCAGCACCACATCGGACATCATCTTACTGTGCTGTACACAATGTCACATGTGTCAGAGCTGACTCCATGGCTACTAACAGCAACAATGATGTTATGTGCTGGTGAGACATCTTGCCAAAGGTCAGTCACCCTGCTGATTTAGAAGATTCAAACCTGGGACTGATCTTGGAACTTCTGCCCCCAAATCCCACCCTCTGTCTCTGCAGAGCTGCCTTAGAGGATGACTTCACCAAGGCCAGCATAAAACTACCAGTCACTCCCAGACAGGATGTCTGGGGAAGCTTTGCTCTGATTTGTGAGTCTAATCCCTTGTGGGGCTGTCATTGCTTGAGACTCTTAATAGACAAGGTTGTCAAGCCCAGCACTTGAGTTCAGAAAGATAGCTTTGCAAGTACAAGACAGGAAAGGAGAGACAGAGAGCAGGAGCCAGTGAGAAAAATCCCCAAAGGAGATTTCACTGACACAGAGCGAAAGATGAGTCAGCTTTCTAGGTGCAGGTTCCCAAATGCTCTTGAGCTGCATCCATTCACATTTTCCAGCAACCTAGATAAGTGATTAAAAATCAAACATTTTCTAAAAAATTTAAAAAAATTTTAAAACAAAGATTCTCATCACTGGTCCAACTGGCAGCATCATGATAGATGGTGAAGAGATGAAGATTGTTAACAGCTTTAGTTTGCTTGCCTCCACAATTAACATTCTTGGTACCAGCAGCCAGAAAATAAAGAGACTCACTACATTGGGAGAGTCTGTTGTTAGGGACCTCTTTAGAGTACTGAAGAGCAAAGATGTCAGTCTGGAGACTAAGGTGCACCTGATCCAGGCCATAGTTTCTGTAATTACTTGCTATGCATCAGAAAGCTGGTCAATGAGTAGGTGCTTTAGAGCTGTGGTGACAGAGAAGTGTATTGAATATACTTTGGACTGCTAAGAGAACAAACAGGTTCATCCTGGAGAAGGTAAAATCAGCCTACTCCTCGGAGGCAAGGATTTTGAAGCTTCATCTGACATACTTTGGGCATGTTGCAAGGTGGGACCAGTCCTTTGAGAGAAACATCATGGTTGGGAGGGTGGAAGGACAGCACAAGAAAGGAAGATCCTCGATGAGATGGATTGACTCAGTAACTGGAGTAATGGGGGTATGTGTGTCAGGGACAATAATGTTGTCACAGGACAGAACAGGGTTCAGAGCTGTTATACACAGGGTCACTGTGGACCCATAACAACAATAGGCAAGTGATGAAGGAAACTCGAATGGTCCAGCAGTAAGAAGCTGCACTGCAAACCCAAATGCATGTAGTTTGAAACCACCAGTTAGTCGGAGAAGAATGGACAATCTCCTGTGAGTGAATTTACTGCCTCTCTGGGTCAAAAATGGGTCAGTTCTGGCTTGATGGCACACAACAATGATGAGACACGTGATATGAGGGTCCTGATTCTATCAGTAGTCCCCTTCTCCAAGGAAGGGTCTGTATTCTCAAGAGTGGAAACACAAAACATTCAGGGAGTGTGACTCCTAGGAGCATTGAGTTTAGACTGAGTCTATAGGGTCTAAAAGAGCAAACCTAGAGCCAAGAGGTATGAAAAGAGGAAGAAGGCAAGGGGAAGGAGATAGGGAGAAAGAGAACCCAAATGAAGTTCCCGAGAGGGCTGGCTTTGGGATTAGGCCACCTCGATTGGAATGCACACTTCGATGGATGACATTTGACAAGTTACTTAATCTCTTTGTGCCTCAGCTCCTTCACTTGTAGAATTCACATTGCCTTCAACTTAGAACTGACTCGGCAGATTTCTGAGGCTGTAAATTGCACATGATGAGATCATCCGTCTTTCTCCTGAGAAGCTGCTGGTAGTGTCGCACCACCAGAGGCACAGTCTCTGAGCTGGCAGTGTCATTCTCTACGGACAAGGCCACTTGACAACAGTACCTAATAGAGGCCTGTGAGGAGTCAGTGTTATATACAATCCATGTGAAGTGTTTAGGGTTTGCTGTAACAGGATATCCAAACTGACTTCAACTTAATGGAAGCCTGGCATACAGCAGAGCCGAGCTGTGCTGCAGAGGTGTTCACAGTTGTAGCCTTTTGGAAGCAGGCCACCCATTCTTTCCTCTGGGTTGGTTTGAATCATCAGTGTTGGTTAGCAGGGGAGCACTAAACTGTGTTGCTCAGGAACCCCTTCACATACAGAAACACTCTAGAAAATACTAGTTATAATAATTATTGGGAATCCTAGTGGCTCAGTGGTTAAGGACTCAGCTATTAATTGGCAGGTGGTTCTATATAATCGAGTCAGGCCCCATTCGTAGTTGACACGTCAGCGGGTTTTCAGAGACAGTTAATTGCGTGGGAAGAGACTGCCCATCTTTCTTCCTCAGAGCAGCTGGTAGATTAGAATCGTGTGTCTTTGGGTTGACAGCACAATTCCTTACCACTAGGCCTCCAGACTGTCCTCCTAAAAGGTAGGGGCTTCATACTCACTAATCACTGTTTGTTTGAGGGGAGCCCTGAAGGTTTAGCCAGTAAGGAGACACATGCCTAATCCAAAGGTGGGACCTCTGTGATGGTTCAAATGCATCAGGGACTCTAGGTGATTTTCAGGCTCAAACATCCTACTCCCCCACCCCAGAGGGGCAGTTAGGAGTCAATTCCAACTTAATGGCAATGAGTTTGGACTTTGAACCACTCTGCGAGAAAGATAAACCTAAACCAGCTTACTTCCATAAGGACTGAAGCATGGGGAAACCCTATGAATCAGTTCTACCCTGTCCTGCAAGATTGACTATTCTGTTTGACTACACATTAATGTTATTGCCAGGACTGCTTAGTTATATTCTGTCTCAGGCAGTAACAGGCACCTCTACTTAGGCCTATGTATGCAGGGTTTCAAAGACTTACCATTTGACGAAGATGCTGTGAAGTTGGTTAAAGCAATGAGGTACAGAGAAGGCTGAAAAGTCTCCAAGAGCTCTAGGTGCTTCTTTTTTTTGTTTTTTAAATTAATTTTAATGAAAGTTTACAGAGAGGTTTTCCAGTCATTCATTGTTGTACTTTTTTCCCTGCCCACCCCTCCCCCTCAATTCACTCTTCCTAAAAAGTAAAACTCTTTCAGTGTTATGCAATCCCACCCCCTCAAGTCCACTTCACTGTTCAGCTTTCATTCTGGACTCTTGTCATGACAATAACACCCAATCATATATCCCTTGTAAACAGTTCTCTCCCTCATTTGTTTCAATGCCGTTTTCAATACATTATTCCTCCCCTCCTTCTCTGTCTTCCCTCAACCCCGATGTCAGTCCTGTTTTACAATAGTGGCCCTTTGTGGCTGAGCTATTTCACTCAGCATAATGTCCTCTAGGTTCATCCACTTTTCATAATATTGCATGAGTTCCTTGTTTTTCAATGCTGCATGCATAGTATTCCATTGTGTGAATATACCACAGCTTCTCTATCCATTCGTTTGTTGATGGGCACTTTGGTTTTTGCCAGCTCTTTGTTATTGCGAGCAAAGCCGCAATAAACATGGGTGTGCATATATCTACTTGGGCAGTGATGGTTTCTTTAGGGTAAATTCCCAGTAGTGCAGTTGCTGGGTCAAATGGTATTTCTCTTTGCAACTTTTTAAGAAAGCGCCATATTGCCTTCCATAGTAGTTGTATCATTTTACACTCCCACCAACAGTGAATAAGGATTCCAATTTCTCCGCAACCTCGCCAGCATTTGATGTTTGCTGTTCTGTTAAATTTTGCCATTCTTACTGGGATGAGATGATATCTCATAGCTCAGAAGTAGCCTTTAGAGGAACATGCTGTCCCCCTAACTTCTGGACCCCATGAACAGCCCCATGAGCCTGGCACTTTTGTTTCCAACCAGAGCCATCAAGTCAATTGCTGGTAATTGCCTGGCCTTGGTCCAGCAGAGACAAGTAGAGGCTGCATGTTCACTGACTGTGACCTCCAAGGTGATGAGAACCCAGTACACAGTAAGGGCTGCACGCTGCCCACACAGGGTGTGACAAGCAGCCCATAAACATCTCTGGGAGCAAAGCAGACAGCAAGTATCAAGTGAAGCAATCTGCAGCAGGTCCTGCTGGCATGGGATCCACATGTTCCATGCTCACACATGGAAAGCTCAGGGTTTAATAAGAAGTGAGACTGTTGAAGGGACTTATTAGAGAAAGCCGAGGAAGGGTGGGCTAATAGACGGGGTGGGGGGGGGAGTGGGAATGTATACCTAAGTGGAAGGATAATAGTGAGGACCACAGGCTCTGGACTAGACTCACAAAGGCATGTCCAGTCAACCATCATCAAGGTAGGTGTTATTCAGCCCCAGGGAGGTGAGCACCAGAAAAAAGCTAGTGGTTGTTGTTGTGTACTATCATGTCAGAACCTAGCCATAGCTGACCCTCCAGGTCTTCAGAGGCAGTCATAGCACAGAAGGAGATTGCCCATCCTTCTCCCATGGAGCAACTGGTGGATTCAAACTGTGTGCCTTCAGGATTACAGCGCAGCTTCTTACTGCTGGGTCACGAGTGCACAAGCTAGTGGTTAGTGGAGAGGAACTCAGTAAGAGGGTAGGAGCATAGAAAGCCCTCTTCAAACTAATACTGCGGCGGGTGGCTGTCTGTACACCAGCATGCATTCTAAAACTACGGATGTGATGGCTTCACTTGTGCCCCCAAAGAGTTATGTCGACCCCGCCAACCCTCAAAACCTGCGGCTATAACCTTATTTGGAAATACCAGTGTTGTGACATTGTTGCAGATATAATTAGTTAAGTGAGGTCATGACGGTGGATCCTGATCAAATATAACTAGTGTCCCTGTAAGAAAAGGAAAAGAAACATAGAGGGAACACAGCTATATAAAGATGGAGGCCAAGGTTGAAATATCGCTGTCATCAACCCAGAGACACCAGAGGCTCTAAAAACTCAAAGAGACAAAGAAGTATCCTATGTTAGAGGGTTAGGGAGAACATGGATCTGTCAGGCCCTTCATTTCAGACTGCTAGACTCCAGAGACTATCATTTCCTATTAAGTCCCCTAATTAATTGTACATTGGATTTTTGTTTAAATATACATGAATCTTATTTCAGTAAGAGTTTAAAAATCCTATATAACAACAACAACAACATAGCATTTTCATTCAATCCTACATAGGCATTTTATTTTATAACATTGGTTATAACAGATTAATGAAATTATTTACAATGTTTAACAGTGACTTGAATGCAAAAGTTGGAAACAATGAAGAAGGAACGGTAGTTAGAAAGCATGGACTTAGTAACATATTTGTGGCCCAAAATAGAATGATACAGTTTTGTATGTTCAATGGTTTATTCATTGTAAATAACTATTTTTTTTTTAAAAATCAACAAGTGGCAGCTTTACACAAGAACGTCGCCTGATGGACAGCATAGGAACCAGATTGACTATATCAGTGGAAGGAATTGCTGGAGAAACTCAATATTAGCAGTTAAAACCAGGCCAACAGTCAGTATAAAGAGACTGCCAAATACAGGCAGAAATACACAACTTGGAGAGGATAAAAACTGATGAATGCAACCTTCTAAAGATTAAATTCCTATGCACATAAAAAGATGTTTTTGAACAGAGTGAAAAGAAATCTTACTGACTGGGAAAAAACTTTTGGCAATACCGTTTCAAACAAGGGTTTCATATAAAAAGTTTACAGAGTCCTACAGGGCCTCCACTGGCCTGGATATACTCACCAAGTTGTGCCAAGAAATCTGGAGGACAACCACCTGGCCAACTAACTGAAAGAGATCTTTATTTGTTCCCATCCCAAAGAAAGGTGACCCAAGAGAGT
>NW_006399799.1:9655352-9692959 GCF_000299155.1 Elephantulus edwardii
GTGGCATTACGATTGTAGGTAGACTCATCAACAACCTGCACTATGCAGATGATGTAACCCTGATTGCTGAAACTAAAGAGGACCTGCAACCTTCAGTATGGATTGAAACTCAACATCAAGAAAACAAAGATTCTCACCACTGGGCCAATTGGCAGCATCATGATAGGTGGTGAAGAGATTGAGATTGTTGACAGCTTCAGTTTGCTTGGCTCTACAATCAACACTTTTTTACCAGCATTTAGGAAATTAAAAGATGTACTGCTTCGAGAAAGTCTGCTGTCAGAGACCTCTCCAGAGTAATGGAGAGCAATGATGTCTATCTGAAGACTTAGGGACACCTGATTCAGGCCATGGTCTTTGCAATTACTTGTTATACATCAGAGAGCTGGACAATGACTAGGGATGTAAAAAATAAATTGATGTTTTTGAGATGTGGTGCTGGAGAAGGGTATTAAACATACCATGGATTGCTAAGAGAACAAACAGGTTTGTCCTAGAGAGGGTAAGACCAGGCTGCTCCTTGGAGGCAAGGATTCTGAAGCTTCATATGACATAGTTTGGACATGTTGCAAGGAGGCCTAGTCCTTGGAGAGGGATATCATACTTGGGAGGGTGGAGTGACAGTGCAAGAGAGGAAGAATCTTGATGAGATGGATTGATTCAGTGACTGGGTTAATGGGGGTAGGTGTGTCAGTGACAATAAAAATGGCACAGGACAGAGTAGGGTTTAGGGCTGTTGTACCTAGGGTCACTATAAGTCACAGGTGATTCAACAGCACATAATAACAACAACAGAGCCTCTACAAGAAAAAGACTGATAACACAATTACAAAATGGGTGAAAGATATGGAAAGACTTTTTACAGAGGAAGAGAATCAGATGGCCACCAGACAGATTAAAAAAAAAAATACTCAAAATCACTGGCAATAAGAGAGATGCAAATCAAAACCATAATGAGATACCATCTCACTCTAGTAGCAGGGGCAAGGTTTAACAGGACATCAAGTAAGAAATGAGGAGAGATAGGAAATGGTACAACCACTTTGGAAGGCAGTTTGACCTTTCCTTAGAAAGTTGAATATAGAAATTCTACATGATCATAATATCCCACTGCTTGGAATATACCTCGAGAGAATGAGAAATGAGGCATGCAGAGACTTGTACACCAATGTTCATAGCAGCGTTATTCACAATAGCAAGAACATGGAAACAGACCACAGTCGAATGGGTTGAGAAATTATGGTACATTCACACAATGGAATATTATGCAGCACACAGGAGCAATGATTTTGTAAATCACTACCTAACTTGAGGGGGACTGAGAAGCATTATGCTGAATGAAATAACTCAGCCCCATAAGGACAGATACTGTATAAGACAAATATTGTAGAAATCGATAACTAGTAAAATGCATATGAGGATCTAAGGGGGAAAGGTGGGAACAGAGGGTTGAGGATAGGCTGGGGGCAGGGTGATAATCACAGGGTCACACAATTTTATGGGGGGAGGGAGGAGTAGGTTAAGGAAATGGGGGTAAGATTCAGTGTGAAAAACAACACACATGAACTTTATAAGTAAACCAATATAAAATAAAAATATTTTTTAAAAAAAATCAGGCCAAGTACTTAATGTGAAATAGATCATCAATTACTCATGTGCAAGTTCAAATGAGGCTGAAGAAAATTAAAACAAGGCCATGAGAACCAAAATATGACCTTGAGTCTATCTTACTTGAATGTAAAAATCATCTTAAGAATAGGTTTGAAACATTGAACACAAATGATCGAAGATCATATGACTTGTGGGATGACATCAAAGATGTAATCCATGAAGGCAACAAAAGATCATTACAAAGACAGAGAACTACAGGAAGTTCAGTATGGATTTATAAGAGACAATCTCACCAAGGATATCATTGCTAGTTTCAAATGGATCCTGCTGAAAGTAAACACCAGAAGAATGCCTATTTGTGCTTTATTTACAAAGGCATTTGACTATGTGGATCATAACAAATTATAACTACCACTGAAAATAATAGGAAAACCAGAACACTTAATTGTGTTCATGAGAAACCTAGACCAAGACCAAGAAGCTGTTGTGCAAACAGAGCAGGTGTGCATCAGGGTTGAATCCTCTCTCCATACATATTTAATTTGTATGCTGTGTAAATTATTAAAAAATCTAGACTCTCTGAAGAAGAATATGGCAGCAGGATTGGAGGCAGCCTCATTACACACATTATGCAGATGACACAACCTTGTTTGCTGAAAGTGAGGAGAACTTGAAGCACTTGCTACAGAAGATTAAAGAATACAGCCTTCAATATGCATTGCATCTCAATGTTAAGAAAACAAAAATCCTCGCCAGTGGACCAACAGGCAACATCGTGATCAATGGAGAAAAGATTGAAACTGTCAATTACTTCATCTTGCTTGGATCCACCAGCAACACCCTTGGTACCAGCAGTCAGGAGATTAGGAGATGTATTGCACTATCAAAGTCTGCAGTCAGGGGTCTCTCCAAATTATTGAGGAGTAATGATGTCAATTTGAGGGCTAAGAGGTGCCTGATCCAGGCCATGGTCTTTTCAATCACTTGCTATGTATCTGAGAGCTGGATAATGAATTGATGTGATGTCTAGAGAAGAGGACTGAATATCCCATGGACTGCCAAGAGAACAAACAGGTAAGTCCTGGAGAAGGTGCAGCCAGAGTGCTCTTTGAAGGTAAAGATAGCCAAGCTTTGTCTCATATACTTTGAGCATGTTCGAAGAGAGGCTTGGAAAGATGGAGGATCAGTGCAAGAGAGGACGACCCTCAATGAGATGGACCGATATGATGACTGTAACAATGGGCTCAAGTGTCCCAGAGACAATGAGCACGGCACAAGATAGGCAGGGTTCAGATCTGTTCACAGGATCACTATGCAGCATACTTGACTCAGTGGCATCTAACAACAACAACAACTTCCTGTCTCACCCATTCATTTGTGGTTGATCATTTCTTGGTGTTGAAGTTTCAGAGAGATCATTCATGAATCTCAAGGTTTGCTTGTTTTGGTTTTTCTTTCCTTCCATAAATAAGTTTGGAACAAACTAGGAAATAAGACATAGGGGCACAAATCAGCCAAAGCATCATCTTTGAAGATAGCTGGAATGGCTTTAGACTTCTGTCCACTGTGGTCTCCTAGTACTTCACTTCAAAATGAAACATAGCCAGTCTCAGACAAAGCAGGACCACCAAGGCATGTCCTACAGGTGTGGGGCCTACCCTAGAAGCTCACCATCTCACAATCGTTCAGAATGCGTCTTCCCTGTAGGTGGATTGAGGAAAATCCAGAGAAGGCTAAACAGAGCAAGTTTATATGCTTCTTTGAAACTTAACCAACAGATACATACATCAGATAATTAGTGAAGATGCAGGAAAAAACTTTACTTCAGCTATGTTCCATCAGATGAGAGCATGGAAAAAGGGAGTAAAGGTTCCTCCAACACTTGTTTGGATTCCTAATAAACACAAGGTAAAGTTGGGATATAGAGTCCTTCTTCCCATGGAGACTACTGGGCCCAATGCCAGGATGCCCTTTACAAACCCCGTGTCCCTGAATCAATTCTGATTCACAGTGATCCACATCCTTCAGTTTGCCTGGTTGGCAACCAGGTCTATCAACAACCTTCAATGTTCAGATGACACACCTTGCTTGTTGAAAGTGAGGAAGAATTAAGCCACTTGCTGCAGAAGATCAAAGACTATAGCCTTTAATATAAATTAAATCTTAACCTTGGTCTGTCCACTTGCTGTATAGAGGTAACTCGTGGTTGCTGTGAAACTGACCACTGTGACCCTGATATGTCAAATGTGAGAATGGTTACCCATGGCAGACAGTGTTTGGCAGAGCTCCCTGATAAAAACAAGCTTGGAAGTAGGAGTGGCATCCACTTCTGAAATAGCTTGCCTCTGGAAACTCTATGAACCTGAAGAAAGGATGAAAGTTATACAAGTGTTCAGGTCTTCCGTTCATAGGGTCACTATGAGTCACTTATGACTCGACGGCACTTAACAATAACAACAACAACAACAACAAATATAAAAATACCAAAATGCTCATCTCTGGGCCAATAAACCACATCATGTTAGATGGAGAAAACATTACAATTGTCAATGATTTCATCTTGTTGAGATCCACAATCAATGGCCTTGGTAATAATAGTTAAGAAATCTAAAGATGTGTTGCATGGGGAAAATCTGCTCTCAGGGACTCTTCCAAGGAGCTGCGGAGCCTCAATGTCAGTGTGAAGACTAAGGTGTAGCTGACTCAAGCTGTGGCTTTTCAATTACTTCCTATGCATCTGAAAGTTAAGCAGTGAACAAGGATAACAGAAGAAGAATTGATGCCTTTGCACTGTGGTATTGTGTATGAGTCCTAAATAACCAATGACTGCCCAAAGTATATATAAGTATGTCTTGGGAAAAGTGCAGCCTGGGTGCTCTTTAGAGGCAAGCATGGTGAAACTCCATCTCACACTCTGAGTACGTAGTCAGAGGACCCAGTTCTTAGAAAAAGGCCTTGTTCCTGGAAAGGTAGAAGATCAGTAAGAGAGAGGAAGATACTCAATGAGATGGAATGGCACAGTGACTGTAACAATAGGCTGGAGTAGTGTATCAGCAACTGTGAGGACGGCACAGGATAGGACAAGGTTTAGATTCATTGTTCAAACGGTCACCACGGGCTGTAGCTGACTTGATGGCATCTAACAACAACAACACGCACTACAGAATAGAACCATGTTCCGAAGAGTTGTCAATCACTGTGACCTTTGGGAAGTATTTCACTGGACATTTCTTCTAAGACATTTCTAGGTTAATTCAAACCATTAACCTTTCAGTTACTAATCCAGCACTTATCAATTTACCCTACTTAGAGACTCCACTAACCAGACAATTTTAGACATATCATATTCCCTCTGCAAGACTGGGTCTGTCCTCTAAGGAACAAGGATGTTAGTGGTTGATCAATGTCAGAGGGTTGTCATGAGGATAATTTCAGAGACCTGTCAGGAAGGCCAAGCTTGAGTTTGGATATGGACAGCAGTTGCTTTTGTTGTTATTCCCAATGTCTTCTGACCTTGGTGGTCCTTTTCCTGAGAGGAGGATGCGATTTCCTACATTGAAATCTAACCTGAGAATCAACTTGTGGGCAAGGCATTACCGAACAAAATTAACAAAAGAAGATTTGTTGTTGAATTGTCTCAATTTTAGAAGATCTTTCATGAACCAGTCCAAGACCAAATCTCAGGACACAGACATCTCAGGTTCTTCATCTCCTGACATCTTCTAAATATTCACTCTTAAACACATGGATGAGAGAATTTATCTTAACTCTAATGACTCAGTTGTTTTTTTTCAAGTACAGAGAGAATTTATAAGCAATTCCTTAGAAGTTAAAGGTGATGGGGGTGGAGGGAATCTTGAATTCTGCTCAGAATGGATTTAAATTTTTTTTTCTCCCTTCAGATATGATTATGATTTCTCTCTTCTCTCAATGGTGTCGTGTGCACTAAACTCCTAGTATAGGAGTACTGGTGCAGCTTGATGTTATCTGGGCCTCCTTGTAGGCATAGGGTAGGACTGCACGACCTGGTTCTTTGTATTTAGACACTCACAGGTGTCTTGCTCTGACCGACCAACTGTCAGCAGAAGTGATCATATTGCTGCTGGGCCAGCACACTTAACTGTTTAGCTGCCACTGTGAGGCAAGTTCTTCCACACTCTCTTGTTATCTTTCTCCTACAGAACAACTTGGGGATTCAAGCCACCTGCCTTTATGTTGGCAGTGCAGCTTTTTACCCACTAGGCCACCAGAGCTCCCTGTGACTGGGTACAAATCAGATTGCTGTAATCACAGAGTTTTCACGAAATGATTATCTGAAGTGATCACTAGACCTTTCTTCCTAGTCTATCTGGAATCCTTACTGTAATCTATTCAGCATCATAAAAACATGCAAGTCTCTTCTGACAGATTAGGGGTGTCTGTATACACAGCACATTGTCTAAGAATCACACCCAAGTTCCTGACATGCAAAGCAAGAATTCTGCCAGGCAATCAACAACACCCCTCTTTATTGTTAGAAGACATGAGAATTTGGGACTTGTTACTGTAGCTTCTTCTAGTTCATTTTATATGAGATTCTCATTTTAAATGCAATACATACAAAACATGCACACACACATTTATCCTGACCTTGTTTTATCTCCTAGAGAATAAAAATTTACTTGATTGTGGTTAGGCACCATTGAATTGCTTATGACTCATGGTGACCCCATGTGTTACAGACGAGAACTGCCCCATAGGGCTTCCCAGGCTGTAATCATTACCGAAGCAAATTGGCAGGTCTCTCTCTTATGAAGCCACTGCATGAAATCAAGCTGCCAGGCCTTTTGTTTAGTGACTGAGTGCTTAATCATTGTGCCACCAGGGATCTTCGATGTTGGCTGTGGGTGAGAACAATTCACAGAAATGTCTTTGTTCCACTGTGTCCACTTTCCTAGTCTGGCTTACAAAGAAGACCATGCTTCCCAGATCACTGGTTCAGCCTTTGCATTAAACATCAGGCTGCTTCCTCTACCGCGTGGCAGGTTTTCATCTCCTCTGAATAATTTTTTAGCAACTTGAGAAACTGCAATCCAAACATATAGTATTTTTGGCTGGAAATTAAAACACGTCACTTTTAAAACATAAGCAGCATGCCCTGAATGTTTATGGTGAAAAGCTCACTCCTGGCCAGACTGCAAAGCTCACATTACCGAGAGGCAAACCTTGGAGCATGCTAGCAGTTTGCATCCCAGTGCATCCTTCCTGCTCAGTGCACTGACTGCGAATCAGTTCTCCTTGCACGTGAACTCCCAGCCTCTGTGACTCCTCCAACATCAAAGAGCAGCCGACCAGAATTCCCTCTAGCTGTAAGTGGATGAGCCGACAGCTGTAGAAATGAGGAGGCTGGCTTTGGCCCATTGCATTGCCCCTGTTCCTATGTGCCATCAAGTTGATTCTCACTCACAGTGACCCTGGCTGACAGAGGAGAAAGCGTTCTAGGCAGATCCCATGTTTATGGAGCAGGATCACCAGGTCTTTTCTCCAAAGGAATGAGTGGTTGGTGAGTCCAAACCATTGCCTTTTGGGTTAGCAGCCACCAGGGCTCTTTCCATTGCTCTTAAACTCACTGCCATAGAATCAGTTCTGACTCTTACTGACCCTCCATTGCATCAGGTTTCCAAGGCTATAAATGTTAATAAAATAGGAGGCAGCTTTGCCTTTCTTCGAAGGGTGGCTGGTGGGTTCCAGCGTCAAGTTAGCAAATCAATGCTTGACCTACTGTGCCACCAGGGTGCCCAAGAGCCAAATCTGTCAGTCTGAAGGAAGTTTCTCAGGATGCTGCCCTGGTGGCTCAGGCCCCATTGTCTCCCTTTGAGTGGAAATACCTCATTCCATACTTCATCTGTTCATTTAATTACACGTTCATCAGTTAATGCAATGATGTAGTTCCTGGGAAGGGTGTTGTTCAGATCCAAATACAAAGATGTAACATAGTCCATAATCCCGGCCTCTCTGGGACCTGCTGTCTACCTCTGAAGGCATTTCATAACATGAGGCCTAAGAAACCCACAGCATGGTAATGGATATTTAGCAAGACATTCTGGCTTGGAGGCAGGGGCTTCATGAGGAAAGAGAAAGAGAATTAATATTTTTAGTCCCTTATTATCTACTGTATGGTAAATCTCCTTTAAAGCAATGTAATCACTTTCCAGGGTGTAATTTGAGCTGATCAGTCAATCAGGTGAAGAGAGAATTTTCTTGAAGATGTGACTTGCCTCCAATATATAAATGAGTATTCTGGCAAAATGTACCCTCTCAACCCCTTCCTCTTCTCATCACCTCATCTACAGATCTTGAGATGGAAATGTGAAGCTTGCTACCTAACAGGAAGATTTTGGATTCTGCAGCCCCAACAATCCCATAAATCAGCAGAGGGTTACCACCTAACACCTGACATAGACTTGGGACTTGCCAGCCCCTACAATTTCACGAGCAAGTTCCTTAAAGAAAATATCTCTAAATATATTTACTTACCTATAACATATCACTGGTTTTGCTTCTCTAGAGAATGCAGACCAAGATATTTATTATATGGTGCTTGGGAATATAGATTTTACCATCATTCAGGAAGCTCTACCTTTTACTTTTGACCTCTCTAAGCTCCATTTTTTTGTCTTTATAAAATGGGTTGAAAATAGAATTTACCTCAAAAGACTGTAGTGACAGTTTAGCAAGATAAGGCATACAAAGGACAAAAGCAAGATGACTGGTGTGCAGACTTCACGACGAGCATGCGTGCTGATGACAATGACTATGGGGATGATGGTTCTGACATCACTGCCATAACCTGTGTTACGTAATTAAAGCAACCACAAAAAAAATGAGAGACCACTGTCTTGGCCAGCACATACTTCTTTCTGGTTTAACAAAGAGCGTTCAGGATGCAACAAGTTAAGTGGCTGTGGAGGAGGAGGATACCCTACCAGAATCAGAGTGGCTAAAGAAAATGCATTTTCAAGGCATTGCTTCTTTATGTGACTTCTTAAAATGTTGGTTGGTGACAAAGCGGGAATTCTCTTATCAAAATGAAATCTGTAGAATACAATTTTCAGCTCAAACAATGTGGTTTATACAAAGCGCCACCCTTTCAAGTCAGATGAGGAAATATAAAACTGTTCTATAATGGATATATTGTTTGCACACAAAGAGCTGTATGAATCCATGTTTCATGCCAGGCCTCATTCTGCATCTTCAGTAAAAAGGGGAAATTCTCGCTCCTCGGGAGGAAACCCCAAAGAAGATCTTAGCAGCACATGATCTGTCCCCTTTACTGCTTATAACATGTCAGTTGAGACACCCACCTCTTTGCTCAGTGGGACATCAAGTCCCTAAGAGTCAAAGATCTGCCATTTGTCACCACTGGACTTCTCATTATACTGACATGGCTCTACACTGCTTTCCTTGGTGCTGAACTTCATTCTAGAGAAAAGCAATGAAAGTTGCCTGTATACCCAGCACCATTCATGGTATTGCAAGGAGTACAAAGGTGGGTAAGACCCAGTCTGAACCCCAGAGCACTAACAACCTACTAGTGTGAGGAAAAGACAAGTCCATGAAGGTAATAAAAAAATTTTACTTTTCTAGCAAGACAACTATTCATTCAATGGATCGTCTTTCAGCATTATTTTACAGAATGCCTACTAAGTCCCTTGGCTCATAACTGAAAGCCTAGAGGTTTGAGTCCATGCAATAGCATGATGAAAGAAACAACCGGCAATCTGTTGTTGCTGTTGTTTTAGGAGCCATCTCGTCAAATACAACTCACAGTGACCCTATGAACAACTGATGAACACTGTTCTAGCCTGTGCCATCCTCACAAATTCTGACTCACTCAAACCTATTACTGCAGTCAATGAGTCAACCTGCCTGATTATTGATGTTCTTCCTCTTCTCTGTTCCTCCACCTTTCCAAGCATGATGTCCTCCTCCAAGGAATAACCTCTCTAAGCAACATGCTCAAAATATGGGAGACAACACGTCATCATCTTTGCCTCCAAGGAGCACTCTGGATACCTTCTCTAAGATCTATGTATTTCTTCTCTTGGCAGGCCTCTGAAAGCCCTATGAACTAGCAATCTACGTCCTAAAAACCAATCATCAAAACCCTACACAGCACAGTTCCACTCTGACACATTTGGGGTGCCATGAGTTGGAGTCAACTTGATGGCAACTGGTGATTATTTAGTCAGGCAGGTGCTGCAGGAAGAAAAGCAAAAAGGCCCACTTCCATCATCAGGAAGCTCAGAGCCAAGGCACCTTAGGGACCCAGAGAAAAGAGAGAGTGCAGCTAAATGGGACTAGAGAAAAATTTTCAGAAGGGCATTTAAATGGTAAAATCCCAACACACCGAGACACAGGGCTCAGGACTTGAAATCACAAGTTAGATTTTTACCAGTGGGTTGTAATCACTGACTGCTCAGTGGATTTGAACTCATAATGATCACAGTGACTCTGAACGTTTTGGTCTTCCCGGCATCTCTCAAGGCCTCTTAGGCCTGATCGTCTACTCCTCAAAACCAGCCAGCAAAAGCCTGTGGGTCACAACAGTCTAGTCTGTAGCCAGTCACGGGCGACAAGGCATTGCCATTGTGTGTGGAATCGCCTTAAGTCAACTAGATGGCAGTTAACAAAGGCAAGGAGAGATGCAGAGAGTAGAAATGATCTGAGAACTAAGCTCTGGAGTGTTCTGAATTTAGGAGTTGGGCCCTTTAGGACGAGAGAAACATGAATGCACCATCTCTTCACATTAACATTCCCCACTGGAACACAGGGTAAACCTCAGAGGGAAGGGGGGAAAACCCACCCCAACCTGCAAGACCGTGTTTTTTTTTAACCTAATTTGAATACTGCATGTACATAATTAAAAACATTTGGCCCCAAAGATTAATAACTCCTCTTACATCTTCCCTTGACAGGCTCCCTGATTTGCCGGGCGGGCTGGGTGGGGCGGGAGCCTTCTGAGTTGATTAACACCTCCACGTTGCTTTGAGCAAAGTGTGGGGCGGCAACAGAAAATGCCACATTGCAGATGCCTGACTTGGGGCTGGGACTCTGACTTCACGCCTCCCGGTAGAGGCAGAGACTCACTTCTGACGGAGGGAAAGTATTACAAAAATATATATGTAACACATATTCTATTCCTGATTTAGGTCTATAATCTTATGAGCCAGACTGTAATGAATAAAGTTATAATTAGCTGTAGATGAAGAGCACACAGCCGTGTTTTCTAGGGTGCACTTTAGGGCTCCGGTCCAATCTGCACATTTACAAGCTGTGCTATTTGCATCGACTTCTACAGACTCCACTCGGAGACAGAAGAGGCTGCATTATTGATTACAGTGTGTGCATCTTGCTTATCTCTCTACTACACCCTGTGGGGTGTGGAAATGAGGGAGGAGGGAAAAGCCAGGAAATCCGGAAAGTACTACCCCATCCTCATGGAATAGCTCCCCAAATAGCAGCTTCAGTGTCTAATCTATGCCAGTAAGCCTCTGGCATTTTCCCCTTACTAGATTTATGGGCTTGGACATGAATTGATGTGCTGTGTGCTGTGTGACCTTAGGAGAGTTGCTTCCCCTCTCTGGGTCCTGGTTTAGCATCTTTGAAACGAGAGATTGGAGGTGACTATTTCTAAGGGATGTCCTCATTTTAATATCTTGAAGTCTATAACTCTATTATTTTTTTTAAAAAAATCAAATAAGATACTCACCAGACAAGATTCTGCAGGGCCTACCCATGCTGTGAAGGAGTCAAGCTCTTCCATACACCTCTGTGAATTTGATACAGTGTCAAGTAATGTGCTGGTAAATGTTTAACTACTGACTTTCCAGGGAAAAAATGTTGGTAGTGTTTGCCAATTTCCATGGTGTGAATCCTCTCACCATTTCAGCCTACCAATTGGAGGTCATTAGGCACAACCTTAGGAACAACTGGTTCTCATAAGCCAGTATTCCTACCAACTGAAGTCACAGGTTGAGAATAACTGGCAAGCCACTTCCTCTCTCATTAGCTCTACTTCCCTGGTCAAAGAATTGAAGCCGAACTTGTGCTCAAGTACTATCACCACTGTTAGAGATAGAAAACATAATGGATGACTTTGATCCAGATATCTGCCTGCACTGTGGCTTTTAAGAGGTAACCACAGCCTCAAAGTTAAGCATACAGGTTCATATGGCAAACAATCAGGGTCCAAGTTCTGGCTCGGGCATCTACCATCTATAATTGGCCTTGGCCACATGACTTAACCTCTCTGTGCTTCATTCTAAACATATGTACAGTGGAGATAGTCAAAGTATCAACTTCACACGGTTGTTATGGTGACTAACTGAGTTAATATAGGTAATGTGCCTGGTATGTACTAAGCAGTCAATAGATGTTAGTTATTGCTCTCTATTTTTTATAGAAATACATTTTTTAAAAAGATGGAGTGAAACATAAGACAAAAGGAAAAAGAAACCTTGACATAAATTTTGTAACCCTAGAATTATTTTTTGCTAGAAAAGAGCATCATGTTTGGTAAACTAGAGAGCCAATGAAAGCAAGAAAACCCCCAACGAGATGTGACTTCAGCTCATAGCAACCTTGCAAACGACAGGTCTTACTCCTCCCCTGTCCTGCACCATCTTCACAGTCTTTGACATGCTTGAGCCCATTATTGTAGCCATGGTGACAGCCCACCTCACTGAAGGTCTTCCTCTCTTTCACTGATCTTTCCTAGGATAAATGTCTTTTTCAAAGGACTGGTCCATTCTGATAAATGCCCCAAGTATGTGAGATGAAATTTCACTCTCCTGGCCTCTAAGCAGCCTCTGATTGTTCTTTTTATAAGGCAGATTTTTTTTCCGTTTTTTTTTTTCCAATCCATGGGGTATTTAGTACTGTTCACAAACACCACAATTCAAAGGCATAGATTCTTCTTAGTCTTCATTATTCATTGTTCAATTAAGTGGACTGACATCATCACAGCCACAACAATGGATTCAAACATGCCAGTGATCATGAAGATGGTCCAGGAATGGACAAGGTCTTGTTCCATTATACATAAGATGTACCCTGAACATCTGAGTCAACTCAACACCAAGTAACAACAGAATTCTATTTTTATTTCAGGATTTAGGAAGACCTACCTCAACAAACAGATCTCCAAGTCACTAATGTGAAACTCAGTTCAATCCAACTGTTAGTTAAGAAATTCTACATCTTGAATTCTGGGTTGAGGTCTGGGGAAATCAGTTGTTAATAGTTAGAAATGTAATGGGCAATATTTGAAACTCTCATAGTTTTATCTCTCTCTCTCTTTCTCTCTCTCTCTCTCTTTTTAAATTGAGCTAGTGGCTTGCTACCACCAATGAGACCTGGAATACTTCCTGCCTCTCTTACCCACAGTTTTGGATGCTCCATCCCCCACACTAACAGGAACACTCTCGAGGTGAACCCCTCTTACATAACATCTGAGTCAGGTACAGCTTGTCGTGTATTATCTATCTCCCAACTTAGCCCCACCAACTCTTTATACATTTCACACGATCTTTGGCAGGAATGAGGCAAGGAAAAGAGGACATTAGAAGACATGAAAAAAATAAGAAAGGAAGGGCACTGTTGTTGTTGTTAGGTGCCACCAAGTTGACTACAACCCAGAGTGACCCTATGAACAATTGATCGGAACTCTGTCCTATCCTATACCAGCCTCACAATCTCTGACACACTTGAGAAATGCTGTGGTGACTGGGTCAATCCATGAGGTTGAAGTTCTTCCTCTCTCGCTGATCCTCCACCTTTCCAAGCATGATGTCCCTCCCCAAGGAATAGCCTCTCCTAGAAACATGTCCTAAGTATGTGAGATGAAGTGCTCCAAGGAGCACTTTGGCTCTACAATTGCAAGAACACATTTGTCCCTTTGTCAGTCCATGGGATATTCTGTACTATTTTCCAGCACTACAGTTCATAGGCATCAATTCTCCTGTCATTCTTATTCATTGTCCAGTTCTTAGAGGCATAGCAAGTGGTTTTAAAGACAATGACCTGAATCAGGCACACCTTAGTTCTCAAACTGACACCACTGCTCCTCAAATATTTGGCGAGGTCCCTGACAGCAAGCTTTCCCAATGCAATATATCTCCTGATTTCCTAATTGCTGGCACCAAGGGTATTGTGAATCCCAGTAAGATGAAGCTGTTGAACATTTCAATCTTTTCTCCATTTATCATGATGTTGCCCATTTGCTCAATGGTAAGGATTTTTGTTTTCTTGAAGTTGAGATACAATTCCTATTGAAGGCTATATTCTTTGTTCTTCTGCAGCAAGTGCTTCAAGTTCTCCTCACTTCCAGCAAGCAAGGTTGTTTCATCTGCCTTAACACATTATTAATGAGTCTTCCTCTGATCCTGATGCCACATTCTTTTTCATCAAATCCAGATTCTCAAGTAATTTGCTCAGCACAGAGGTAAGGAGAGAGGTGTGGAAACAGCCATCTCTGAAGCAGCTCCCAGTTGGCCAAGTGTGGTGCTGTAAGCACTGCGGCTGTCACAATTCTAATGGATGCAACAACACTTGAGGGATATTCTCCAGATGAGGATACCAAGACTCTGGAATGTTATGGCAAAGCAGAGCAGCTCGAATTCAAATCCAGTTCCAGGCAGTTCTAAAATAATTTCATCAATAACTCTGCCTTCTATAACAAAACGGCCAGACATTCTAATCAGGCCTGGGCAGTCCTGAAGTTAGTGAGCAGGTAACACAGAAATGGGTATCGCCAACCTTTATTCATCAGTACTGTTTGAAGTGCAAAAAACCTCATTGCTTTCTGGTAGTGTTGTTGTTGTTGTTAAGTGCCATCGAGTTGAGTATGACACATAGTGACCCTATGAACAACAGATCTGAACTGTCTCTCTTATGCCATTCTTAAGATCTCTGACACACTTGAGCCCATTGCTATAGTCACTGCATCAGTCTGTCTGGTTGAAGTTCTTCCTTTCTTTTGCTGACTCTCCCCACCTTACAAAGCATGATGTCCATCTCCACGGAATAGCCTCTCCTAGAAACATGTCCTAAATCTATGGGATGAAGTTTTACCATCTTTGCCTCCAAAGAGCACTCAGGAAGCACTTTTCCTAAGACCAATCTATTCATTCTTTTTGCAGTTCATGGAATGAATGATATTCAGGACTCTTCTCCAACACAGCTCAAAGGCATCAACTCTTCTGTCATCCTTATTCCTTGTCCAACTCTCAGATGCATGGCATGTGATTAAAAATACTGTGACTTCAATTTGGCGCACCATAGTCTTTAAGCTAACATTGCTCTTCAGTATTTTAGAGAGGTTCCCGACTGCAGACTTTCCCAGTACAAGATGTCTTTTGATTTCTTGACTGCTGGTACTGGTGGTGTTGATTGTGGATCCAAGTGAGATGAAATCACTGACAGCTTTAATCTTTACTCCATCTATTATGATGTTTCCTACTGGCACAGAGGTGAGGACCTTTGTTATTGAGATGCAATCTATATTGTAATCTTTGATCCTCTGCAACATGTGTTTCAGCAAGCAAGGCTGTGTTATTTCCATAACCCCAATCGTTAGACCACATTCTTCTCCATAAAGTCCAGCTTCTCAAATAATTTGTTCAGCACAAAGATTGAAAATGTATGGAGAAATGATATAACATGATGCATGCTTTTCTTCATTTTAAACCATGCAATATTCCCTTGTTCTGTTCAGACAACAGTTTCTTGGTCCAGAAATAGTTTTCTCATAAGCACAATTAAGTATTCTAGGACTCCCATTCTTCTCAATGTTAGTTGTAGCTTGCCAGGGTCCAAACAATCAAATGTTTGCATAGTCAATAAAATATAAAGAGACACTCTGCTGGTACTCTGTGCTTCAGTCAAGATCTATCTGATATGAACAATATGCCTGAGCTCATGATGTTGTTGTTATGTGCCATTGAGTCATCTGTGACTCATAGCCACCCTATGTATAACAGCCCTGAACATATCTATCCCTTGCCAATCTTACTGTCCCTGACACACCTATGCCCATTACCGCGGTGACTGAATCAATCCATTTCATCGAGGGTCTTCCTCTCCTGTGCTGTCCCTCCACCCTCACAATCATGATGTCCCTCTCCAAGGACTGATCCCACCTTGCAACATGTCCAAAGTATGTCAGATGAAGCTTCAGAATCCTTGTCTCTAAGGAGCAATCTGGCTTCACCCTATCCAAGACAAACTTGATTTTTCTCCTAGCAGTCCATGGTGTATGCAATACGCTTCTCCAGCACCACAGCTGAAAGACTCAACTCTCCTTCTGTCACCCTTAGTCATCGTCCAGCTCTCTGATGCATAGAAAGTAATTGCAAAGACCATGGCCTGTTACTGGTGCACCTTAGTCTCCAGACTGACATTATTGCTCTTCAGTACTTTAGTACTCTGATAGCAGACTTTTCCAATGCAATTAATCTTTTCATTTCCTGGCTGCTGATACCAAGAGTATTGACAAGCAAACTGAAGCTGTCAACAATCTTAATTGCTTCACCATTTATCATAATGCCGCCAATCAACCCAGTGGTGTGAATCTTTGTTTTCTTAATGTTGAGCTTCAATCCATATTGAAAGCTTCAGTCCTTGACTTTCTGCAGCAATTGCCTCAGGTGCTCCTCAGTTTCAGCAAGCAGGGTTGTATCATCTGCATAGTGCAGGTTGTTGATGAGTCTGCCTCCAATCCTGATGCCAAATTTCTCCTCATAGAGCCCAACCTCCCAGATAATCTCTTATGCATATAGATTGAAAAGATATGGAGATAGGACACATCCTTGACGAACACCATGCATCTCAATTTTAAACCATGCAGTGTTTCCTTGCTGTGTTCTGACAACTGACTCCTGGTCCAAGTATAGGTTTCGCATAAGCACAATCAAGTGTTCTGGGTTTCCCATTCTTCTCAGAGTCAGCCACAGCTTGTTGTTATCCACACAGTCAAATGCCTTTGCATAGTCAATGAAACACAGACATTCCTCTTGTACTCTCTGCTTTCAGCCAAGATCCATCTGATATTAGCTGTAATATCCCTAGTGCCACGGCCTCTTCTAAATTCAGCCTGCACTTCAGGTAGTTCTCTATTGATACTCCAGTCCTTTTTGGATGATCTTTAGCAGAATCTTTCTTGCATGTGATATCAATGATACTTTTCAGTAATTTCCACATTCTGTTGGATCACTCTTCTTTGGAATGGGAACAAATATAGATCTCGTCCAGTCAGTTGGCCAGGTGGTTGTCCTCCAGATTTCTTGGCACAACTTGGTGAGCACATCCAGGGCAGCATCTGTTTGTTGAAATATATCCATTGGTATACCATCAATTCCTGGGGTCTTTCTCTCCCCACACCCCCAATTCTTTCAGAGCAGCTTAAACATCTTCCTTCATCACCACAGGTTCTTGCTCTATGTTGTTTCATGACATTATTCTGTGTCCACCAATTCCTTTTGGTACGATGATGTGGTATACTCTTTTTATCTTCTTTTAATGCTTCCTGGATCATTTAGCATTTTGCCCAAAGTATCCTTAAGTATTGCAACTCAAGACTTGAATTTGTTCTTCAGTTCCTTCACCTTAAGAAATACTGAGTGAGTTCTGCGCTTTTGATTTTCTGACTCCAACTCCTTGCACATTTCATTTTAATACTTTACTTTGTCTTCCCGTGCTTCTCTCTGGAATCTTCTGTTCAATTCTTTAGTATCTTGAGTTTTCCCCTTTGCTTTGGATTCTTGGCACTCCAGTCTAATATTTAGTTTCTTCTGACATTCATCTTGGTCATTTCTTCCTGCTCTGTCTTTGTAATGACCTTTTGCATTTCATTCTTCCTGGATGATATTCTTAATATCCAGCCACAGCTCATCTGGTCTTCGCTCATTAATGTCCAAGGCCTCAAACCTGTTCCTGAGATGGTTTAGAAACTCAAGTGGGAAAGACTCAAGGTCAAATTTTGGTTTTTGTGGACTTGATTTAATTTTTCTCAGCTTTAGCTTGAACTTGCATATGTGTAGTTGGTGGTCTATTTCACAATCAGCACCTAGCCTAGTTTTCACAGCTGATATTGAGCTTCTCCAGCAAATATTTCCACAGATGTAATCAATCTGATTCCTATGTATACCATCAAGTGAAATCCATGTGTATAGCCTATATTTATATTTCTTACAAAATATATTCGCAATGAGTAAGTTGTTGATTGTGCAAAATTCTATCATTCTGTCTCTGGCTTCATTTCTGTCACCAAGTCCATGGTTTCCAATTGCTGATCCTTCTTCTCTATTCCCAACTTTTGCATTCCAGTCACCTATTATTATTAATGCATCTTGATTGCATGTTCAATCAATCTCTGACTGTAAAAGTCATAGTCTCTTTTAAACTCAGCTTAAGCTTCTGGTAGCTCTCTGTCAAAATACTGTTCTAGCCAGTTTGGGATCATCTTCAGCAATATATTGCTTGCATGTGATAATAAAGATATTGTCTGATAATTTCCACATTTTGTTGCGTCAGTTTTCTTGAGAATGGGAACAAACATGGGTCTCTTCCAGTCAGTTGGCCAGGCAGCTGTCTTCCAAATTTCCTGGCACAGACTGGTGAGCACATCCAGGGCAATCTTAAGTTTCATTAGTCTATTTTAGAAAATGGCATAAGTTAATTATAAGTGAATGTAAAAGCTTCACTCAGAAGCAGCAGCAAAAGTTGCATTCAGGTTCTTTACCACTCAGATGAGGTGAAGGGGAGGAAAATTGAATTCATATGCACCAAACTCCTGGGAAGTGCCAGGAGCAGTGGCGGGTTGCTTATCTTCCTTATTTCATCAAATCCTCACCCTTTGCCAAGCATGATATCACTTGCTTTTTGTCTGTTACCATTCTGGCTGATACTCTCAACAACTCTAAGAAACCAATGTAGTAGGGCTATTACTTTCATTTTACAGATGAGCAAAGTGAGAATCTCAAGTGTAAGTTTGGAACCCAAGCCTTCAGAGTCTTATGCTTTCACAGCTACAGGTATCTCTGGAGATGGTCAGCAAAAGTTCTGTCCTTCTAGCCACCACACCTCTTGTTCTCAGCTACTTTTCCCTCTCTCAAGGGCCCCCTTACTTGTCCCTTGATTAAAAGAAAATACCTAGCATTTCTAAAGTGCGATGGCCCCATGATGTAGAGTAGGACCTCTCCGTTTTTCTTGGATGTAAAATTTGAAGCAGCAGATTTCTAGGTCTTTCTTCTGTTGTGCCCTCAGGTGGGTTCAAACCATCAACTTTTACATTGGTCATTATTGTTCTTGGCTGCTGTGGAGCCAGAACCTACTCACAGCTCACCCTCTAGCCCTGTCTAACACACTTTTGGCATGTGGCCAGGAGGGCCCAGGCCTTGGAGAAGGACATCATGTTTGGATGGGTAGAGGGACAATGCAGGAGAAGACCCTGGATGAGAGATGAGATGGGTTGACACAGTAACTAGGGTAATGGGGTGGGTATGTCAGAGACAGTGACGTTGGCTCAGGGTAGACCAGGCTTCAGAGCTATTGTGCATAGGGTCATTATAAGTCACAATTGACTCGACACACACAACAACAACAAATTGCACAATAGCATCTGGTTTGCACCATCCACTCTTGTCTTTCTAATCAATGGTAGAATATGGCCCTGTACTCCACTACCTCTGGGATAGCATCGTATTACTCTAACAAGAAAACACTTTTCTTGGTAGTCTGAGGTCAGGAAGTAATTTTTCAGACTCTTTAGTTTAAGGAATCCTGGGAGCCCAATAGGTTAAACATTAGGCTACTAGCCAAAATGTCAGTGGATCAAATCCACCAACCCCTCCTTGGGAGAAAAATGTGACAATCTGCTTCGGTAAAGATTTATAGCCTTGGAAACACGATGAGGCAGTTCTATTCTATCTTGCAGGTTCACCACGGTCAGAACAATTCCAAGGCAGTGGTGATTGGGTTTAGAATGATTAGTGCTGCCTTTGCTCCTCTTTCTCTTCAAACCACCCAGGGTCTGGGCTCCACATCTGATTGAGAAAATCCTGTCACTTTGTTCCCTGGGGTCCTGTGGCTGAAACACAGTAAGGATCGGAAGTGGTCTTTCTGTCTTCTAGTCTTTACTTTTCTGCTGGCAACTCACATAGCCCTTGACAAGTTCCTCTCTCAGCTCGCCGGCCTCAGTTCATCTGTGTGAAAGGAGGAAGGTATGCTTCCAACTTTGAAATGTCGATGATTCTCCCTCAACACCTTAACATTTGCCGAGGAACTTGGCAATATTATATGGATATAGGTGTCCTCAAAAGTTGTGCATGAATCAGATCCTTGTTATGAAACTACACTTTTCTAAAGCAGAGAGCAGTGGTGTGGTGTGAACAACCACTCCCTAATGCATTCTGAACTTAAGAAGGATTCACAGAATTCAGGAAGGGAGGAGGAAGGAAAGAGGGAAGACAGGGAAGTAGAGAGAGGGCTGGGGAACGAATGGAGTGTTAAAAGCAGCCACTTGAAAAGAGTTGTTAAGTTTGAGTCGCTGCTTTTCACTTGCTGACAGCAAGACCTGGGACAAGTCATGCAATCTCTCTCACTTCCATTTTTCTCATCTGTAGAATGGGGAGAAAAATATCTAAGAGAACAAAAGCTCTCTGGTGCCTTACATTATGTGCTGCAAACCAAAAGGTCAATGATTCTAATTCACCAGCTACTGTGAGGGGGAAATCTGGGCGTTCTCCTCTTGTAAAGATGACTCAATAGAGGGTCACTCTGAGTCAGAATGACTTGAAGGCAGTGGCTTTTGTAGGTTTTTTTGTTTTTTTCAGAGGCTGGTGTGGAGACTAAATGAAATGTTGTATTTGAAGACCTTAGTACAGCAGTGGGTATGGGATAAGCACACTCTCCCAAGGCCAAACAGAGCTCCTGAACAGTAAGCTATAAAATGGGAGTGGTGGTGGTTCACAGAATTCTCTTTTCAGGTGGGAGAATCTGTCTGGATCAGGTCCCATCTAATGCACTTCAAGCATAGCCACCACTCATCTGTCAGTGGAAGCTTACATGTGGCTTAAAGGTTTCAATGGAGCTTCCAGACTAAGATAGACTAGGAAGAAAGGCCTGACAACCTATTATAAAAACAAACCAAAGCAATGGGTGAAAACCTGGCAGATTACAAACATCTGGAGCTCTGGTGGCATAGTCCTTAGGAAGTTGCACTGCTAACTCAACAGCCACACCTCTCTGATGCCTGTAATCCATCCACAACTCTGAGGGAGAAAGATGGTCACACTCTGCTTGTTCAATTTACCACCTCAGAAACACAAAGGAGGGTTTGCTCTGAATTGGTTCTGACTCCACAGAAACGAGTTAAAGGTTGAGATCTATACTCCATGATAAGGGATGGGACAGGGCAGTGTGTCATTCCATTATGAGCACCATGAATCAGACAGAGGCAAGGAGAGGACAGCTAACAACAACAAACTGTAATATAAGTGAATGGGGGAAATGAGTGGAAGAAGATTGCAGGGAAGGAAATTTGACTGAATCCGAGCCAGCATGGGCAGTCACATCCATCTACAGAACCATGCACCTGGAGGGTATGGCTGCTTTCTCCTTGTCTTTCTCAAGTTCAAGAACTCGAAGTGGAGAGACAGAGGTGGGGATCCTCTATGAGCTGCTTCCAGATTAAGTGGCATCCACTTATACTACTTTGAAATGCACAACAAAGCCATCAACACACATGCTTTGCAAGAACATATCCCCGGTCCCAAAAAGACCCACACAGACACAATACTCGTGCAGAAAGACAAAACTCACAGGGACACACAGGTGCACACTGTGCCTCCGGGAGACCCAGGCACATATTCTTAAACCCTGGATTGTACACCCTCCTGCACGTTCACATGCATATCCAATGAGGTTTTCATGGCCAAGGTCAACACATCTCCTTGTGAGACTCAAAAACAGTTACCCTTTTATCACTTGGAATTGATTATCTTAGCATTCTTTTCCCCTCTGCCCTCCCCACCTCCCAGGCAAGGTCCAGTTCCTTGGTTACACGCTGTCAAAGCCCAGAGTTCCTCTCTTGCATGGTGCTTCGCATAGTTTATCATCACACGTGGGTGTACGGGAGAGTGTCAGCTTCACCTCCTTGGCCTGCTGCCTCTTCAGAGGTTGGGGAAGCAAGTCTGTCTGGCTCATCATAGCCCCAGCGCCAAGCCTGGCATATTGTGAGTGTTTAATAAATGCATGTCTAAGGGTGCAATGAATGAATGGACACGTTATAGCAGATCTTCTCAAAGTCCGGGTCGTACCATCTCACTGTAAGTCTGCTGACCTTGTATGACGCCCCAGCCTCCCTCTGACTGCTCTTAGTCTCCCTGGCCAGGTGACATCTACTTTCTGATGTCCGAACCCCTGCCTCCTTTACAATCAATGACAATGGATGTTTTTGCTTACTAGGGGCATGGGACAGGACCGCACCTTAGCATCCCCCATCACTTCAAGCTGGGGACTAGCATCTAATATTCTTGGGATCAAATTACCCCAAAGTGGCCTTTGAATCAGTGAGCTCTTCCCCCTCCCCCCCCACAATCTCTGTACTTCCCCCCACCTCGAATCCTTTGCACCCTTGCCTCAGCCCAGAGTCCCTTTAATATTTTTACATTCTAGCCTTTCTTCAGGAATATCGGTTGTCTCCCTAATGCACAGAATGTGAACGGCTGCTTGCCCACCCCAAGAACAAGCGCTGGGCATCGAGAGCCTCAGCCCTGCCTGTGTCTCTTTTCCAGGCCCCTTCCAGGCCTACCCCAGACCCACCACCTCAACGCCACCCTGACCACCCCTCCATCATTGCTGGATCCCGAAGGCAGGGTGGATACTGCATCCTCTTCTCATTAAATCAGTGACCAGCACACTCTGGAGACAGACAGAGGCAACTGCTAGGCTTCCCAGACCCAAGGGGTTGATTAGCATATTGTTGTAGGGAATGAAGTCTGGAGTAATCCTTTTTCCTATTGACATTAAATAGCATTACCTGAAGCTGCCCACCCTCCAGCCGCCAGAACAGTCACAGTATGAGAACCTCTGCAGCCTGTTCTGTCTTCATCTTCTCTCCTCCTCTCCCTCATTCCTTTCATTTCTTGTTCCTGTAATTATAATTTTATTTCACTCACCTCCTCTCTCTGATTCTCCTCTCTTGTTCTCATCTCCCTCATCTCCAACTCCTCCCATCTTTTCTCCCTCTTTCTTCTTTTCTCACCTCCTGCTCTCTTCTCTTGTCCTCCCCTCTGTATCTCATCTCCTCTTCTTCCTCTTCTCTCTCGCTCACTCCCTTCCCTCCCTCATCTCTCTCCACCTTAGCTCCATTCTTTGAAACCTGCACTTAGAGAAGTCACCATGGCGTAGCATATCGGGGACCCTCCTCTGCAGAGCCTCGCTCCCTGCTTCCCTTACATCTAGGGATGGAAGGGGGGAGATGCTTCCTCTGGACCACTGCTTGGTTCTGCCTGGAAAACCACCAGAATGACAAATCTTTGGACAAATTACTGATTTCTCATCTAATTTACATCCAATTAGTGTGAGTGAAATGAATCATGTGGTCAGCCCCTCAGGGGAAACATTGAGTTAACAAATGCCCAGGGCTTCTTCCTGGGGAAATGACAGGCCCTAGGGGAGTCCATGATTTACCCCTGGGTCAGAGGCTCCCTCCTGTCCCCCAGGCAGGTTACCCAGCCCATAGATCAACCCCCATCTCCTTCCTGCAGCCAGGCCAGGCCTAGTAAGTTCAGGCTGATGAAAAAGAGGGTGAGTGAGACCCAGGTCTTATTAAGCTGACACCCCATCACAGAGGCCCACTTAGGCACGTTGAAGCAAGTGCCCAGGCGTGGTTCAGGCCTTCACACTGAAGATCTCTGCCAGCACCATAGCAAAGAAGATCCAAGCTCCCACATCAAATGCACCACCATCCTATCGTGTAGCAGCCCTTCAGGACAGAACAAAGCTGCCTCAGAGGGTTTCCAAAGCTGCAAGTCCTCACGGGAGCAGACTGCCTCATAATTCTCCTGCAGAGTGGCTGGTGCATTTGAACAGCCAACCTTTCAATCAGTAACCCAATTCTTAACACACCGTGCTACCAGGGCTCCTTTGACAGACCAGAGGGTAGTAATAACTTCATGATAACACATCACACCCAGGTCCATGCCTTGAAGAAGCACAGCTTCAGCCCACCTGACAGTGTACTAAGAGGGAGACACAATGACCAGCTCCATTTACAGGGAGGAAAACTGAGGTCTGAGAGGGCTTCCTCTGGGGGATACAGTCAGGAGGCAGCAGAACTAAGGTCTGAACCCTGTCAGAGTCTAGGCACTTCACCACCCAATCCACTACACCCATTTTGCAGAGGAGGAAACTGAGGTTCGAGATGTCAAGGCATGGCCCAAGGTCGAAGAGCATGTGTTGGCAGAGACAGAACTTTCTAATTTGTAGTTTCCCCCCCCCCTTTTATCCCAGCACGTAGCCTTGCATCTCCATCAGTACCAAGCTCTGGCCCCTCTGGTAGGGAAGGGAAGGTTTTGTGGGGTGATTATCCTAGGCTGTCCCCACTGCCCAGAAAAAAACAAACCAAACATACACCTTGATGCAACTGGGTCACCGCTCCCTTCTTCATGCACGAAGAGCAGCAGACGGAATTCAGAAATGTTTTTCCACAACAGGAAAGATGACGCTGGAATTGTTTGGAGTGGAAAGATGGGGGCAAGCGCACGGGGCAGGGTGGGGGTGGGGGCACGGGCTTCTCGTCTGAACAGTGCCGTCGCTGCATGTTTGGGATGAGTTGGATCTTCCTGTGTAAACTTGTTTCTAGTCTGCTATTTAAAACCTGGCATATGGACGGGATCTCAGCTTCCAGTACTGGCAGTTCTTAACATTCACAGCGACTAAATAAAAAGGGAATTTTAAAAACCAAATGCGGTTTTACCCCATAACGAGGCAAAGAGAGAAGTACTAAGAAGTTAACAACTCCCTAACTTGGGCCCAACCTTCTCAATGTGGGGCTTCTCCAAACAGTATGGGATGAGGAGGGGAAGCGGCAGCACTTACTGAGCAGCCCAAAAGCCCTGAGTGGAGTAGCAGTTAACATGCTCCGCTTTTGGCCTAAGGGTTGGAGGTTTGAGTCCCCCCAGAGGTGCCTCAGAAGAAAGCCTTGGCTTTCAGAAAACCAGTCACCGAAAAGCCTCAGGAGCACACTTCTATTCCGAAACACAAGAAGTGACCATGGATTGAAATTGCCTCAATAGCCTCTGGTTTGGCTTATGGAAGTATAAAATATCCAGAATCTATTGCTGTAGAGTTGATTCTGATTCATGATACAGAGTAGAACTACCCCACTGAATTCTCTTGGCTTACTCTCTGTGGAAGCACATCACCAGGCCTTTTCTTCTGTGGTGGGTTGGAACCATCAATCTCTAGGTTAGTAATCAAGCGCAAACCATTTGTACCACCAGAGCTAGGGTGGTTTGAGGCAAGCCTGGCTGTTTTTGTGTTGGGGTTTAACTCTGGGCTTAGGGCTGAGCACATGGTTTTGCAACTATCCAGCAAGGATTTGAAGCCAAGCTCTGCTACTCACACCCTGGGCAACCTTGGGAAAGTTACTTAACCCCTCTGAGCTTTAGTTCAATTTGTAGTAAAAAATAAGACCTCACCTGCAGGGATGCTGTAACCTGAACCCCTTGCATGGCTGGCACACAGTACATGTGTAGGAAACTATACTGTTATTTACACAGGACCAATCTCCTTTAGTCTGTGTATCTTTGGGGCAGTGGATGGTCTTCCCTGGATTTCAGCTGCTGAGGTTGGAAATGATGCTGCCGATGGGAGTGGAATGCTCATCGTTCTTAACCTTTCTTAGGTTGGAGATAAACCCATGGCCCCAGGACGATGGTGAGAGGAGTAGGAAGAAAGCCCTGGAGTGAACAAGAAAGGACACCCAGAAAAGACTGGGGAGAATGAAGGGGAACCCTGGGAGGCCCAGGACTTAGGTCACTTGGGGTTCTAGAGTCAGAAAGTTCCCAGGGGAGCAGCCAGGCAGTTCCTCCCCAGGTCTCTAGCAAACAGTAATCATTAAGTGACTGTTCTTTTAAAATATGCTTTATATGCCTTTCCCCTCCGCCTCAGCTCCATGTAAACCTCAGAATGGCTCAATTCAAATGCTTATTATTATTTTTAAATAGAAAACAGAGGTAAAAGTTCACACAGCTAGTAACCAATAAGGGAACCAAGCCTTCAACCCAGGCCGTCAGCCTCCAGAGACCTGCTTTTCACTAGCACTTCGCTCGCTGCCTCTACTTGTACAGCTGTTGGCACCAAGGGGCACTCTGCAGCAGAGAACAAAGAATAGTTACCCAGGGAGAGAGCAGAAACAGCCTTTTGGACATATAGATGATCAAGTCAGCGGCAAGCTTCACCCTAGCTCACTAGGGGCAGAGAAATCCCCTCAGGTCCAGGCCAGACTCCTGGCCCACATACAACCCTTGGCACAGGCCAAGCTACCAGAGCCATGAGTGAGAGTCCATTCCCAGGCCGTCCTGCCAAAGCAGGAGAGTGCAACAGAGCAGGGGTGAATAAGAGTAATTCAGCAGCTTTGCACTACCTCAATTTCCCAGGCTATAAGATGGGAAGACGATGATACCCAATCTTAAAATAGTTAAGGAAGATTCTGTAAAACACCTGGAACTGTGCCTGACACAGTCCTCTCTCTCAGGTAGGAATTGGCCAATGGCTAATAAGGTCAAGATCGGAATGCTTAATTGTGAATGTGGCTTCAGATTAATGGGGTGTGGCTAAGGGGAGCTCTGGCAGCCTAGCGGTGAGAAGCTGCACTGCAATCCCACAGGCAGTTCAAATCAACCAGCTGGCATGAGGGAAAAGGATGGACAATCTCCTCCTATGAGATTTACTGCCTCTGAAAACTCACTAGATGGTCAGTGATGGGTTTGCTCTGACTTGATGGCACACAACAACCAACGTAATTGAGTGACAGCATGATCCATCGACCTGAAGGACCTTGACCCCGGTGATGCTACAGATCATGTCTTACTCAACTACCCCAAAATAGAATTAATATCTTTGTTTCTCAAGTGTCACCTCCCAGCCACATCGCAGGCACCCTTTTCTCCAAACCCCTCAACAGGAGGAAGAATCTGATCCTGACTCTGAGATTTGCCTCAAGCGCCAAGGATGTCTGCTTGGAGCTCCTGCTTCAGAGCCTGCCACTATCAAGACTTATGGCTGCCTCGTCTCTCCCCCTCACTGGGTCTGGCTACATCACTTATCTCCCCGACGCTGACCTGCCAGCAGCTGCAGGAGGCTCTCTCCAGTAAGATTTGATTAATGAGGTTCAGCAGCAACAAATCAGTCTTGTGGAGCAGCCCTCCCCTCTCTGGGACACACTCTCACAACACCCGCTGCATACAAACTGCCCGGTGGCATGGGGCTGCCTCCCAGCCCTGACTATCAGCACTCTTGTCCTGCACCGAACTCAGCTCTTTGGGCCAGGCTGGGCTGGAACTCAGTACCCCTCCCCAAGGGTACAGCATGTCTTTGACGCTGCCACAGGATGCTTGCGTTTCTCTTTCTCAAGATAATATCATTGTAAATGCATCCATATTAATAGTTACTATCTCTTGACAGCTTGCTATATGTAAGGCACATTAACATAATCTCATTCAATCCTTTCAAAACCTTGAAGACTAAATTTTTATTAGCCCCATTTTACAGATGAGGAAATTGAGGTGCAGGCAGGCTGTTAAGTTGCCTAAAATCATATAGTTAGTTAAAAAGGAGCAGAGCTGGGATTTGATCTTTGGAGTTCTGGCTCTAAACAGTAAAACCTATGAAGGCCTGTGTGAGGCAGAACCTGAGATGGAAAATGCAAGTATTTCTACTAAAATGAGCAATAGAAAAGTGGTAAGACTGCACCCTGTCAAAGGTGAAACCCTACTGAATTCTGGCTCTCAGAGGTTATATTGTACTTCTTAAATTGCTCAAAATCGTAATACCCTTGGAAATACTATGAACGTCCTGGTCCTTCTTCTCCTTGGAAAAATGCACATACTATGCACACATGAAGACACCCTGTGGTGCTGGGGTTAAAACATTCGGTTGCTAACCTAATGGAAAGGTCAGTGGTTCAAACTCACCAGCCACTCCTCTGGAGGAAGATGTGGCAGTCTGCTTCTGTAAAGACAGCAGTCTTGGAAGCCCCATGGGGCTGTTTTATTCAGTCCTGTGTGATCAGCTTGATGGTAAGGGGTTTACAAACACATGCTGCACAATTTCAGCACACGCAGAGGCAATCACCTTCGACCCTATCCCCGGTCCTGGAGACCCCAGGTCTCATTCACTGGGAGCCCTTAGGCATGTCCCTCTCTCCTCTGGGCCTCCCTCTCTCCTACAAGGAGAGGTGATGGGGGCCCTCTCCCCCATCCTGTTCTCTATGCCAAATGCAAATGGCCAAGGCCTGCCTCCCATCTCCATTCGGAAAGTTTGTATCACTGGAAGACAGAAGGGTTTTTCTTTTTGAGTTTCCAACCACAATGAGCGCATCACTCCACCTCACCCACCCCTTCTCCTTACCCGGACTGTTTTATTGGAATTGTTTGTTTCTCAAGCAGTTACAGGAAGCCTGTGACACAGCACAGTGTCCACTCCTTTGCAGCATAATCTGCGTATCACTCAAGTACATGTCCCTCCCGTCACTGGGGACCTTGTGTCACCTTCTCACAAGCCTTCCTGAAATGGGCACCCTACTCCACTGCTACCCACCTCCTGACCTTTGTTCCTAGGCCCCTAACTGCACCCTTTCCTCACACCCTGAGAAGGCTGGGGCTCACCCTTCCCTCCCGTTTCTACCTTCCCCAAAGCCCTTACATCCCAGAAGCATTTGTCAGGGATTTGCCAATAGTCACTTTTTCATCTGCTGGGGCAAGAGTCATCTTTGCATATAGATGTTTCGTAATAGATGCGGCATTGATTATGTAAAGTTCTTTTGGGAACCGCCTGGCCATTTCTGGGTCCTCACTGACCAATTCCACCTCCAACATACATCTCAGGTCTTCAAAGTTGGGAGTGCTGAGCCACCTGAATCAGAGGTGGGAGGAAGACATCACATCACAGCCTGAATGGCCTTGTGTGTGGCAGGGACTAGTGTCCCAGACCCGTGCAGGTGGAAGTACACAGCACCCACCTCTCTATTTCAGATCGACTGATTGAGGAACATCCCTTCCATTTGATAATGGCCTGCTCCTTAGTTGGAAATAATAGTGGTGATTCTGGTAACAGCCTTGTTTTTGTTGTTGTTGGTTTTTTGTTTTTGGTTTTTTTTTTTAGCAAAAAAAACGCAAAACACCAACTTTAAAGAGTACAAAGTTCACTTTTCCACTTCATCTTCACAGCACCCCTGTGTGGAAGAGGTGGTTATTATGCCCACTTTAAAAAAAATTATTTTGTGTGTGTGTGTGTGTGTACTGTCAAATCAGATCTGATTGGTACAGAAGGAGATTGCCCCTTATTCTCCAGCAGAGTATCTGATAGATTAGAAATACGCACATCTGGGATTGCAGTACAGCTTCTTGCCACTAGGCTACCAGAGCTCACCTATGCCCACTTGTCCAAGACTGCATAGTGGTGATTCCAGCCTTTAAACCCAACTCCTCAGGCTTTGAGATCAGTATCTGGTAGTCTAGTGAAGCAGAAGTGGCATCCACTTCCTGTACAACATGCTTTTGGAAACTCTATGAATTTTAATAAATGTTGATCGTTATAAAAAGGCTTCAAGCCTTTTGTTTATAGGGTCACTATGAGTTGTGTCCAACTCAACGGCAATCAACAACAATAACAACTGTGTCAAGAAGCTGCACTGCAATCCTAAAGGCACATGGTTTGAGGTCATTAGCTGCTCTGCAGGAAAAGGATGGGCAATCTCTTCCCGTGTGAAAACCCAATGAACCCAATGGTGCATCAGCTATGGATCGGTTATGCCTCTATGGCACACACACACACACACACACACACACACACACACACACACACACTATTTTGCTTTGAAGATGAGAGTTTATAGGGTTCTTATATTTCCCTTGCATCTCAGCATCCTCCAGGAGCATGTAGGGAATGGCATGTGGTTACTGGTGTTTTTACTGGGAGAAGGATGGCTATCTATGAGCCATGTCAGGAATCCTGTGTTGGGTGTGGGTATGTGTCTCTGTGCAGGTTAACTGTATGTGTATGAGGAAGTGGGTGCAGGAGAGCCTTACCATGAAGGTGGGAGCAGGTATGATGGTGTGTCTGCACATGTGTGGAGTGTGTGTTTTGGTGGATGTGGGAGTGTGAGCCTCTGGCCCCCTTCTATCTCTTGTGGATCAGATGGCACTTGTCTTCAGAGCTCAGAGCTCTTAGGACAAGAGGACTTGATGCATCAACATTTGCAGGCCACAGGGTTTTTTCTGACTATTCAGAGACTTCATGGTTCAGTGTCAGAATTCTTGTCTTCTATGCCAGAATCTTTGGTTCAATTCTCAGTCAATATACCTCATATGCAGCCATTATCCAACTGTCAGGTGGCATATGTGTTGTTTTGATGTTAAATAGGTTTCAGTGGGACTTCCAGACTAGGAGAGAGTAGGAGGAAAGGCCTGGTGTGCTGCATCTAAAAAAACAGCCAATGAGAACGCCATGGAGCCCAACAGTTTGATCAGCGACTGATCAAAGGGATGATGCAGAATCCTCTACACTGTGCTTTATTCCGTCGTATATGAGGTCACCCTGTCGGGGCAGGGCGGGGGGAGGTGGGGGGTGGAGGTGGATTCAATAGCTAACAACCCTCACAAACATATTCACAGCCCTCAAAAAAAGGTTCTAGCTGCAAGATCAGCATGTACCCCAAGTCCTTGCACCTCATCTCTGGAAAGTGCCTTAGAAGCCAAAAGTCAAGTCATCCAGAAAAACAGGTCCCTGGTTTTATAGACGTGAGAAGTGGACATAGAAAGGGCAGTGTGGGATTAGGACAATAGCCCCCAACAGCAGAGAGGGAGGGAAGAAGGAGCATGAGTGCCCCGCCCTCTGGGGCCCCAGGCCTCCTTGTCACTGTGCCAGGAGTTACAGGGAAGTTGGAGGGGCACGGAGAGAGCGCAGCAGGGCTGCTGCAGACCCTTCACCCCAGTTATCAGATCTCTGACTGGGCCTCATAGTGTGTCTGTCACCTGTCTGCAGAGCAGTCCTTCAGCTCCTTCTCTGACAGACTGCCCCCTGCTTGTCTGATCGGTCCAGAAAGGCCTCTCTGGGGGCGAGTCCCTGAGGACTGCCATGTTGGTCTGAGACACCCGCACCCTGGCTTCTGAGACACAGAGCAAATTCTGCCTTCATAGTGCACTTACGGGCTTCACTCTGGCTCATTCATTCTGAAAATGGTCCCTAAAGCACTTGTCCCTTTCAGTCTGTAATTGGGCTGTGGAAAGGAGACAAGGCCGGGTCAAGTCAATGGGGCATGCGCTGTGCCGATGCCAGAGGACAGCAGTGCCCTTTCTGCTGTCCCAGACCCACCTTCTCTGGAGCATCTGTGAAGCCCTCCCTGGAGATTCCCTCTCTGGCTCCTACCTGGACTTAGCCTCCCCAGTGCCAATTAGCGTCACACCTCCCATTTAACCAGAAGCACAGTCTCCAGTTTGTTCTTCCACCAGGCCGGGCTCCAAGTGCCTCTTGTGGTTGCTTCCCGAAATCAAATCCAACCTCAAAGCATGAAGATTTGCCGTTATTAAAGATGAGCAAAAGCATATGCCCCGGGCTCTGGAGAGAATTTCTAATGAGGATTCCAAAGATCACAGGCGGCTCCTAAGCTCTTGGAATCTGATGGGCCCTTAGCAGTCCCAGTCCCGGAGCCTCTAATTACGCTCCCTGCACATCCCAGCCCTACCTACCGCCATGCCTTTGCTCGGGCTGTTCCCTCGACAGTAGTCTGCGCGATGCAGCACTGGTTTTTAAAGGCAGGGTACAAAGGGGGAAACCAGGCATGGTTGACATTACCCTTACAAGTCCCTTAGGACGAAGAGCAATATCCCATTTCTTAGCGCGTCCAGCAGAGCCGGGGTTTCCTTCTGCCTTGGAACAAATCGCTTTTCTCTGGGTTAAAACACCAGATAAGGTTACTGGCTTGATTCATGGACGTGTTACATGAAACACATCTTTAAACACTAGAATCCCCCTCAGGGTGACACAGCAAGAGAGACACTGAAAGTCACTAGGGAAATATGGGATTCATCTTTCATCTCATGCTTACTCTGGGTCAAAGCTCCTTGAGTGAAATTGAGGCCAGAGTCACCCATTTTATTCTTCACGCCCTCACTGTTGTTGTTGCTGTTATACTGTGTGCATATAAACAGTTGAATCCATGTATATTAAGTGCCATTTCCCTGCAAGCCTTGCATCCTGTGCTGTTGTTGTTGTTATATGCCTTCAAATTACCTGCACAACAGCTCTGAACTCTGTCCTATCCTGAGCCACTCTTACCATCTCTGACACACATACCCCCAATTACCCCAAATATTCAATCTATCTCATCCAGGGTCTTCTTCTCTGGCTCTGCCTCTCTACCCTTTTAAGTATAATATCCCTTTCCAAGGACTGATCCCTCCTGGCAATATGCCCAAAGTATGTGAGAAGGAGCTTTAAAATCCTTGCCTCCAAAAAGCAACTTGGTTTAATCCCCTCTAGGACAGAATTGTTTCCTTGGCCATCCATGTATGTTCAATACTCTTCTCCAGCACCACAATTCATAGGCATCAATTCACTACATTAAATATTTTACATCCTTCAAAGCTACTTTCATTATCTAAATGTCACTTCTTCCAGGAAGCATTCCCTGATTGCCTCGGTACCTCCTAACTATAAATTTCCACAGCACCTTATATCTATCTATCTATCTATCTATCTATCTATCTATCTATCTATCTATCATGCCACTCTGTGCCTTGTATCTTAGTAACTATGTGCATGTCTTATCAGTTGTCATTGAGTCCACTGTGACTTACAGTTTTCAAGGGCTGACTTCTTTCTCAAGTAAATCACTAGATTTTTTTTTTTTCACTAGGTTCTTTTGAGATGTCTGTTGGTGGATTCAAACTGCCAACCTTTCAGTTAACAGCAGAGCATATTAACTGCTTTTACTATCTAAGAATTATGTATGTAATTTCTCCAGATATGACACTAAGTCTTTGAGGAAAGGGTCCTTGTCTGTTTGACTCTCAGAACCTCTGTAGTGCTTCATATAACATCTTCTGACCGACAACAATGTTGTTAGGTGATGTTGATTTAACCAGGACTAAGAGCAACCCCACAAACAACAAATCTGATCTTTGCCCTACCCTGGACCCTCCTCACAATCTCTAACCCGCCCAGGGTTATAGCCACTGTATTAATTCATCTTGCCGAGGGTCCTCCTCTTTTTTGATGGCCCTCCGCTTTTCCCAGCATGATGTCTTTTTCCAAAGACCAGCCCCTCCTGACACATGCCCAAGGCACCTGGGATGGCTTTTCACAGTCCTTGCCTTTAAGAAACATCCTGGTTGCACTTCTTCTAAGACAAATGTTTTTGGTGGGTTTTTGACAGTCCATGACATATTCCATATTCTTCTCCAACACTACAACTCAAAGACATTGAGTCTTCCTCTGTTGTCCTTATTCATGGTCTAGCCTTCTGATGCACAAGACACAATTGAAAATACCATGGCTTGAATCAGATGTACTTTAGCCTTTAAGCTAATATCCTTGCTGTTTAGCACTTTGGAGACAGCAGATTTTCACAATATAATATGTCTTTTGATTTCTTGATTGCTGCTACCATTTCTTGACATGTTGCCCCATATCAGTAGATACTGATTAAAAGAACGTGTACATGAGTAGATGAATTACAAAAATGATAAAACATATCTGCCTTGCTAATACCAAAGTGCCAGAGTCTTGCACTCAGGGCAGGTTACAGTAAAGAGCTTGATTCTGACTTGACTCCATAGATTATATACTTCCCCCAATCCCTTCCTCCTCCACGTAGATTCCTCCCATGCTCATGCACCCCTTGGGCACATCTGCAAAAGCTACAGGTCAGCAGCCTCACCCAAAAGCTTTGTTAGATAGATGTTGGTGGTGGTTTCCTTAGAGGTAATTCTTTAATGATCCTATGTATGTGACAGCGTAGAACCGTGCTGCAAGACTTTTTTTTTTACTGTAACTTCTACACAAGCAGATCACCAGGTCTTTCTCCCACAGATCACTGGGTCTTTCTCCCACAGAGCTGCTGAGTGGATTCAAACTACCAACCTTTCAGTTAGCAGTCAAGTACTTTACCACTACTCCACTACCCAACCCCACTATTCCATGGGTCTTCTGTTTATAGGGTCGCTATGAGTCGTTTTCCACTCCAAGGCAATCAACAACAACCACCCCACCATACACGTTTTATATATAAAGAAACTGAGGATCAATGTGGCTCGCCCGCTGCCACACAGCTAATGAACACAAGCTTATGACTTGCATGTGTGTGATTTCTGTGGACATTCTTTTTCCATCTCACTATGTGCTACTTCTGGATAGAGAATTTTTTTTCCTTAAAGAGTGCTTTGTAGAAAGTGCCACCCCTCCCAGACCAATGGAAGTCCTGTGGACAGAATCCAGAGAACTTGCCCCATGGAGCCGTAAGGTTTGGATAAAATTTTGAGAGCTCCCTGCTGGAGGGTTAAAACTCAAAATATGGTGGTGGTGTGTGCTGTCTGGTTGAAATTGATCCATAGTTAGCACGGGAGGAGATCGCCTGTCTTTATCTCACACAACTCCTGGTGGACTCAAACTGCATGCCTTTGGGGTTACAGCACAGCTTCTTCCCACTAGGCCACTAGAACTCCCCACTTAACAGGTTAACAGGTTTTTACAGAACTGCAACATATCACCTCCCTGCCCCCCTTTTTCTAGGTCTCTTGGGTGCAGGAAATTTTCTGTTTTCACTTGGCTCACCTCTTTCAGCTCTGGAGCCCATATTATTAACTAGGTCTCCCTTCATTATTGCTTCTTGTTACCCCAGTTCCCCATGTCTGAGGGGTATCTCCACCATCCAGATTCAAATCCTGGCTCAGACTCTAATATTTGGCTAAGTGTTGACAAGCTGTGTAACTGCTCTAAGCTTAGTTACTTCATCTGTAAAATCAGGGTGATAATATATCAAAAGTTTGCTGACATGAAACTAATGGCATATGCGTATCGAGGGCCTCAGCTTAGCTGAGAATTCATTTAGCTGAAATCAGGGCATGACACATAGCAGTTAGGAGCAGAGTTCTAGAGTCTAATCACCTGGGCCCACCTCCCAGCTCCTGCACCTGGTCACCAGCTGTGTGACTCTGGAACAGTCACTTCACACATCTGAGCTTCACACTGCTTGTCTGTAAAATAGGGGTAATTATGGTACCCATATCCTGGCATTGGTGTGCTAGAAAAGGGGGTACTTCCCAGGAACAACTTAACACAGCACCTGGCACTAAATCAGCGCTCACTACATGTTGCCCGTTAATTACAAGCCATTATTAATTATGTCAATGAACTGGCAAGCAAGACAGGAGGGAGTTTGTTTGGATAAGATTTTGTCTAAAGCAATGGGAGGAAGACAAGACTCAGATATTAGCTCTGAGAGTTGCCTGGCATCTGAGGCCTGTTGGCAAGAGTGGGCAGAGGGCAGAGTGAAGATGAAGGAACCATTTTCAGCACTCAGATTACAAACTAGGACACAGGATAGTTCAATGCTGTGGAAGCTCCAGGGAATAGATCCATCATCAGCTGCGTCAATGGCAGTGGGTTTGGTTTGAGGTTTATCTTTTCTATCTGGTGATGCAATGGTTATCTGCTCAGCTGTTAACCTAAAGGTCAGCAGTTTCGACCCCTAAGCCATCCTGCCCGTGGGAGCAAGCCGTGGCAGTGTGCTTCCACAAATATTAACAGTTGGGAAGTCCTAAAGAGCCATTCTACTCTAGCCTATCAGATCACAATGAGGCAGAATCAACTCAGGAAAACGAATTTCTTTGGGGGAGTTTGGTTGGATTAGAATTTGCTGAGCATGAGGACAGTGATGGTTTAGTAGTAGACTTCTCACCTTCCATGTGGGAGAGTCAGGTTCGAACCCTAGACGCTGCGCCTCACACGCGGACAACACCCACCCAAGAGGCTTGCATGTTGCTGCCGTGCTGAATTTCCAGACAGACAGACAGGAAGTAAGGCCTAGAGATCACTTCTGAAAACCAGGAAATGAAAATGATCATTGGGTCACCATGAATCAACGGCCAACCCAACCACAGCTTACAACAACGTTCATCCACTGAATACCTATTATATTCTGAAACCCACTGTCACCGATCAAATGCAACACATACAATAAATTCAGCACATTTAACAGCTTCTCTGTCCCTGGAGGATAGAGAACTGTCCGTTGGGTTTCCAAGGCTGTAAACACTTAACAGAAATAGACTGCTTCATCGTTCTGCTGAGAAGTGGCTGGTGGGTTCAAATTGCTGGCCTTTGGGAGGGCTGGTAGTACTCTAGTTAAAGTGTCTGGTTACTTATTAAAGGGATGCTTCCTGGAGCACATTTAAAAGGGCTCTCAGGGTGGCCCAGCACCAGTGACAGAGTGATGATATTCCTGGTTCTATTGGTTCCAAGCTGCAGTTATTCATGGAAGAGTCTGGAGAAGCAAAACATCAGAGAACAGTTGAGTTCACACAAGGTACCCCAGGGAAGTTTCCAGAAATAACAATGAGATTGCAAAAGGGCAGTGCTATGTAGGCGGGAGTAGGAGAGAGTGAAATCTAGGGCTGTTATGAATTGAGGGGACACCACTCATCTGTCAGTTTGCTGAACTGTGGTGACTTGTATGTGCCATGATGCTGGAAGCTATGCCACCCATATTTAAAATTCTACCAAGGTCATCCATGGTACACAAGTTTTCAATGGAACTTCCCAGGATAAGATGGACTAGGAAGAAAGGTCTGGCAAATTTTTCTGAAAAGTAGCCAACGAAAACCTTGTGGATCACAAGAAAGAGGCGACTGGCTTGCTTGCTCTGGACACATGTTCAGAAAGGATCAATCACTGAAGGAGGACACCAAGCTTGTTGGCCCAGAAGGGTCAGTGAGGGCAAAGGAGAGGCTCATTGAGGTGATGATGATCCGGGACATGCTGGTGATTGTGAGTGTGATGCAGGATACGGCAGCCTATTTCCACGCTGTAATGTCACTACGAGTTAGCACCAACTCAACAGCAGCTAACAATACAACATGATTAAGAGGCAGTGAAACCCAGGGAAATGAAGATTTGACTAGAAAGCACCTAAAACTGGACCTACCACAACTCCTTCAATAAAGGATGGTTTATGCCCCTGCAGGGCTTTCTCATAGATATAAACTCACCAAATACAGCCCCTCCACACACACACACTCTCTAATACTGCACACATATGTTTAAACCACCTGGGCAGCACACTCACAGCATCCCACAGGGTGTATACACAGACCTACAATACGGTGCCCCCAGCAGACAGACAAGTCATGGGCCCCACACAAGCCAGAGGCTCATCTCCCAGACATATTTCCACATGCCCTCTGCTCCCTCAGCCCCTTCTCTCCAGCACCCTTTAGGCTTTGCAGCTTCACTCTCAGCTCTTGTCACTTACTAACTGTGTGACTTCCTAGAGTGGCTCTTTATGCCTCAGCTTACCTTTTCTGTTGTTGTTGTTGTTATGTGCCATCGAGTCGTTTGCGACTCATAGCGACCCTGTGCCAATCGCATTGCCTCTGACACACCCACCCCGATTACCCCAGTCACTAATCAATCTACCTCATAGAGGGTCTTCCCCTCCTGCGCTGTCCCTC
>NW_006399799.1:9694204-9775929 GCF_000299155.1 Elephantulus edwardii
TTCTCCTTCTATCCTCCCTAGTCATTGTCCAACTCTCTGATGCATAACAAGTGATTGCAAAGAACACGGGCTGTATCAGGTGCACCTTAGTCTCCAGAGTGACACCATTGCTCCTCAATACCCTGGAGAGGTTCCTAACCATAGATTTTCTCATCACAATACGTTTTTTTATTTCCTGGCTACTGGTGCCAAGAGTGTTGACTGTGGAGCCAAGTAAAGTCCTTAAAACTGTACCTGGCACATAACAGGTGCTTAATAAATGCATGTGTATACCCTCTCTAGTCACAAATATGCCTACGCCCTCTCCCTCCTGGAAGTACATCATCCGTGGGCACCTACTGCTCTGAGCATTACCGTTTTGAGCCTGTCTCACCAAGCCAGAACACTTTCCCCCCAACATACTAATTTAAACCAGTTGTGGCCAAGCTGACTTCTTTGTAACTTCTGATTTTCAATGGCTGGTTTCTCAGAAGCAGATTGCCAGGCTTTTCTGCCAAGGTGCCTCTGGGTGGACTAGAATCTCCAATGTTCAATGAATAGCCAAGCATGTTCAGTATTTGTACCACCTAGGAACTCCATACACACAAACTAAAACTCCCCACAGACTCCCAACCCTGACCAAGACCCTATATCGCTTTGTCCACAATGCCTGCTCTATTTGAGCCACCCGAAGACGGTCAGTAGGCAGCAGTAGCAACAGCTCTGCAGAGACTGGTTGCATCCCTCCTCTCCTGTCTGTCCCTAAGAACCCTCCAGTCCCCAGTCCATTCAAAACTTGGGAGTCAGCGTCAGGCTGTCTCCTCCCCATTGATCAGCAGCCTTTGTTATCTCAACTACTTTAAAGTTCTCTTTTCTCCCCTTCAACTCTTCTGATGCTAATCTCTCCCCATAAATCATACCCTCTAATCTTTTCATCACCTTTCTCTGATTAAAGCAGCCTCAAGGGCTGGGAGCCACCATCCTCAATAACGAAAAAGCTTTGATGTCCAAAGTCATTCTCAGAGGCTGTGGCACTGGCTGGCGGTCAGGCCCCGTACCCACAAGCCCTCCACATGTGGCAGGCCTGGCCCCAGTGCCATCTACGCAGACACGTTCTGGAGCTGTCCTAGGCTGCTCACGCGGCCCGCACCTCGAGGATTTCACAGATCTCTTCATGAATATTTCTCACTACATACTGGATGTCATTATTCTATTGAGAATCAATTAGCCCAAATGTTGTTATGACAGCTACAGAAAAATGATATTTTTAGCTTTGCTTTATGCTGCTCTGTCTCTTCACAGAATTATTGAGAACCTTAAAACTGATCTAGTGGCAGCGCGGGCCTCTGTGGCAAGCTGGGGAGCGATTGATCTGGAATGCAGAACTGTGGGGAGCACAGTCTTTTCTCAATGAAGCAGAAGCTTGTCAGGAATGCTTCCCAGATGGAGGCAAAGAATCTTGACTTTGAGCACGCTCATTTACCCACACTGTGCCTCAGTTTCTGCATCTATAAAATGGAAATAATCCACTAGGCCTCAGGGCAAAGTGGCAATATATATGTGTCTGTGTCCTTACACTGCTGCAACAAAACACTGTAATGTAGGTGCCTTCAAACCACACCAACGTACCATCTACAGCTCCAGAGGCGAGCAGACTGAACTCAGTGCACAATGGGCTCAATATTCTCCCCAAAGTCTCTAAGAGAGATCTTTTCTTCTCCATTTTAGTTTCAGACAGTCACAGGCATTCTTTGGCAGGTAGATGAAGTTTCACGTGACTATCTTTCCTCTGTCTGTCTCTCTGTGTTTCTGCTCTTTTAAAACGGCAGCATTCAGATTAGATTAGGACCCTCCTTGCTCCAGAAGGACCTCTGCATCAACTTGGTAACATCTTCTAAGACACTATTTCCACATAGTTCATAGGCACTAGGGTTACCTTACTATTAAGGCTTCAGCATAATTTTTGGGTGGGGGGAGGCACAATTCTGTCATTAACAGCCTGACAAGCCCACAGGAAGGCATGTGGCACCACAGTGGTTGGTCGGCGTGAGTGGCGCTGTTGCCTCTGCTTGCTTCATAGTAGTTAAGAGGGTGATGGAAGCAGCTAGAAACAGCTGACAAAATCAAATCTCAGTCCTGACACTTCACAGGGGCCTGACCCAGGACAAGTCATTGAATCCCTCTGTGCCTTACTTTTAGCATACATCAAATGAAATTATTAATGCCTAGAACTGTGGTGTTAGAGAAGATTGCTAAATACCCCATGGACTGCCAAAAGAACAAACAGATGCATCTTGGAGAAGGTGCAGCCAGAGTGCTCCTTGGAGGCAAAGATGATGAAGCTTCATCTCACATACTTTGGGCATGTTGCTAGGAGAGGTTATTCCATGCTTGGAAAGGAGGAGGGATGGTGAAAGAGAAGACCTTCCATGAGATGGGTTGACATGGTGACTACAGCAATGGACTCGAGTGTGTCAGATTATGAGGATGGCATGGGATAGGGTTCAGAACAATTGTTCATCAAGTCACAATGAGTCATACTTGAGTCAATGGCACCCGCAAAAAAAAAAAGTTATTGCAAATATTACCTATTGTCACTGAGTCCATTACAACTCATAGTAACCCTTTAAGATAAAGTAGAACTGCCCCGTTAGGGTTTTTACGCTTTACATCTTTATAGAAGCAGACTGCCACATATAATTTTCAATGAATGAGTGATTGGTGGTTTCAAACCACTAACCTTCTGGTTAGCAGGTGACGACTTAGCCACAAGGCCACCAGGACTTTGTTATAAGGATTATACGACTAAAAGCCAATAAAACACTTAGCAATCATGCCTAACTCCAAAGAAGCCTCAATTCTCATTTTAATTGGAATGACAGCACTATCATCTGCTACTCACCTTTGCTTGTCCCGACCTCTTCAGTTGAAATTTTTCCCTCTCATTCTTCTTCACACAAATCTTCTCAACATTCAAATCCAGCTCAGCTCTCAGCTTACCATTATGCCTCACTGACTGGGATTAGGATTCTTACCCTGCTAATCTCGGTGTGATCTTGGACAAGACATTTAACAACTTTCCCCGAGTTTCCTCAATGGTAGAAAAGGGGTATGATAATTCCCTTGCTTAAATGAGGCACTGGCCACGTGATCCCCAAGGTCCATCTGTGCAGGTTGGATGCTGGGCCATAACCTCTCCTACTAGAAGCTCACATAACAGTTCTCCTTGGATAGAAGTCATTGGGTGACACGGTTTGCACTCTTTTATTAATCCAAAGGTTGGAAGTTCAAAACCATGCAATGTGCTATAAAAGAATGGCCTGGTGGATGTACTTCTGTAGAGATTACAGCTTTCTACCTTGTAATACATGGGGAGGGAGGGGGCATTATGCTGAAGCCTTAATATTAAGGTAACTCTAGAACTTGTGAACATGACTTTGTGTGGAAACAGTGTCTTAGAAGATGTTATCAAGTTGACACAGAGGTCCTTCTGGAGTAAGGAGGGTCCTAATCTAGTCTGAATGCTGCCATTTTAAAAGAGCAGAAACACAGGAGTCACGTAAAAGCAATGGTTTGCTTTTCTGCTCAGATCATATCTTTAACTGCCTGCACTCTTTTTGTTCCCACCACGAGCAGTTTCACAAATTCACAGGAAACAAAAAAAAGCTGTTTTATGGCAGAAAAAAAAAACACCCCCCAAAAAACCCCAACAAATTCCTATTTGGCCATGAGGCTCTGAATAGAAACTCAAATTCATTGCTGTTGAGTCAGAACTAACTCCTAGCTGGCCCTCTAGAGGGTTTCTGGACACTGTAAATGCATCCTTCTCTCAAGGCCACTGAAAAGGGTGGTGAGGAAGGAGACTGCCCCAGGATGCCCACTGCAGCCAGTCAGTGCCTTTGCCAAGACAGAGGCTAATGTCAGAAAAAAAAGTTGAATCCATCTGAACACCTTTGCTTCTGGCTAAGTACTCCTGCTCAGTGGATTTTGTCCAGTAGGAATTTAATAGCATATGATGGATAACATCTTCTAGCAGGTAAAAGGCCAGAGGAATGGACTAGTAGACCGCCCTAAAGCCCACAGTGTGCTCTGTGTCCTGGGCTTGTGCCTCTGCTCTCTGCCTGAACTAATCCTTGCATTAAAGATTCAGTGCAAATCAACCGCTATATGTAGACAGCCTTGCCAGCTCCTTCACCTGGGATTACTTGCGCCCTGGTCCTCACGTCCCTCATGGTGCTCTCTACGGCTGATGCTGTAGCCCTACTCTCAGTCAGCTCCTCTGATGTCAGGTCTATGTGTGTAGGGTTACAAACAAACAACCCCACTAGTCTACGAGCAAATAGAGAACCAAGACCCAGCTCTAGGGCACTGCGTGTTTTCAGCTCCACTCTCCTCATGTCCTCACTGCACTTGTTCCTGGGCACAGCTGCCCTCCCAGGATACTGCCCCACCTAGTGCCATCTGGTCCATCACTTCAGCAGCCCTGTACAGCTGTGTAGATTATACATTGTCCAACTTGCATTATTGCTAGCTGCCATCAAAGCAACTTGGAATCACAGTAACCCTATGAACAGATTGAAGCATGTCCTTTCCCAAGCTTCCTCACAATCTCCATCATGCTCAAACTCACTGTCACAATCCCTGAGCCAATCTATCTTCTTAAGGATCTTCCTCTCTTTCACTGATCCTCTACTTTCTTGGTATAATAACCCTTTCCAAGAACTGGCATCTCCTGGTCACCTGTACAAAGTATGTGAGACAAAGTTTCATCAGCTTTGCTTCTAAGGAACATCCTGACTGCATTTCTTCCATCAGAGCTTTGCTTGTTCTTTATGCAGTCCATGGATATTCAATTCTCCTTCACTCTTCCTTATTCTTTGTCCAACTTTCATATCCATTTGAAGCAACTTAAAATATCATGGCTTGGGTCAGACATACCTTAGTCTTTAAACTAATATCATTGCTCTTTAGAACTTTAAAGAGGTCCTTGAAACCAGATTTGCCCACTGTAATATGTTGTCTCATATATTGACCACTGCTTCCAAGGGTGTTGATTGTAAAACTAAATAATTGACAACTTTAATCTTTTCTCCATCTAGCATCGTCTTGTCTATTGGTACTGTTGTAAGGATTTTTGTTTTCTTGATGGTGAAATGCAATCATATTTAAGATAGCCATTTATAGCGGCAATAGTGTGAATGATGCCCCCTTACTGAGTAACACAGTAGTCCTGGGGTCTTTTAAAGACTCTCATCCCACATGAGCAAGCACAATACATTGTTGTTGTTGTACTCCTGAGTCGACTATCACTCATAGCAACCCTATAAACAGTGGGTCTGAACCATGCCCTATCCTGTGCTGTCCTCATCATCTCTGACACCCTCGGGCCCACTGTTTCAATCTATATTGGTGAAAGCCTTCTCCTCCTTCGCTGACCCTCTGCCTTTCCAAGCATGATGTCCCTATCCAAGGCCTGGCGCTTCTAACAGCACATCTAATGTATGTCGCATAACGTTTCACAACCCTTGCCTCCAAGGAGCTCCCTGGCTGCACATTTTCAAGACATACTTGGCTGTCTTTTATTAAGCATCATTTCTTGTTGTAAAGATATTTGTCAATCTGACTTTTGAAACTGCTTGACTTATAGCCAGTACTTTGTTTGACTATCTCAGCAGTCATTGTGCACATTTGAAGTTTCTTGAGGAAAAAAAAAGAAAAGTCTAACCTATAAACTGGTTTTAAATATTTATAACCTAAACCTCAAAAACGACTGGAATAGCACATCAACAGAGAACTTCCAGAAGTCCAGGCTGGATTTAGAAGGGGTCATAGTACTAGGGATATTGTAGCTAATGTTAGATGGATCTTGGCTGAAAGCAGGGAGTGCCAGCCAAACTGTGGCTGACTCTGAGAAGAAGGGGAATCCCATAACACATGATCATGCTCATGCAAAATCTATACTTGGACTAGGAGGCAGTCGTCAGAACAGAGAAAGGAAAAACTGCATAATTCACAATTGAGAAGGGTATACGCCAGAGATGTGTCCTATCTTCATACATTTTCAGTCTGTATGCAGAACAGATTATCTAGGAGGCTGGGCTCTATGAGGAGAAACAGGGCATCAAGATTGGAAGAAGAGCCATCAACCATCTGCCTTATGCAGGTGACACAACCCTGCATGCTGAAACTGAGGAGGACCTGAAGCGCTTGCTGCAGAAAGTCAAGAACTGCAGCCTTCAATATGGATTGAAGCTCAACATCAAGAAAACAAAGATTCTCACCACTGGGTCGATTGGCAGCATCATGATAGATGGTAAAGAGACTGAGATTGTTCATAGCTTTAGTTTGCTTGGCTCCACTATCAACACTCTTGGCACCAGCAGCCAGGAAATTAAAAGACGTATTCTAATGGGAAAGTCTGCTGTTAGAGTCCTCTCCAAAGTACTGAAGAGCAAAAATGTCAGTCTGGGACTACGGTGCACCTGATACAGGCCATAGTCTTTGCAATTGCTTGCTATGTATCCTGTACAAGGACTAGGGATGATAGGAGAATTGATGCCTTTGAGCTGTAGTGTTGGAGAAGATTATTGAATATACCACAGACTGTTAAGAGAATGAACAGGTTCATCCTGGAGAAGGTTAAACCAGGGTACTCCTTGGAGGCAAAGATTCTGAAGCTTCGCCTGACATAATTTGGACATGTCGCAAGGAGGAACCAGTCCTTGGAGAAGGACGTCATGCTTGGGAGAATGGAGGGACAGCGCAGGAGAGGAAGACTTTTGATGAGATAGATTGATTCAGTGAATGGGGTAATGGGGGTAGGTGTGTCAGAGACAGTGAGAGTGGCACAGGATAAAGCAGGGTTTAGGGCTGTTGTACATAAGGTTGCTATGAGTCACAGACAACTCAGTGGCACATAACGACAACAACCCCCCAAAACACTCAAACTCATTGCTGTTGAGTTGGAACCAATTCATACGTGACTGTCCATTGGGCTTATGAGGCTGCACAATTAACAGGAGGAGATTGCCCACCTTTCTCTCTCAGCGCCACTGATGGATAAGCGCTGCCAGAAAGCTTCGCCCTCCAGTTACCAGGGTGACTACCCAGGGATGAAGACATTGAGCTCCCTCTTTGTGATCTTAGCAATTAACAAAGTTGACCTGATGGCTGTTATATATTTGGTTAAACACTTATCCTTTTTTCTTTTTTTTTCTCTTGCAGTGTTCATTTCTCATTTTGAAGTCAATACTTTTTTTAGAATTTAAATATTTTTATAGGCTCCAAGGATGAACATAGGCTTATCTCTCTTTATCCCCAGATGACAGAGAGCCCTCTTTAACTTTTAAAGAAACTTTACCAAAGAGTTAGTGATAAGGAGGGTCGTTTCCATTTATGCTTGTGGCCTAAACTAGGTTATTGAAAACTTCTCTTTTATTCTCAAGGGGGAGCCAGTCTGGATCAATTTTAAGGTCATACTGTACAGTACAAAATGATCAAGCACCTCATTAATAATTGAAAAGTTGCCAGTTCTAACCCACCCAGCGATTCTTCAGAATTTCTGTTTCCAAAAAAGTCACTAACAGGAAAACCCTATGGAGCAGTTCTACTCTGACACACAAGGGGTCTCCAGGAATCAGAATCGATCCCAAGACAATTGATGTGGAAGGAAGTACCACAGAGCAAAAGATTCCCAGGCCCAGATCTACACAGAAGTTCCTTACAGTACAGGTACCTTGATTTCTCCTGGCAGGCCACCATGTTGTCAGGGAGGTTTGCATTCCACCCCACCCCACTCACACCTCTAGAAATGCTCCAAGGAACCCCACATCTCCAAGGGTAGAGCAAACCATCCCTAGGACTAAGACTAGACAGTCTCTTCCTCCAAACACCCACCCCTGCTTAAGACCGCTTGGCAAAGACCTCATTTCCTGCTGCAGGAATGACATCTTTCTTAGAAGACTGACAATGGACGGTTTCATTTCCTTTTATGAAAACTTTGCTCCTCTCCATAAGAGTGTGCTCTGGCCCTGTGACCCCAATAATAGAATCACAAAACAGTCCCACATTGATACATGTCCCAGAATCTTAATCTACATATCTTTAAATCTTAACTTTTTATGGAACAAGGCAGAATATCAATTAATCAGCCAATCACTTCTCTTTTAGCACTGATGAGATTGTATTAGGATTGTCTGAATCCATGGGTACCCCTCCTGTGAACTCTTGGAGATGATCCATCTCGGCAGCGCCGATGCCATCCACGCCTGTCATGCAGAAACGCTTGCTGCAAAATGAGGGACTAAAATATGAAAGCAATTTTTGCTTAGACTATGAGCTCTTTGATAGCAAGGACTGTGCTGGTTCACCTCTGTCTTTGTCATAGCATGTGACAGTTCATGGCAGAGACTAATTGGAGGGAGAGGCTCATGAATCATTGGATTGGATTGTAGTGGATGGATGGTTGAATGGATGGATGGATAATGGATGGATGGATGGACGGATGGATGATGGATGGATGGATGGATAGATGAATGGAGAATGGATTGATGGAAGGATGGATGGATGGATGGATGATGGATGATGGATGATGGATGGAAGGATGGATGGATGGATGGATGGATGGATGGATGGATGGAGGATGGATGGACAGATAAGATGGATGGGGGGGATAGACAGTGGAAGGCAGTTAAATAGACGATTAAATGCAAACATGATGGCAGAGTCCTTAGCCTTATCTAGGATAAGGAACTGCTTTGACTCTATTATGGACTGAATTGTATGTTCCCCCAAAATATGGTCAAGTCCTAACTCCTACATCTAATTTTCTTTGAAAATGTTATCAGTTAAGTCACACCAGAGTTGGGTGGGTCCTTATCCTACTTTCTATGAGCGCTTTGTTGTGCATCCCTGAGTCAATTCCGACTCACAGCTCCACTGGATGACAAAATTGCACCATAGGGTTTCCTAGACTGTTGTGTTTACAGGAGCAGATTGCCAGGTCTTTTCCCTCCAATGTGAGCTGATACGTTCAGACTGCTGACTTTTCTTTTTTTTTTACCTTTGAGTAAGCAGCTGAGTATATAACCATTGTGCCACCATGTTACCTTCTCTTATTAATAGTGTCTTGTAAAAAGAGGAGAACAGTCAAAGAGAGATTTGTCCCTCTTTCACAAGGAAAGGACATCATATGAGGATCTTTCTGTAAACCAACAAATGCCAAGAGACAACTGGGCCACCAGAAACTAAGAGAGACAAGATTCTCCAAACAAGAAAGAGAGGAAGGGAAAGAGGGAGGAACAGAGACAGATATAAAGAGAGAATAACCTGCTGACGCCCTGAATTCAAACTTCCACCTATCAGAACATACAATTACCCTCCAGATACTACATTTCTGCTTTTCAAAACCACACTCTGAAAAAAACAAAAAACCAACCAACAAAAACCCACACTCTGTAGCATTATTAGCAACCCTAGGAAATGAAAATATCCATTAATATTGTTCCAAGTCTCAGAGTCAGTTCCCTGAGTCCTGACAGCCCTATTTATGGTCCCCATCCTTGAATTCCCAAGAGAAATTTACCTGTCTTTGTAACAGAGTCCCTTCTGTTGGAGGCCCTTGGAGTGGGTCTCTGTTTCTTCTAATCACAAAAGCCTGACTTAGACGCCTTCCTCTCAGATGGAGTTGGGGAAAGACTAATATTTACTTACATTCTGACTGCACACACGTATGGTCTGTTCCTCACGTCTTGTGGCTTCCCCTTGAAGGTGCTAGAAGGCTGGTCTGGTCTTAGTCATGGTGGCTCAGGCTGACTGAATGAGCCCGACCTGTCTTACTGGGAGGGCGTTTATGAACAAGCCAGCTCTGGCTCTTGAGGAGCTCCACTAGCTCCAGTGCCATCCCCAACCCCTACGGTGGAAGTTACTCCCTGGTGGGGCCTGAGCTGTCCGTCTGTAAAACTAGAAGGTGGGAGGAGCTAGCTCCTGGAGTCTTTCTTGCTAGAGCATTTTGAAGCTATGTCATTTACTCTGCATCACGGATCTAACTCAGCTGCAAGCTCTTCCCAACCTTTGGGTGGAAAAACTGGCATTAATTAGCTCACCAGTCCAGATGCAAAATCTCACTTCCTTTACCAACACATATTCATTGTACAGCATGATGCAGTCATTTTTTCTGAAGATGTATGGCTTCATACACTCCCCAACTCAGTCTTCCTGCTACCCAGAATTCCTTTGCCATTTTCACACACTTATTCCCAGCCCACCTTTCCAGACCAGTCTTTTCTTCAGGATTCCTTGCAACTACTTCCAGCTGTATGCTTCAGTTGCTGTGTCCTTGGGTAGGAGCTGACCTCCCCTCTAGGTGGGGTGGTGAATTCACAGGGTGCTCACTCACCTTTCTCCCCATAAGACAGCCTCCCTGACTCCCTGCACCCAGCAGGCACCACCGAAAGTTAGCTGGGCAAACAGGCAGTGATTTTTATGACATTGTAGAAGGAAGATTTATGTCTTAGTAGATGTTCAGAAATTATTGTTGAGTTTAGAAAAAAAATAGATTAAGTATTACATAAGAACATTTTTCTAAACTGTAATTGACGAAGAGTGGGGAGTTAAGATGTGAGCCCAAGATATTCATTCACAGTGGTGGGATCTAGGGTGACTCTTATTTTCTTCTTTTAGCATATTCCTATTTCTAAATGTTCTAGAATGAGCATGTATTACTTTTGGAATGTGGAAAAAAAGAGAAAAGGTATTTTAAAATAGATAAGCAAATGTTTGTTTAGTGAATGAAAGAATGGGTCTCTAACTTGTTACTGGAGACTAATTTGGAACTAGATCTTGGAGCAGAAGTTGTTCCTGGCCAACAAAGTCCCCCAGTCACTCAGCCACAGTGCAAGGGATCTGTAGAATTTCTCATGCAGAATTGCTGGGAAGGAGTTTGCATTGTCTACTGTCAATGTGGCCTGAGCCATGGTAGCCCTACTTTTGTGGACTGTAATAACCACTACCCCTATATGGACACAATGGTTTCCGTAACCCCTCCTCATTTGAGCCTTATACCTATGCAAGTTAAGTATTAATACTCTGTATTAGCCAGTAATGAAACTGAGGCCCCTAGAGAATAATTGATGAGGCCAAGGTCAAGGTGACAAAGCTAACAAGAAGCAAAGCCAGGATTTGGACTCTTGTCTCTCTTGAGAGCTAGGTTCTCCTCCCTCAGTGTACACCGATCTCCTAGGTACAGATTATACAAGGGTAGGAAATCCAAGGCACCCATATTTCTTCATGCTAGGGGCTGGTTTCATTCATTTCCCAGGAAAGCAGGGCTTGAGGATGAGTGTTTTTGCCTGGTGTCTATAATGCTCCAGGATGCCCACAGGAAGGCCCCTGCCTGACCCCAGGAGAAAACTCTCTTGGAGGAAGGGGGTCAGCCCAAGCCTGTGTAAACCACTGTGGTGGAGAGCTGAGTCCAAGGTCAAAGGCAGGGATGCTGGAGGCAGGCAGGGCACATTTTGGGGCTCCCCTCCCGCTTCCAAATGCAGGCAGTGTCTGGAACCTGATAGAGCCAAGGAAGAAATTAAACTCTCTCAGAGCTCAAGGCAGAGAATTAGGTTGTAGGAGGCAAGCAGTGGCTTTCAAAGCAGATGGTGTCAGGGTCATACACAACTTCCAGGTGCTGGACTGAGTTAGATACAGTTTCCAATTGCTTCCTAAGAAAAACCCCACTCTTTGACCTTGCAAGATGTCATGTTAGAAATTTTCCATTTGCTGCCATCTCACTGTCCTGGTTTAAACCCACTGAAAGGGTAAATGGTGCTTGGGGGGTGGGCGTGGGGAATAACTGCATTTCTAAGAACATATAATGGTGATAAGAAAAAAGAAGAAATACCAAATAGTAGAGGTGATATTAAGTATTGGGTTTGTTTTTAATTTCCAGGTTAAAAAAACAAACCAACCACCCTTTCTAATGTTACAATAAGAAACTTGAGTTTGCTTCTGAAAATGTATTTTTTAAAATATCAGGTTTTATATTAGAAATGACTACACACATTTTCAAAGCAAAATTCTTAATGATGATCTTTCAAATTCTTGGCAGGCACTATCAATGAGAAAGTTTGTTCTCCTGTGTAAGTGATAAATTTTCTTAAAAATCCTTTTTAAGCATTTAACATCACAATGGTTAACGTTATATTTACAGAACGAGCCTTTCATTTATTGACAAAAGTACTGTTGAAATTTCTTTTGCTAAAACAAATGGGTTTAGGATCCAATCAAACATTTTCATCCTAAGTATTTCAAAATAGTGTTGAGGCTCTAATCTGAGGACCAGCCCGCACTGCTAGAGCAATCAGTCTGCAGCTGGCTGTGATGCCTTCGAAAGGGCAAAGCACTTACCAAAGTACAGAAATATGCAAATACATGTGACCAAGCTGGGCTTGCAGCAAGTGCTTCATCCAACCCCTGTGGGGCCCACTTGGCTATCTTGACCCTACCCTGGACTGGGGACACTTTGGACACTTGGAACACAAACTTCAGGCACTCCACCAGGGTCCCTTGTCCATCATCCATGCACTACAACATTGACCTTGATACCTGGGAAGAAAGGCATGGCAATCTACTTCCCCAAAATCAGTCATTGGAAACCCTCAGCAGCACGTTTATCTGCTGATAAACACAAGGTTGCCAGGAATAATCAGAGCTGGCAGGAGGCCACCTGATTTTAGTAGATGTTCAGGTGAGGGTTCTTGAGGACACCTAAACCAGTGTAAGGTGTCACTCATCCTATAGGATAGGTTCCTCACTCAGGGTGCTCCCCTCAGACTTCTCCCAGGAACCCCAGGCCTGGCTGCTCATTGCCAGGCATAAACAACCCAGGAGCTACCTGATTGTCCTGAAGGTGAGTAACAGTGGTGGGATTACTGGAAGTCTTTCGAAGTACGGGAGACTGAAAGGTCTGGAAAACATCTTGGAAGAACTATTTAGCTGGTTTTAGAGCATTAGAAGGGACCTGAGACTGGAGAAGGAACTCCAGAGGAACCGAGGGCAGTTACATAGCTAACTGGGTTGGTACTAAACTAATGTCACTGGAATTTTGAGCAGTGTTACTAGGTCCCATGTGGGAGCAACCTTAGGAACAATAATTCTAAACCCCGTGGGGTCCTGCACCATCCTCACGGTCTGTGCCATGTTCAAGTCCACTGTTGCAGTCATTGTGCCATTCATCTTTCACTGACCCTCTACTTTCCCCAGTTGTGATGTCTGTTTACAAGGATTAGTGCACCTTCTGACTGAAAGGTTTCAGATCAAAGACAATAAACAGCCCAGGTAGAGACATTTCAGAGTTTATTCTGTGCTGGGATACTTAGCAAGGGGAGTTGCACTAGGGGTTGGGCTTAGGGGGTTATACTGGGTTGTTGCAACGGGTCATTGGGGCATAAAGTTTCTGGTCTTGGGAAACTGGTTCTGGGGAATATCCTGACATAGGATTTCTGAATCCTGGTTTCAGAAAATGTCCTGACATAGGATTTTCTGGTTTTGGAAAATGTCCTGACATAGGATTTTCTGAGTTCTGGTTTTAGAAAACAACCTGACATAGGATTTTTGAGTTGAGCTTCAACCTCCATTTTGATTTTTAGCCTAACACTGACAACATGCCCAAAGTAAAAGGGAAGTTTCACCATCCTTGCTTACTGGAGCCCTCTTGAAGCACTTCTGAGATCAGCAGGCACTGGTTGTCCCAAAGGCGACGAGATGGGATGCAAGTGGGACCTGAGGATCCTTGCCTTCTACTTTCCCAGAACTCTAAGGACCTGTGAAAGGCCTGAAGAGTGTATCAGGGCCAAGGGTCAGGCCCAAACGGCCAAGAAGACAAAGGGAATGTGAGACGTGAGCCTCAGTCTTAAGGTCTCCTTAGAGGGAAAGAAGGAGCGAGCCAGCCGCGATAAGCGAAAATGGAAGAGGAGGGGCCAGGAGTGAACAGAGCTGGGAGGGAGGAAGCGAGATTGGGGGAGTGAGAGAAACCGAGATGGGGAGAGGAGGCAGAGAGCACGACTTGGGGAGAGAGGGAAGGAGAGAGACAGAAATGGGAAGAGATGAAGGGACGAGGGAGATGGAGTGACTCGGAGGAAGACAGATGGAAAGCACCGAGAGGGAGAGCGTGACAAGGATGGAGAGAGAGCCAGAGAGGTGGGGGGCGGAGCGGGCCCGAGAACAGAAAAACCGGAAAACTGCGAGACCGGGAGGAGGGTAAGTACCCGCCTCCGTTCCTCAAACACGAGGCGCGCGCCCTTTGGAGAAGTCGCGCTCGGCGAAAACGCTAACTACGCGCAAGTGCAAATGTAAAGAGGCCCTGAGAGCACTTTGTGCAAATATCAGGCCGGGAAGTGCTGCGCCCGCGGGCTGCCGGGCACCTCGGCGCCCCCGGCTGCGCTAATTCACTTTGCCGTCACTGCCCCGGGCGGGGTCGGCCTGGAGCTGGCAGCCTCGCGCGCAAAGGGCGCAGGGCGCCTCGGAGGCCACCGGCCGGGGCCCGGCCTAATGCAGCAAAAGACAGATCAGCAAAAGCCTGGCAGGTGGGGCTGGGGCGAGGGAGCGAGAATACCGGCATAGAGTCCGAAAGACAGAGGAAAGGGTGCCTGGCTGGGGTGCGGGGCCTTCGTGCTGGGTCCAGGACTTGGACAAGACCTCTTTAGAGTCTCTTTTTAAAAAATCTACATAATAGAAAAAGAATCCCTTTCCTGTTTAGCTTCAAGGGTTTTTTGTAAGGCTCCAGTCAATCTGAGGAGCTCTGGAAAGCAATAAAGTTCCTAAATGCTAATTAATGGTAGCAGTATTAGCGAACTCACTTACTACCATAAATGTTTTTTTTTAAAAAGCATGTTGAATGTACTGTGGACTGCCAGGAGAACAAACAGGTCATTACTGGAGAGGATGAAACCAGGCTGCTCCTTGGAGTCAAGGACTTTGAAGCTCACATACTTTGGGCGTGTGGCCAGGAGGGACCAAACGTTGGAGAAGAACATGCTTGGAAGGGTGGTGGGACAGTACAGGAAAGGAAGACCCAAGAAGAGATGAATTAACTCAGTGACTGGAGAAAGGGAATTAGATCTATCAGAAGCAATGAGATTGTCTCATGATAGGGCAGGGTTCAGAGCTATGAGTCGCAGGCAATTCGACGACCCATAACAACAACATTGTTTATATTTTCATGGGGTACTCGCCAACACCTGCAGTGTGCCCATTTTATATATTATAAAACTGAGGCACACGGAGGTCACATAATCCTAGGTCACTCAGAGTGGAAGGTGGCCAGTGACCTCTGACATTCTGCCTTTAGACTGTATGCTAAGCTGTTTTATTAAAGGCTTTCCTTTTACAGAAGTGGGAATGGAGACTTAAAAAACCAGAAAACAAATGTCTGTAGACTGTAAACAGCAAAACTAGGATTTATACAATAGGATTTTCAAGTGCTGAGGCAAGTGGGAAGAACATTCACTGTGGGTTCATGCGGATTGAGGTTCAGTGTTTGCTCTGCCCTGTGAGATGCTGAGAATTGATACAGAGCTGTGATGCAGGATATTGACCAACTTTATAATGTTATTGTAAAGACTAAACAAAAAAATACAGTGTTGGGAACTTGACTCCTAGCTGGCACATCAATAAACATGCTTGGTCACTGCTGAGCCAAGAGCTAGGTGATGGCTAAAGAAGATCCCCGCCCTCAAAGGACTTGCCTTTTAATAGAAGAGATAGAGAAAAGATGAACAAATAAACAGTTAGGATTCCCAAGAAAGGTAGTAAAATATCAAGAGTGTTGTAATAGGTTTAAACAGTAAGACTCACTCATTTGGGGGATCTAGGAGGGGTTTTGAGAGGAGATGGCATTAAAGTTGGAAGAGGAGAGAAGTTGGGAAATGTGTCCCAAGAGAGGACAGCAAGTACAAAGGTCCTGAGACAGAAGAGGTTTTGGTACACAAAAGAATGGCAATGAATCAAGTGGAACAATGACTAGGGAGGGCAGTGACAGAATATAGGCTCCAAGAGAGAGGTAGGACCTGGCCATGTTTGGCCCTGTGTGTCATGGGTTTTATTCCAAGCTCAATGGGAAGGCCTGATGATTTTCAAATAGAAGGTGACATACTCCAGTTTTCAGTCTTAAAAACCACTGTAGTTTCCACATTGCCATTGATAAGAAGCAAGAGTGAGAACAGGTGAGATTCTATCCAGGTGTGAACCAAGAGGTCTCAGGAGAGATGGGAAGACACAGCTGTATGCAAACACATATTCTTATAAATAGTAATTGCCATATATTTTCTCCTCAAAAGAGTTCTGCTAGCTGCTCTCAGACTCAACTTCCAGGTGTGATAGCATGGGCTTCACTGGTAACACTGGGCAATGATATTATCTCTAGCTGATGCCTCTGCCCAGTTCCTGACCAGAGCTGGAGTTGGAGGCCCTGTCAAGGGATATTGACCAACGAGTAGATCTGAGGACTGTGGACACTGACCCCAAGCTCTGAGACCAGATCTGTGGAGGACTGAAGAACTTTCATTCATTTCCCTCCCAAGCACTGAATTAAGCCTTTGAGACTGAAAGAAACCAATCAGCCATGGTCCCTACCCTCAAGGTGAATTTTTCAGGGGAGAAGGTCACTCTGGAGCTCTCAGAAGAGTGAAACAGGGGATTATCCTGTTGTGTTTCTTTAAGCATTTATTGTTGAAATGGGAGTTACAATCCAAGCTAATTTGAATAACAGAATCATAGGAAAAACACCCTCTAACCACAAAAATGAATATTCAACATTCCCACCTTATCTTCTTTTCTTTGTAGGGCTGTTTCTCAGCTGCATATTAAACGGGCCCCTTCACGTGAAGCTGGCAGAGTGGTGGTTTTGCAAGACAGAATGCTGCTGGGCTAAGGTGCTAAATTCAGAACTGAAGTCATTCTGGGTCCCAGAATTTCAAGGGTCTGATAGGGACATGCCTAGAGCCAGGGAGACAGACAGGGATGGATGGAAGAAAGTTTGGATCAACCCTATAGAGGATGTTGAGTTATGGAATGAGAATAGGGTTCCCCTAACCCACTTGTGAGAGATGCCACTGCACAAATCCCACTAGTTTGTATTTACATGGAGAACAGAGAGTTCTCTGGATTCAGCTGGCCTCTGAAAGACCACCAACCACCCTGATGTTCTCTCTCCTCTCCCTTCCCCAGTCACTCAGCGCTTCTCTGTGCTCAGCTCCCTGCACTAAAATCACCACATTACACACAGCTCCCTCCTCTTATCCTCACCTTTGCATGATGTTAATGGTTGAACCTTGGGAGAAAGAACTGGTGATTTGTTTTGGGAGAAATGGCAGTCAAGAACTTCTACTCTGTAACCCAGCAGGTGTCCATAAGTCAGAATGAACTTGGTTTTCTTTTGCAGCCTTTGCATGTATTGTTCTTCATTTACCTCCCTCCACCTCGTCCCCAATCTAGAATGCCTTTTCTCACAGTTATACTCTAGGCAAATACGTGTTTGATGTCACCTCTGCTTGCCTTTACAGGCACCTACCCCCCCCCCCCCCCAGGTTCCCAGGAGATTCAACCACACTTTGCTCTAATTACCTGTCTTCTTTTCCTCCACCAGCCACACTAGACTGTAGATTCCCCAAGGGAGGATCTGCATGTGCAGCATGTGGCCAGAACCGAGGACAAAACCAGAGCTCGTCAGAGCTTGTATATGCACACCTGAGACACAAAAGGTTTTTTGTCAAGACCCGTGAGTGACAAAAAACTAGAAAAATGGTAAATGTGTTGGATGAGAGAATCAGGGTCTCACAAGGTCCAACTTGGCTGGGCCAGAGGGCTGAAGTCAACAAGAGGACAAATAACAACAACAACAAATGCCATGTCCTACTCTTCTGTCAATGGTCCCTGAACAGAGAGAGCAGCGGCAGTGAGGGACAGCAGCCAGCCAGCACAATCCCTTATATAAAGACCAGGTATAACTGGAAGCAATTGCCATGTGACGTCCCATAGAGGCCAAGGTTATCTGAAGCACAGTTTATACAGGCACTTTGCTTGGAACAAAGGAAATATCCATATAAATTTCAGAGAGCGTAAAAATGGCATCATCGGAGGAGTACCAAAGGGGAGTAAGATAAAAACATGAAGAACTGACTATAGATCTTCAAGAGATTGCCTAAAAGGTTTAAGATTGGGGTTTTGGGGGCCTCAGGAGACAAAATAGGGTTACTGGTTGGAAGTCCATAAGACACTGAATGCCAGGTCTCCAAGTATCAGTGGTATCACCTCATGCAGAAATGAGCTCCTTGCTCTTTAAGGTGCAGACAGGACTGACCGGACCCCTTGGCAGAATCCTTCCCCAGCCTCCTTTCCCTCCACTCTCCTTCCTATTGACTGTGCTTCAGGCATGCTGGATTCACCTATTCCCCAATTACAGCAAGCACACCTCTGGCTTAGGCCCTTTACGCTTACTGTCTGGGTCTGCCCCCTTCCCCTGGAAAGCTCTTCCCCCAAATATTGGCATATCTCCTCCTTCGTTTTAATCACATTCCAACCCATCTGTCATCTTCAGGTAGGCACAACTCCCTAACCTAACCATCTAAACGTAGTGTTTATTTTCTGATTCTCTTTACTATAAAAAGAAGCCTGGTGGTGTACTGTAGTTAATGGTGTGGTGTACAACTGACCAACTCAGAGCTTTGAGTCAAAGAAGTGTTCCTCAGGAGGAAGAGGGGCAATTTCCAACCTCGGAAACCCAAAGGAAGGTCATGATGAGTTGGAATTGACTCATCTGCACTCACTTATTCACCATTAACTCATTGCCTTTGAGTCAGAACCAACTCATAGCTGGTCCTCCATGTTTCTGAGCTGGAAATCACAAGCTTGCCCATCTTTCTCCCTTGGAGCAGCTGATGGATTTGAAACACCAGAGAAGCATGGTCCTTGGGTTAACAGCACAATCCCAGAGCCCTAGGGTTTTTATGTTTTATTTTTCTCACTAAAATGTAAGCTCTTTGAAAGTAGGACTTTTGAACATTACTCTATGGCATATGGTTGTTGTTGTTATGTGCCATCAAATCGCCTGTGACTCATAGTGACCCTACGTCCAACAGCCCTAAACCCTGCTCTATCCTGTGCCAACCTCATTGTTTCTGAAATACCTACCCCCATTACCCCAGTCACTGAATCAGTCCATCTTATAGAGGGTCTTCCTCTCCTGAGCTGTCCCTCCACCGTCCCAAGCATGACGTCCCTCTCCAGGAACTGGTCCCTCCTTGCAACATGTTCAAAGTATGTCAGTCGAAGCTTTAGAGTCCTTGCCTCCAAGGAGCAGCCTGGTTTAGTCTTCTCTACGATGAACCTGTTTGTTCTCTTAGCAGTCCATGGTATATTCAATACTCTTCTCCAACCCCACAGCTCAGAGGCATTAATTCTCCTTCTCTCATTCCTAGTTATTGTCCAGCTCTCTGACACATAGCAAGTGATTGCAAAGACCATGACCTGTATCAGGTGCACCTTAGTCTCTAGACTGACATTGCTGCTTTTCAGTTCTTTGGAGAGGTCTCTGACAGCAGACTTTCCCGTCGCAATATGTCTTTTAATTTCCTGGCTGATGGTGCCAAGAGTGTTGATTGTGGAGCCAAGCAAACTAAAGCTGTGAACAATCTCAGTCTCTTCACCATCCATCCTGATGCTGCCAAGTGGCCCAGTGGTGAGAATCTCTGTCTTCTTGACATTGAGCCTCAATCCATATTGAAGGCTGCAATCCTTGACCTTCTGCAGCAAGCGCTTCAGGTCCTCCTCAGTTTCAGCAAGCAGGGTTGTATCATCTGCATAACACAGATTTGTCAAATGAAGTATCTCATTTGTGAATATCTCACTTATTCTCTATAATAGCTGTTGTTCTTTTGAATTCCTACAAAAGCTTTTGTGTAAGGAAATAGTGAAAGAAGGTACATTAATGATGACGTCTGTCTGTTTTATGTCAAGGAGACAAGTGGAGAGGACTCAACTAGGCAGGGACTTCATAAGTATTTTAATTTCATCCTTACACTGCTGGGAGATGAGGTCTTCACTCCAAAGCTCAAAGAGCCCTAAAATATTGGTATTGTTTGGTTGCAAGCAACATAAACAATGCTGGCTAATGTCAGCCAAATGTGAATTCAGTGGAAAGAATGGGGTTTTTCACAGATTGGAAGGGTGAAGAATGTGATTCCAGAAAGGTGACTGAGTAGAGCAGCTACAGAGTTCTAGGCAACATGGTGCTACTGCAAGAGATATGAATAGCTCACTCTGCTCAAGACTCATGTTTCTTTGAAAAAAGTCAGACTGACTAGCCTTGAATCATCTGCCTTCTCTTGGTCAGGGCTGGAGAAGAGGACTTGACCTCTTCTCATTAACACAGTATCTACATCGTGGCATAAAGGGTTGTCCAAGAGAATTCAAACTCAAACCCATCGTCTTCGAGTGAGAGCCAACTCATAGCTGACCCTCCAGTGGGTTTTTGGAGGCTGTAAATCACACAGGATGATACTGTCCATCTTTATCTGGTGGAGCCACTAGTGGATTTGAACCACCAGAGGCACTGCCTTAGGGTTAGCAGCACAACTCCCTGTGCATTTTGCCTCCAGAGCTCCCAGCACAAAGGAAAGGGGTAAAACCACAGGCCATTTCAGAAGCTCATAGGTGGTGGGTCCAGCCCCTTGGTTTTGCAAAAGCTTAGAAAAGTCAAATGATTGCGCAAGGGCCTCTTGGCTGCATACTTGATGTTCACACCAGGGTTCATCAGAATTTGGGGTTCAGGTCCTTTTTCTTCAAACCCTCCCCCCAAGAAACAATGCTTCTTGACACACTTGGAGGTCTTTACACCACTGCAGACTTTCTCTCAGAGCCTCTGGATCCAGGCCCTAGAACACACCCACACAGAGGCTTTTATAAACTTTCGCTGCAACTCCGAGGGCCACTGGATCTCAAGTGAGAACCAGCACTGCTGACTTCAGGAAGTGGCTGTCATAACTCATTTATTTTCATGTCTGTTATGAAGCCCTCCTGGGGTGGTGTAATCCACAGATACAAGCCCGCTTCACCTCTACTAGAAGGGTTTAAAAAATGAAATTAGACATGTTTTTGAGGCAAAATCTCTCACAGTTAGCTGCCCGGTTCGGCACAAATTCTCTTAGCATTCGTGACCAAAGGAGACTCCTCCAAACCATTTCCTGTCATCTCCTCTGAGCTGTCAACTTTAATTATTCCTTTCCTGGTACTGTGCCTTGTCTTATACTAAAAGAATAATAAATATCTCCTTCTCTCTTTTCTGAATCTAGGACTCCAGCACTTTTCATTTCCTACTTTATGTAAAACTTTTCAGAAAAAAGCACAAAGGCGGTAACTGCAGCTTCAATAAAACACTGGGGAATGAGATTGATACTATTTCTAGGCAGTGACCCAGAAACAGGCTTGTGAGTTCAACATTTGGTGAGACCTGTTGTGTGCCACCACCGCCCATCTGTCAGTCTGTCCTGCTGTGGTGGTTTGCATGATTGTGTGATGCTGTAAATTATGGTACTGGTATTTCCTCCAACCCATGGTTGGCAGTTTTCAGCAGAGCTTCCTGACTCTGTCAGACTAGGAAGAAAGGCCTGGTGATCGATTTCCAAAAATCAGTCCATGAAAACCCAACAGATGGCAATAGACTTCTGTCAGCTATAGTGCTGAAAGACTTTCCACTAGTTTCCACTACTTGAAAGTCACTCAAAATACCAGAGGCAAGAAATGGTATACTCAAGATGGGAAATTTTGCCTTAGTCACCACTGACTGTGCCCTCAAGGGGTTTTGGTGGTGAAGTGTTATCAAACTCCTAACCACAAGGTCAGCAGTTTGAATCTACCAGCCATTCCTCAGGTGAAAGGTGGACAGTCTCCTCCCACAAATACAACCTTGGAAACCCACTGGAGGCTTGGTATGAGTTGAAACCAAGTCAGTGGCAGCGGGTCATTGACAGTGGCACTGTCATTGTTATTGTTTTAAGGTGCTGTTGAATAGGCTCTGCCTCCTAACCCTTCACCAGCCTCACAATCTCTGTTATGCCCAAGCCCATTGTCACAGACCTGGTTCACCTCCTTGAAGACCTTACTATTTTTCTTTACCAAGCATAATGTGTCCAGGAACTGGATTTTCCTGATGACAACCTCAGAGTATGTGAGAGACTGTTGTTGTTAAGTGCCGTTGATTCGCAGGCGACTCATAGCGACCCTATGAAGGAGAGTCCTCGAAGCTTGGGTGCCTTTCATCCTCTCTCCAGGTTCATAGGGTTTCCGGAGGCAAGCTATTGTGGAAGTAACAGGCACCATATAAGAAGGTAGTCTGCTAAAGACTCAACCAAAGGGAGCTCTTGTGGCCTAGTGGCAAGAAGCTGCACTACAATCCCAAAGGTGCATGGTTCTAATCCACCAGACGCTCTGCTGGCAAAGGAGGGGCAATCTCCTTCTGTGCCAGTCGGATCCGATTTGAATGGTATACAATAAGAAAAAAGAAAAAAAAAACCCTCACAAAATAAATAAGTACTCAAACAGTTGAATAAATGAAGAACAAATTCCTCATTTTCTTCAAATTCTTTGATCTCAGTATGCTAGGATCTCGGCCTTGTAACACAGTGCCAGGCACATAGGCAGTGCTTTAATTGTGTGTGATGCACTTTCATTCCCTCTGTTGTTGCTTCTTCCTTGATTCCCTCAAGGAATTCCCTTCACCTCTCTCCCCCCTTTTCTTCATTACATGTCTGCAGTCCTTCAAGTTCTACCTGTGTCTCTAGGTTGTTCCCACTCAGCAGAGAGAACATTCCACAGATGATCTCATCCACTCACTTCCATACTTTCAACTTTCATCCACATGTCAGTGATGAAGCAGAAAGTGAAAGGGGGAAAAAGTAGAATAAAATCATTGAGTTGGAAGTCCTTAGGCACTTGAAAGCTTGGCAGGTTGAAGGTGTGGCATAAAAATGGATTGAAAATTTAATTTACATTTGGTTTTCACTGCTGGAAGAGAATCAGAGAGCTATGTGAATTTGATTATCTGCATTTTTTCCCCTCACCAATTCTAAGAAGGCAGCCAGGACTTTTTGTCTCAGGGAGGGTGGCATTGGCAAGGCTGAAAGTAAAAGCAGTCGAAAGCTAGGCTTTAAAAATGTAAACTCTAGGAAGGTGTTCAAGATCAGAGGTTCTCAGCCTCAGCCTGCACTGTTGACATTTTGGCAAGAACTGGCCTATGTCCTCCTGGGATGTTGAGCACACATGCCAGTACCACTCCCTCTGCCCAAGCTGTGACAACCAAGGTGTCCCCATACATTGCCAAAGGTCCCTGGGGAAGGCAAAATTGCCCCAGGTTGAGGATCAGAGTTCTAGATTATCCGAGAAAGAAAAGGAGTGCAGAGAAGGAGCTGTGAATATTTCCCGATTTGATACTGAATAGCTTCCCTTACACTGGGAAAGAGGCTACCTCAGGGCTCCAGAAGAGGCACTTGCCTCTTTCTTTTTATGTTTTGATAAGGCATGGCCAGTAAAAAGATGGGTCTCTTCTCCCAGAATTCTCCTAGCTTAGCACCACCTCAAGGCAGCATTATTGTGTAGAATAAAGGGACTGTTGGAGTCTCCAAGGGTATGTGAGTCGATCCCAACTCAGTCCTCCTCTGTCCTGGAAGCCTCCTGGCATCCTTCCCCTCCTTCCTTTGTTGGTTTCATGATCTAGTGATCTTTTTCCTCCCTCTGTGTCCTGAGTGTCCTACCCTTGACTTCCCCCTTGCAGTCAGGAGGTCCTTGGGTCAATTATTTGGGAAGTTTGGTGATTAATATTTGGGTAAATTTTTCACAAATTGCCTAAATCATCCCCAAATCTTCTGACTTTTAATCTAAATCTCCTGGAGAAGACATGTAACGTCTTTCTTGGATCTCCACCTGAGTACAAGAGAACGAACGTTGTGCACTAAATGATATTTCAACCTCTCTTCAGGGTGACTCAGCACATCAACAGTCTCCTACACCACCAAAGTGTTTGTGTGTTAGTGACTTTGCCCAAGGACAGCAACACTTCCTAACGGTTCCTCTACAGAATAGCCAGCCAGGTGACCAGGCATCAGTGACTCCTAGGCATCCTCTTTGCTTGGTAAACCCTACTGGACAAATAGAGAATATTTTTTCTTTATCTTTTTCTGCCAAGAGTCTCTGGCAATTCCAGACCTTAAAAATAACCGTGATGTTCCTGAATTCCTGCCAAGCTATCTAGGGCTTCCCAAACTCAAGGCACGTGGGTTTGTTCAGGGTGCTGTAATACACACATCCTTACCTTCACAATGTTTGCCTGTAACCATAGTTGGAACCATATAGGAACCCTGGGATTGAAAATGACATCATGAATGCAGTTTCTTAACATGCTCCCTTACACCACTTTTTGTTCATAAAGCAATCCTTCTAGATCTACCTACAAAAAGCCCGAGAACTCTCTCATACGAGATTTTCCTTTTATACAACCCACAGTCCCCTCATGAAACTAATGGCTTCCAGATTATAGCTTGTCAGCTCGTCTATCTATATTCTTCAAGGGCTGAAATCACCATTTTCAGAGCTGCCCAGTTTCGGTTTCAACCACACTGAAGCATGTTATTCTCTAGGCTTCCAATTTCTATGTGATTCTAAACCTGATTCGTTTACTGATCACCTGCTGCAGTGTTGCGAATCACTGGGTAAATCTTCGTAACTCCCACAATATGGTTGGAACTCTCACTGCAGTTGAGCCGGAACCAACTCATAACTGGCACTCCAGTGGATTTGAGAGGCTGTAAACTGAGTGGGAGGAGATTGCGCATCTTTATCCCAGGGAGCTAGTGAATTCAAACCATGTGCCTTATACAGCATGTATCAACACAGCACAACTCTTTAACTATGAGGCCACCCAAACTCCCCCACGATTGGGTAGGACTATGCACTTGTCCTCTAATAGAACGGAATAGCTTGCTAATAATGTAAATAAGCTATATGGCACACTTGTGGGGTAAAACTATACAAATAAGGTGTACAGAAAACTAACATGGGAACTGGTCAGTTTTGTCAACCTGCTGGCTTCATATGAGGCATTCCCCATGCCATTTTTATACCTAATCATTGCTAAATAATGTTTTACATCTGCCCATTGCTAAACATAGTGCACAGAGAGTTTGGAAGGAGACTGATGAGATACTGCCACCTGTCTGTGCAGGTGGATCCAGAGTTTGGACAGATTTGTTCCCATGTTGTCCTGCTCTGTCCATAGCTGCTGAGACCAGATGGACCACAGCACTTGCAGCCTCTCCACCCACCCTCCCCATCTTTGAAAAATCTCATCTTTGAAAATTCCAGGCACCAACTGTGCACCTCAAGGCTGGCCACTCACTGCACTTCAACACAGCAGAGGTCATAGCTTAATGGAATGTGTAAAAGAACAGGGGTCAAGTAATAGTCACAGAATATTGGAGAAAATAATTACATTCCTCTGAACACCCTATGCCTGAGAGTCCACCAGTCTGAGAGAAAGAACTAGGATTGTACAGCGGTGGGCGGCTTCCATAAGACCTCTTGGGTTTCAGGCACATTTGAACCTATGATTTTTTTAAGACCTGATTTGCTCTGGCCTTTGGCAAGGAACCATTTCCCCAAGAAAAGTTAAACCGCTTACAAATTTCCCCCAGCTATAGCCACTGTTAGGCACTGGGGAGCTGCTTGGATGAATATTAAGAAGCCCATTTATCTTTCCCACCAGAGAGCAGAAGACCCCAAGTATTTACACCATTCAAAGTTTGGCTGTGGACAGTGTTCTATCCCAGGATCCCAGGGCCCTGGTCACCTACAGTCTCCCATTATCAAGCCCCAATGAGTGAAATCTAGGTTTGAATTCTGTCTGGTAGCCTCTTTCCAGCCTCCGTTTCATGCAGATAGATCACCCTGAACCTTGTTCTACTCAATCTTTTGTAATGGGAGGGAACTCAGTTCACTGTCTATGTTGATTAATGGGTTAGTGTCAGCATGGAGGAAGAAAAAGGTTAATGCCGTCATCTAGTAACAGAAAGACTGATGGTTCAGATCCGCATAGATGTGTCTAGGAAAAAAGATCCAGAGATGATCTTCTGAAAAATGACTTTCAGTCCATGAAAACCCTACCCCAAGAACTCTTCTACACGGACACACACAGGTCATGTTGATAGTTTTTAAATGACATCAGTGCTCTTCAGGGCTTTGGAGAGGTCCCTGACAGCAGACTTGCCCAACACGATGCATCTCCTGATCTCCTAACTGCAGGTACCAAGGATGTTGATTGTGGATACAAGTAAGAAGATATTGTTGACTATTTCAATCTTTTCTCCATCTACCATGTTTTTGCCTGTTAGCTCAGTGGTGAGGACTTTTGTTTTCTTGCTGTTGAGATGCGATCCATATTGAAGGCTATATCATCCCTAATCTTCAGCAACAAGTCCTCCTTACTTTCAGCAAGCAAGGCTGTTTCATCTGCTCAACATAGATTTTGATTTCACATTCTTCATATAAAGCCCAGTTTCTCGACTGATTTGTTCAACATGCAGACTAAATATGCATGGAGAAAGAATACAGCCCTGGCACACACCTTTCTTGATTTTCAATCATGCAGTGTTCCCTTGCTCTGTTCAGAAAACAACTTCTGGTTCTAGGTAAAGATTTCATAGAAGCATAATTAAATGTTCTGGAATTTCCATTCTTCTTAATGTTAGCTGTAGGTTGTTATGACCCACACAGTCAAATGCTTTTGCATAGTCAATAAAATATAGGTCATGAGTAAACAGTAATTCCACAGTAACTAGTTTTTCTTTGTTTGTTTGTTGGGGTGGAGGGGTGTGTGGTCAACCTTAAATAGGATCCTTGATAGTGCTTGAAATTAAGTGCTTAGATGCTGACTGAAAGGGTTATGATTTAAACCCTCAGGCACTCCTCAGAGGAATTACTTTCTACTTCTGTAAAAGAGCTTGGAAAAATAGCCTTGGAAAGTAGAAGTTCTACTTCATCCTGTCTGGTTTCTAGAGCTGGAACTGACTCGATTATGCCTAACAGCCTCAGAGCACTGAAGTCTCAAACTGCTCATACGCTTGCTTTCTCTGTCTTTCTCACGCACACAGGTGATCTGATCCATTAAAGACATTCCAAAGACCTGAATACCTACCAACAAAACTAATAAACTGCAGTGTCATCCAACAATGAAACAGTAGTATGCAGCACTTATAACGGCATATTTAACTACTTGTGTGTCAACTTGGATACATTTTCCTTTTTGAGTAAAAAGAAAGCAATCTACAGAAAGCTACACTTATTTCTTGTTCTCTATGAATTTTACAATCATCTTCTCTAGTTCTTTATTCTCTCCCTCCCTTAAAAAAGCTACTTATATTTTTATTAGGATCGTGATAAGTTTAAAAATTAAGTTAGGAGAAATTGAGATTATTAGGCAAAAGTCACATTTTCTGACCTAGGAATATAGAAGGACTTTCTTTTTGCCCAAATTTATGTCAGCAGAGGTTTTTGTTGTTGTTTGCCTGCTTATATTTCTTCAAGTCCTTGATCATTCCTTATTAAATTTATTCCTAGATACTTAATCTTTCTGTTATTAATTATTATTAAAAAATAATTTCCCCCATTATATCCTCTGGTTGTTGTTAACACATGTGACAATCTCTCTATATTTGTCTTGACTACTACTTCCTTCCAAAATTTTCTTATTGTTGACAATACCTTCAAGGTATGATTTCCTATATTTTAATCATGATATCTAAAGATTGTAATAGTTTTATTTCCCCTTTTGTAATTTTCATACTTTTAATTTCTTCTTTAATGGTTTCATTGACAGCTACCTCAAATAAATTAAAGTATTACAGTGCTAAAGTAGGATTTCTTTTGTTGTTGTTCTTGAAATTAGCAGAATATCACCCAGAATTTTCCCACTATGTATGGTGGTGGTGTTAGGTGTGTTGACGTGTCTCACTGAAGTTCTTCTTCTCTTTTTTCCAACCCTGCTTTGTACAACAACAACTTTGTAAGCATGATGTCCTTTTTCATGGACTAACGTATCTTGGAAATGTGCTTATGTGACATGCAGTTCCGCCATCCTTGATTCTGAGAAGCACTCTAGCTTCACTTCTTCCACACAGGTTTGTTAGTTCTTTTGGCAGGCCACAGTATAGTCCATGCTCTCTGTCAACACCACAATTCAAAGTCATCAATTTTCTTTGATGTCCCTTATTCATTGTCCAACTTTCACAAGCATGTGAAGCAATTAAAAAATATCCTGGCCTGAGTTAGGTGCATTTTAGTCTTTAAAGTGATATACTTGCTTTTTATTACTTTAAAGCACAATAGTGGCAGTAGTACTACGTATGGTGCTGGCTGTTTTCATTAACTAGAGTTCCTATAATAGAAATTCTATAAGTGGGTGGCTTTAACCCATAGAAATTTATTTTCTCACTATTTAGGAGGCCAGGAGTCCAAATGCAAGTTGCCAACAAAAAGGTAAGACTTTTCTTCTCTCTGTTAACTCTGAAGGAAGGTTCCTGTCTCTTCTGAACTTCTCCTGCATGACCTTCTTGTCACTTGATAACTCTCTGTCTCTGCTTATGTGTTTAATCTCTTACACCTCAGAAGAGAGTGACTCAAGACATACCTGCTTCATCAGCTTGACAAAGACAATCTGTTGCCAAGTGTGATTATAACCACAGCCAAAGACATTAATTAGAATTTACACAGATATTTGTGAGGGAAATAATTCAATCCATAAATCTGTCTTTTAAGTTGTGTTGTTATTGGTATATGCTGTTGAGTTGATTGTGACCCATAGCAACCATATACAACAGCTCTGAACCCTTCTTTATCCTGTGCTAACTGTATTGTCTCTGACAGGCCTACCCCCATGACCCTGGTCACTGAGTCACTCCACCTCATCAAGGGTCTTCCTCTTTTTCACTGTCCCTTCACCCTACCAAGCATGACAACCCTTTCCAAAGACTGATCATTCCTTGAAACATGCGTCGGATGAAGCTTCAGAATCCTTGCCTCCAAGGGGCAGCAAGGTTTTACCCTCTCCGGGAGAAACTTTTTTGTTTTCCTAGCAGTCCATGGTATCTTTAATTCTCTTCTCCAAACCACAGTTAAAAGGCATCAATTCTCCTTCTGTCATCCCTACTCATTGTCCAGCTTTCTGACACATAGCAAATAATTGCCTGTATCAGGTGCACCTTAGTCTCAGACTGACATCATTGCTCTTTGGCACTCTGGAGAAGTCCCTGACCGCAGACTTTCCCAGTGCAATTTGTCTTTTGATTTCTTGCCTGCTGGTCACATTCTATTTTAATCTTATATATTTATCCTTCTTTTACTGTTTTTAATAATCAAGGACCAATCAGTAGCATCAGGATGGATGGTGAAGAGATTGAGATTGTTCACAGCTTCAGTCTGCTCGGCTCCATGGTCAACACTCTTGGCACCAGTAGCCAGGAAATAAAAAAACGTATTGCAATGGGAAAGTCTGCGGTTAGGGACCTCTCTAAAGTACTCAAGAGCAACGGTGTCTCTCTGGAGACTAAGGTGCGCCTGATACAGGCCATGGTTTTTGCAATCACTTGTTATGCATCAGAGAGTTGGACAATGACTAGGGAGGATAGAAGGAGAATTGATGCCTTTGAGCTGTGGTGCTGGAGAAGAGTATTGAATGTACCATGGACTGCCAAGAAAACAAACAGATTCATCCTAGAGAGGGTTAAACCAGGCTGCTCCTTGGAGGTAAGGATTCTGGGGCTTCGTCTGACATACTTTGGACATGTTGTAAGGAGAGACAGGTCTCTAGAGAGGGACATCATGCTGGATAGAGTGGAGGGACAGCACAGGAGGGGAAGACCCTCTATGAGGTGGATTGATTCAGTGACTGGGGTAATTGGGATGGGTGTGTCAGAGGCAATGAGATTGGCACAGTATAGAGCAGGGTTTAGGGCTGTTGAACATAGAGTAGCTATGAGTCGCAAACGACTTGACTGCATATAATAACAATAATCAAGAGTTAATAATTCCTTCTACTAGATGAAGAATTTTGATATGAAGAATCATTTTAAGGAGTTTCTTAGTGTTATGTTAAACAGTCCTTGCATTTCTAGACTCCTCTTAGACATGATTGATTATATATTTGTTGTTGTTAGGTGCCATCGAGCTGAATATGACTCATAGCTACCCTATAAAGAAAATATATGAACCTTGTTCTATCCTGCACCATCCTCACACTTCCTGACACACAAGAGCCCATTGCAGCAGTCACCATGTCAGTCCACCTGGTTGAGAGTCTTCCTCTCCTTTGCTGACCCTCCACCCTTCCCAGCATTATGTCCTTCTCCAAGGAATAGGCCCTCCTATCAACACGCCCACAGTATGTGATGCAAAGCCTCGTTATTCTTGCCTCCAGAGAGCACTCCAGCTGCACCCTCCCCAAGAAATTTCTGTTCATTCTCTGGGCCATCCATTGGATGTTCAATCCTCTTCTTCTTCACCACAGCTCAAAGGTGTCAATTCTTTTTCTGTCATTGTCCTGCTCTCAGATGCATAGCAAGTGATTGGAAAGACTATGGCCTGAATCAGATGCACCTCAAACTGACATCATTATTCCTCAATCGTTTAGAGAGGTCCCTAACTGTAATTTTCCCAGTACAATGCATCTCTTTATTTCCTAACTGTTGGACCCAGGGTGTTAATTGTGGATTCAAGCAAGATAAAGCTGTTGACAGTTTCAATCTCCTCTCCATCATCATGATGTTGCCTGCTTGCTAATATTTTATTTAGGGTTTTAAAATTTATATTAATAAGTGAAATTGGCATCTATTTTTTGTTTATAACCATATTGTTTGGTTTATTAAGATAATTTTATTTCACTCTTCTTATCATGGTTCTAAAATCTAATAATACCAGAATATTAGGATTATTTATTTGTTGTTACTATCCTGTTATTATATATCACTGAGTTGTAACTGATACAGAACTGCCCCTCTAGTCGGTTTTCAGAGGCAGCAAATGGCAAGGGAGGTAATTCTTCCTCTTTCTCATGAAGAGCAGCTGGTAGATTAGAACTGCATGCCTTTGGATTTATTTTCCTTTTTTTTAACTTTTTTCATTAATTTTAATGAAAGCTTACAAAAACTTTAGATTTCCATTCATTAATTGTTGCATTTTCCTCCTTCCCCACCCCTACCCCCCCAATTTGCTCTTCTCTTTGAAAAGTAAAATTCTATCATTGTTATGCAATCTCTCCCCCCAAGTCCATTATGCAGCCTTCAGTCTGGACTTCTGTCATGACAGTAATACCTAATCATATATATCCCTTTTAAACAGTTCTCTCCCTCATCTGTTTCAATGCAGTATACATTATTGAACCCATCTTTCTCAGTCTCCCCTCAACCCCAATGTCAGTCCTGTTTTACAACAGTGGCACTATGCAATATTTGTCCTTTTGTGACTGAGATATTTCACTCAGTATAATGTCCTCCAGGGTCACCCATTTTGTATAGTATTTCATGATTTCCTTGTTTTTCAAGACAGCATAGTATGCCATTTAGTGAATATACCAGAGCTTCTCTATCCATTCGTTTGTTGATGGGCACTTAGGTTGCTTCCATCTCCTTAGTATTGTAAATAATACAGCAATAAACAAGGGTGTGCATATATCTGTTTGGATGGCAGTTAGAGGACATTTTTAAGGTGTTGACCTTCAGAAAGTATCATATTAAGTGGCTTCATGGAAGAATCTTATCTGCTTTAAGAAATATATCCACAAAACAACTATGAGATATCATCTCACCCCAGTAAGAACAGCAAAATTTAATAGAACAGCAAACATCAAATACTGACGAGGTTGCAGAGAAACTGGAATACTTATTTACTGTTTGTGGGAGTGTAAAATTGTGCAACCACTATGAAAGGCAGTATGCCGCTTTCTCAGAAAGTTGCAAATAGAGATACCATTTGGCTCAGCAAATCCACTACTGGGAATTTACCCTAAAGAAACCATAACCACCACCCAAGCAGCTATATGCACACCCATGTTTATTGTGGCTTTGTTCACAATAGCAAAGAGTTGGGAACAAACCAAGTGCCCATCTGCCAGCAGGTCTGACATGGGGGTTTGGGAGGAGAATAGGATAAGAGTGGGTAGATAATGAACATTGCATTGAAGCAGATGAAAGAAAGAACTGTCTAAAAGGAATATGTGATTAGATGTTATACATATGACAACAGCCCCAAATAAGAGGTATATCGTTGCAAAGAATACTGTGGGTGGGGGAAGATGTAGGTAATTGTGCAACTATGAATGAATATTTTTTTTAAGTGAACTGGGTGGGAGAAGGGAGGAAAAGGGGGTAAAATGTGCAATAATGAATGAATGAAAATCTAACTTCTCTGTAAATGCTCATTAAAGTCACAATTAAAATAAAATTTTATTTTTAAAAAGTTCCTCTAGGTTTCTTCTGTAGCTATTACTTCATTTTGATTTTTTACTGCATGTGGAATAATGTTGATGGATTATATTTTCTTATGAATTCTCTATTATTTCTAGTTTTCAACTTTATAGAATTTAGCAAAATACTTCCATGACTACTTTAACTCTTTCCTCTCGGTATTATCTCCTTCTTATAATTTCTTACTGTATTTTCCATTGTGCTCATGTGGAACCTATACCTGGACCAGGAAGGAGGCTTTTGTGTGAACAGAGCAGGGGAACACTGCTTTGTTTGGAATTGGGAAGGGAGTGCTCCAGGGTTCTATTCTCTCTCCATACCTATTCAATTCGTGTGCTGAGCAAATTATTGGAGAAGCTAGAATCTATGAGGAAGAGTGTGTCATCAGGATTGGAGGGTGACTCATCAATAGCCTGTGTTATGCAGATGACACAACTTTACTTGCTGAAAGTGAGGAGGGCTTGAAGCACTTATTGCAGAAGATCAAGGAATGCAGCCTTCAGTGTGGATTGCATCTCAAGGTCAGGAAAACAAAAAATTTTTACCACTAGACCGATAGGCAGTATCATGATGGATGAAGAGGAGAACAAAACCTCAAACTCAAGAAAGACTCATTAACAACCTGTGACATGGAGATGACACAACTTTGCTTGCTGAAAGTGAAGAGTATTTGAAACCTTTACTAAAGAAATCAAACACTACAGTCTTTGGTATGGATGGTATATCAACAGGTTGTTGTTCTTGTTGTTATGTGCCATAGACTCATAGTGACCCTATATACAACAGCCCTAAACCCTGCTCTATCTTGAGCCAATCTTCTTTCTGACACACCCACCCACATTGCCCCAGTCACTGAATCAATCCATCTCACTGAGGGTCTTCCTCTCCTGTGCTGTCCCTCCACCCTCCCAAGCATGATGTCCCTCCCCACAGACTGGTCCCTCCTTGCAACATGTCCAAAGTATGTCAAATGAAGCTTCAGAATCCTTGCTTTCAAAGCGCAGCCTGGTTTTGCCCTCTCTAGGATGAACCTGTTCATACTCTTAGCAGTCGATGGTATATTCAATATTCTTCTCCAACACCACAAGCTCAAAGGCATCAATTCTCCTTCTATCATCCCTAGTCATTGTCCATCTCTCTGGTACATAGCAAGTGATTGCAAGACCATGGGCTGTAGCTGGTGTACCTTAGTCTCTAGACTGACATTGTTGCTTTTCAGTACTTTGGAGAGGTCTCTAATAGCAGACATTCTCAAGGCAATACGTCTTTTACTTTCCTGGCTGTTGGTACCAAGAGTGTTGATTGTGGAGTCAAGAAAACTAAAGCTGTTTACAATCTCAATCTCTTCACCATACATCATGATGCTGCCACTTAGCCCAGGGATGAGAATAATCTTCATTTTCTTGATATTGAGTTTCATATTTTGATATCAACAGGTAAAAAAAATTCTCCCAAATAGTAGCGGTAAGGTGAAATGGGGGAGTAGGCAGATGGGAGACCATAGCTCTCTTCAACCCAGATACCAGAAAACAAGGCAAGTACAGAGGATAATTCTGGTACTCTGCATAAAAAAATGGAAAATATAAATACTTTAGACATCAATTGAATAAAGAAACAGAATGAAACATCAAATAACAAGACTGAGGAAATACAGAATTGTAATCAGTGTGATGAGGTAATTTTGAACTGTGATCTGGTCTTCTTAAGAACTCAGGACTAAAGAAACAAGATGGCAGCAGTGGAGGAAGCAGCGTAATGAGCCGGAGGTGCACCAAGCTGTATTGAAATGGGTTTTCACGGTTCTCCACAGCCTTCAGGTTATCTATACCTGAACAGTTAAACAGTTGACTACTGGTCTTTAGTATGGACTGAAGCTCAACATGAAAAGGACAAAGATTGTCCAAAAACATGGATGAGTCCCACAGGACACCAGCTGCCCACCACCCAATATGTGCCACTGTGGCCCTGTGGAGGCTGCCGTGGCCAGAGCCCCCAGGTCCCCCTTCCTGGGCTGGGCACTGGGCGCCAGTCCCCATGGCTGGTACAATGGTGCCCCAGCATGGCCACAGAATAAATTTATTTTGAAGGAAATTCTTGGAACCAAGACAGCAGCAGTGGCAGAGGAAACAGCGTGAGGAGCTGAAGGCATTGAAATGGAACACCATGGCTCTGCACAGCCCACAGTTTATCTATACCTGAACAGTTAAACAGTTGACTACTGATCTTCAATATGGATTGGGGCTTAACAACAAAAGGACAAAAATTTTTGAAACAAACATGGGTGAGTCCAGCTTCCACCAGCCTCCCACTGCCCTCCACTGCGCTCCTATGGGGCCACCGTGGCCAGAGCCCAGGGGTCCCCTCGCCTGGACTGGGTAATGGGTGTCGGGCTGCATGGCTGGTGTGAAAGTCCCTGCAAGGCTGCCGGCAGCAGTTGCCAGCAGCCACAGGCCTTCAGCACTGGAGGGGTTAGCAGGGACTGTGGCAGCACCGTGGAGTGGAAAGCTTCTTGCTGTCAGTGAAGAAGATTTCCTTGGACAGATCCTAGACAGCAGATCTCCTCAATGCACCACATCTTTTTATTTCTTGACTAATGCTGCCAAGAACAGTTTAGACCTTGGGTGGGTCTATTCACCACTCTAAAAGCCCCTTCTCCATTTGTAGAGGGCAAGGGTAGTGATGCCTACTTCAAGTTGCAGTTGGACCACTTGGTAGAGGGGAGGGGGCTGATGTTGGAGGTGCTGGAGCCAGGGGTACTGTCCCTGGCATTGGTCTCCAGTGGAGTACAGGGGCCAGACCTCAGGGGGACTTTGGTGAGAGGGAGCACCTCTTAGCCTCTGAGGACTGCCACCCAGCCCCCAGGGAGAGTCGTCAGGTATCTAGAGAAAGCCACCTGGTGGGTACAAGGAATCTTATCTAAGCCACTTTTCTTCACCTCATTCTCCAGTATATCTGTAAGTAACACCTCCAAAGCCCTCCTCTTTGTAACTCACAAGCTTGCTCTCTCTAGGTTTGCTCCCTTTTCTATAGGTAACCTGAATACTGAGTCTTGCTCCAGACCTGATCCCTGAGCCCAGTTCCAGAGATAAAAGGGATATATAACTGCCAGCTAAGGAAGCAAAGGAGGATGGAGCCTCAAGGTTCAGCCAGCCACCCCTACTGGACTCACCTAGGCAAAACATTTTGCAGTCCAGAGGGCAGAAAACATCAGAAAAAAAATATCTTCTTATTAAACAAGAAGGCATGCAGCTTCAGGTCAGGATCACCAGTAAAGTGTTAATGTGGGCTCCTCTTCCTCTTCATCTCAACATCCCTGTTCAGCATGAAGCAGCCAGAGAGTCTGCACCCCATTCCCAAATAAGAAACCCACAAATGAAAAAGCAATTTCTTTGTATTAAAAAAGAAATATCAATCACCATTGAACTATGCTCATCATTATCCCTTCTCTTCTGGTGCCCACTGGATCTTTTTCATCTCCTTTGCCCACTCCCTCCATCCACCAAATTGTGTGCATCCCTGAGATTTCATTCCTGCCCATTCTCACACTTCTGCTCCCAACCCTTACCCCCTTGGGTCCCCATACATGTTTTTTATAATGAGAGAGAGAGAGTGAGAGGGAGGGAGGGAGAGAGGGAGGGAGAAAGTGAGAAAAGAACACTCAAGACTTGTAGTGTTCACATCAGCAGTTGCCTTGTGACAGAAAAAGTACAGTCACCCCTCTTGTTCCCTATACAGTCCTGGAGATCAGGTGAGAGACTCCTCAGCACCAGACCACCCACAACTTTGAACATGTTGTCAGAAAGGACAAGTCCCTGGAGAAGGACAGTATGGTTGGTAAAGAAGAGACAGTCAATGGAAATGAAGAAAACCTTTAAAGAGTTGAACTAAGAAAGTAGTTGCAGCAATGCATTCAAACATTGTGATTATGAAGATGGTGCAGGACCAGGTAGTATTTTATTCTGTTGAACTTAGGGTCCCTATGAATGAAAACCAATTCAGTGGCACCTAACAGCAGCAATGTTCCCTGTTAGCATCAATTCATTGCCCCCTAAATTTCCCATCTAATCTCTCAAGCTGCTGCTATAAATTTGTTCCCTTGTAAATAGATCTTAAAAGAGCACAATGCTTAAGGCAGACATTCTTTACTTGTTAAGCTAAACTGTAGTTTGGTTTTTAAAAAGACTTAAGAGGATATTTTTGGTTTAAAGTTTAAAGGTTATCTGAGGACAGTAATTTCAGGGTTTCATCAAACCCTCATGGATCCAGAAAGTCTGAATTTCATGAGTATTTTAAGTTCTACTCTGTACTTTTCCCTTTTGATTGAGATTCTTCAACAGAGTCTTTGATCAAAATGTTCATGCTAGTCAGGTACCAGCCAGTTTCATAGCGAAGAAGGCAGTTGTTCATGGAGGCAGTAAGCTCACCATCCCTTTCCTCCTTTTATTCCTGACCCTTCCTCCTCTGTCACTCCAGGTTTATTTTTAAAAAGTATTTTGGTAAATATACTTTCCATTTCAACAGTTATCATATGTACATTTCAGTGATAGTAAGGTGTTCATGATGCTGTTCAACTATCATCAATACCTATTCCTGACTTTTTTAAAATTTTTTTTTAAATTTTTTCCGATTTCTAAATGAAAACCACTTGCCATTTGATTCATGGTGACAGAATAGAACTATGCTCCATTCCATTTTCATTGGATGATACTTGTTAGTTTTGGAAATAGAGTGTCAGGCTTTTTCCCCAAGACACCTCCAACCTTTCCAAATAACAGTCACTAGTGACCTCATGGCAAGAAGCTGAGCTGTAATCCCGAAGGCACATGACTTGAATCTTATCAACTGCTCTGTGGGAAGGATGGGTACTCTTCTTCCATGTGATTCATTGCCTCTGGAAACCCACCGGCGGGTCAACTATGGGTCAGTTCTGATTTGATGGTTGACAACAACAACCATTCAAATTGCTTTGAAAAGATTGGTAGACTAAACCAAATATATCTACAAGTCACATCAAGTCCATGGCATGCCAGTACAGGACTTCTCCTTCAGAATGTAACATCTAGCATGACACTTTGGAGAGGATCAGTCTTAGTGGAGGAAGTTAAATTGTGGCTGCTTCAAAAGATGCATCCACCTAGGACCAAAGAATATGACCTTATTTTGGGGGGGAAGGATTGGTCTTTGCAGATGTGGTTCAATTAATGCTCTGGAGACAAGATCCTCCTGGATTATCCAAGTGAGTTCTAAATCTAGTGACAAGTATCCTTCTAAAGTAACAGAGAGTAAAAACCAATGTGAAAATAGAGGTAAATTGCTGTGATACGTCTTCTACTAGGCTGCAACCACCAGAAGACATAAGAAGTAAGGAATGAATTCCCTCGTCAAGTCTCTAATGTGAACCAATCCTGTTGACACCTTAATTTCAGACTTCTGACTTCTATAGAGTTGCTGTGAGTCACAGGCTACTTGATGGCACAGAATAATAACAACTACTACCTCTGAACCTATTTTTGTAAGTAAGAAGTTATTTCATATAAGTAAGAGCAAACAATATCTGTCCTTTTTGTAACTGGTAGTTCTTGACATGGAGGAATTTTATGGATTGAATTCAGGAAATCAGCAAGCCCCTTCAAGGTAGTGTACAAGCCTAGTATGTGTGTGTGTTTTTCTGGGAAGGCGATCCACTGCTGTCTTTAGACTTCCAAGAAGCATGTATCCTTTCTCCGCAAGTCGACTCTGGCTCATGATGATTCCCTTTGTGCCAGAGTGAAACTGTGCTCAACAACGTTTTCAGTGACTGGCTTTGAAGCAGGTCACCACCCGTTTCTTCCGAGGTATCTCTGAGTAGATGCCCACCTTCAACCTTTCAGTGACCAGCCTGGCACTTAACAGACTGCACCAACCAGGAACTCCATCAAAGGCACAGTGACCCAGAAAAGCATAGAGGATCTGCCATGAGGCCTCAGGGGCCCCCTTCCAGTCTGAAACAGAGTGAGACAGAGCAAAGGTGGTTGCAGCCAAAAAGTGTATCCAGGATAAAATGTGTCTGATTGTTGTCTCTCTCGAGGCCCGGGGGCTCCTCCACAGTCTCTTCTCCCTCCCGCCCCTTAGCTGTAGGTAAATTGGGTGGGGGGCACGGAGCAAGAAAAGTAAAACGAAATTTGCAATTTGATGCACAAGGGGCAATTTCTACCTGCGATTCCTGGTGCCCGGAACGCCCACCACCTCCGGCGGCTCTACCTGAAGCCTGAAGAGCATCATTTTCCATTCTCGTCTCTGAGATAATAAGTTGGAGAGAAGCTTCATATTTCAAATCAAAAGTATTTTCCAACTAGAGGAAGAGTGGAGTGGAAACTTTTCGGGCAAATTTCATATGCAGTAACACAATTTCCGCCTGTTCCACTTCTTTTTTCACCTAATACATGATAAATATTCAAGCTCTCCTTGAGGAAACAGGCACGTAGAGCTGGGAGGTGGGATCGTCATGGCTGCTCGGTGGAGGCAGCCCGGGGGGAGCACAGCGATTCTTCTTTAAGGTCTGCCTAGATGCTAGTACCCATCACTGGCTGCCCCTTCTGTGCCTGGGCAAGCCCTCACGCCCATCAGAATTCACTCTGGCAGGGCTTCAGAGATGAATCCTGATGAAGCAGTGGTTTAAGCACTAGATTGTGAACCAGAAAAGGTGGAAGATGCTAACCAACCTGCCACTCTGGCAGCAAGATGCGGTGTTGTGCTTCTAAAGCTGCGCACTCTCAGAAACCCTATGAGGCAGTTATACTCTGTCCTTTTGGGACACTATGAGTCAGAATCAACTGAATGGCAATAGATTTGGTTATTGCTTTAGAGTCCTGTTGGGCTCACGTGACCCTCCATTAGGTTTTCAAAACTGTAAATCTATGCAGGAGGAGATTACCTATCTTTAAAGCTCCCTCAGTCTGGCTTATGAATTCGAACTGCTGACCTTTTGATTGGAAGCCCAACACATCATGCCACCAGGAACCAGGGCTTGAGGAGGTAACTGAAAATACTTCCATTTTCTTAATGATTATTCTCCTAATTCTTTGCAGTGAGAGCCATGTTAATTGGGGAAATATCATGAAGAGCAACTTGGGATAGAAAATGAAGACCAATACAAAGATCATTAGGAGGTTAAACAATTTGGGGCTTCCTGGTTCAGGGGTCAGATGTCAGAAGACATCACTAAAGCAAAATTAAAGAGAACCATTGCCAAAGGAGATCATGAGCCCAACAGCACGATGTTGTGTTGTAGTTGTTGTTGTTGTTATGCACTGTTGAGTCGACTACAACTCATGGCAACCCTATTGACAATGGCTCTGAATCTTGACTTATCCTGAGCCAGTCTCACCATCTATGACACACTTGGCCCCATAGTCACTGTGTCTGTCAATCCATCTCACCCAGGGTTTTCCTCTTTTGCGCTAACCTTCAACCCTTCCAAGCACACATCTTTCTCCATAGACTGGTCCCTTCTGACAACATGCCCAAATTATGTGATATAGAGAATCAAAATCCTTGCCTCCAAGGAACAACCTGATTTCACCCTCTCGAGGACAGATCTGTTTGTTTTTTTGGCAATCCGTGATATGGCCAATATTCTTCACCAGAATCACAGCTCGAAGGCATTGATACTTCTTTCATCCTTATTCACCATCCAACTCTCAGATGAATAGCAAGCAATTGCGAAGACTATGGGTTGGATCAGGTGCATCTGAGTCTTCAGATTGGCTCTTTAGCACTCTTGAGAGGTCCCTCATCAACAACTTGTGTTATGCAGATGAAACAACACTACTTGCTGAAACTGAGGAGGACTTGAAACGCTTGCTGCAGAAGATTAAATACTGCAACTTTCAATAAGGATTGCATGCCAGCTTCAATAAAACAAAATTCCTCACCACCAGGCCAAAAGGTAGCATCATGATAGATGGAAAAAAGATTGAAGCTGTTAACTATTTCATCTTGCTTGGATCCATAATCAATACCTGTGACACTGGCAGTTCAGGAAGTCAAAAGACAAGTCAAAGAGCAACATGATAGGTTATGATAAAAGAGAGGTGATTTAAAGTTGGAAGAGTCCAGGATGCTACAAACATGCTTGGTAGGAATGCTTGGTGATGTTTCCATTAAATCAGCTATTGAAAACGGCATGAAACCGAATGACTACCTCCTTTGTCATTGGGTTGAGCTATAATTACTGGATATTTTGATGAAAGACCTAATAGATGGATCCAGATCAAAAGGAGGAAAATCATGGAACAGGACTTTAAATTTGTATGGAAACCAAATTTACTAAATCCATAGAGGCTGGAGGAACCATCAAATCTAGGACTGGAAATATTCTCTAAATCTTGAACCAAAACTACCTCATGAGGCCATCATTAAATCCAGCAACAGTTTAGCTCAATCAAGAATGCTTGCCCTGAGTATTGCAATCTTATAAAGAAGTATCTCTATAAATTTAAATTGACAACAGTTCATCTAAAATAGATGCACAAGGGAGCTCTGGTGACCTAGAGGCAAGAAGCTGCACTGCAATCCCAACAGTGCGTGGTTCGAATCCACCAGATGCTCTGCTGGAGAAGGAGGAACAACCTCCTCCTGTACCAGTCAGATCTGATTTGATGGTACACACACAAAAATAATAAAATTTTTAAAAAATAAAATAAAATAGATATACAAAGTCTAAATCAAATTTTGTAAAACAGCATGGGTAGAAATTATGAACATGGAGATACAATGTGAAATACATGTAACATAATCGGGCATGTAGAAATTGTGGATGCATGTATATTTGGTTGTGCATACTGCTTCAAAAAAGAAATTTTTAAAAGAAAACTTTGTGGAGCCCAGCTCTACTCTGACACATGTGTCAGTCAACTTTACAACTACAATGGTGCACATTGTGGCTGGGACAATAGGCTCCTCTCTATGATGCATTTGACATGTGCTCCCTGTACTGCAATAAGGCTTATCTACATCATCTTATTTCATCTTTATAATCTCATTATAATGTTGGTATACTTATTGCTCCCATTTTGCAGATAAAGAAAGCAAGGGAACCTCAGCAAATTATCTGAGATCACCTTGCTAGCAAATTAAAACACAAGAACAGCTACACACCCGCCAGAACTGTTACCTTTAAAAGTCATACCTTACCAAGTGTTGGTGAGGATACAGGGCAATAAGAATTTTCACATGAATGTAATTGGTAAAAGTGTAACATCACATGACCACTTTGGACCACTGTCAGTGTCTAATAAATTTTAACACATACTTATTTTATGACCCACAACTCCACTATTAGGTATTTATGAAGATAAATGAGTGCACAGGCCACAAAAAAGTATACAAGAATGTTTACAGCAGCATTAGTCCAATGTTTTTGTTTGCTGTTGGGTATCATCCAGTTGATTACATCTCAAAGGGACCCTATGAACAATAGCTCTGAACCTTGCCCTATCTCATGCCATGACTAGAAGGATAAGTATCTTATAGTAAAGGGAGCCCAGGTGGCTATGCTAACTGAAGAACAGTTCAGCTTATGTGACTCCAGTAAAAGAAAACAGCAATGTCTGCCTGAAGCTGAGATAGGCAGGATTTTTCCGTGTCTTATGAATGTGTACATCTGTTAAAACTCATCAAAGAGGCATTTGGAAGGAAGAATTGTATTATAAATAAATTCTATCTCAATAAGTTTGAAATCTGCAATGAGAACTCGGTGGCGTGCAATGTTCTGATCCATAACTGATCATGGGGACAGTGCAGGATTAGGAAGCATTTTGTTCCATCACTCATGGAGTCACCAGGAGGTCAGGGCCAGTTAATGGGCAGGGGATAACAGCAAGCTGGCTTTTTAAAAATATCCATTCAGAGAGGAAAGACAAACAGCTATGGATAAGTAAAAAAGACTATATATCTCTGTCCATAAATAGATTTGGCAGATGATGTTTATAATTAGTATATGTTACAAATGCATTCATGTACATAACAGAGCCAACAGGGAGCAATGCTTTGAAGCTTGCTGTTGTTGTTGTTGTTGTTATTGTTACGTGTCATTGAGTTGCCTGTGACTCATAGCGACCCTATGTACATTCGCTCTGAAACCTTCTCTATCCTGAGCCAATCTCGTCGTCTCCAACAGATCTAATCCCATTTCTCAAGTCACTGAGTCAATCCATCTCATCCAGGGTCTTCCTCTCCTGCTCTGTGTCCCTCCAGACTTCCAAGCATGACGTCCCTCTCCAAAGACTGGTCCATTCTGGCCATGTAACCAAAGTATGTGAGACAGAGCCTCAGCATCCTTGCCTCCAAGGAGCAGCCTGGTTTCACCCTCCCCAGGACAGACCTGTCTGTTCTCCTGGCAATCCAAGGTATGTTCAACATTCTTCTCCAGCACCACAATTCACAGGCATCAATCCTTCTTCTATCATCATTCATTATTGTACAGCTTTCTGAAGCATAGCAAGTAACTATGAAGACCATGGCCTGGATCAGGCCCACCTTAATCTCCAGACTGACATTGTTTCTCTTCAATACTCTAGAGCAGTCTTTGACAGCAAACTTTCCCAAAGCAATTTATCTTTTGATTTTCTGACTGCTAGTGCCAATAGTATTGATTGTCAAACCAAGAAAACAAGTTTTCAACAATCTCAACCTCTTCTCTGTCCCTCATGAAGCTGCTAATTGGCCCAGTGGTGAGAATCCTTGTTTTCTTGATGTTGAGCTTCAAGCTTCTTCATCATTAAACACCCACCGTCAGTGAAGCAGTTGCTGGTTCTGGAGTTTTGGGACCATAGTCTTTGCAGGTATCTAGGCCAATTGGCATACTATAGCCCATAGAGATAATGCTCTGCATCCTACTGCTGCCACGAGGTCTCTAAAAACCTGCAAGCAGTCTTTTAGAGTGTCACTATTGATCTCTCTCTCTCTCTCTGTTCAGGACAAATAAGAGGGAAGAAAAGCAAAGATGTACTGAAACAATTTGCCCAAAGAACTAATAGACCACTTGAACTTTCACTTGCACAGCTCTGAAACCAGAAGACGTAGACAGCACCCAGCCACACTACTGGCCACTTTTAAAGGGATCACACAGTAGAGGATCCTGGTTAGAGTCAGTGAAATGAGGAGCAAAATGGAAAAGCATTTTTAAAACCCAGCTTTACTGGTCTAATAGAGATGCATGGAAACTGTGAGACCTTGACTTTTAGTCATCCTTGGCACCTCAAGCAACACTCATCACTGAGGCTCAAAGTCCAGCCAATAAGAGACAGCTCTGCGAAGTGACTATCAATACACAGCTCTCTATAAAGTGAGTATCAAGACAGAGCTCTATAAAGTGACTATCAAGACACAGGTCTATAAAGTGACTACAGGCTGGGAACTTGTGATGTTGTGCAGATAACCCAAAGGCCATGCTCCTCTGGGAGTTCAAATCCAGCAACTGTTCCACAGGAGAAAGATTGACACTCTCTTCCCATGAGATTTACCATGACCTGATGGAGGGTTAGCTATGAGTCAGAATTAACTTGAGGGTAATGGGGTGGGAGAATGGTGAACAATAACACCAGTAGAGCACTCACGCCAAAAGAGCAGCATCTGTCCAAGGAGAAAGCCCTGAAAACAAGAAGAGGCAGGGCAGAAGGATTAATAGGAATCAACTACAGTCAGGAAGCAGGGAAGGTGTGAGGACACTGTTGTCGTGTATCATAGAATCAAGGCCAGCCCATAGCTGACTTTCCCGTGGGTTTTCAGAGGCACAGGAGGAGATTGCCCGTATTTCTCCTGCAGAGCAGCTGGTGGCCTTGAACTGCATGCCTTCAAGATTGCAGCACAGCTTCTTGCCACTAGGCCACCAGAGTTCCCTGTAGATATTGTAATTAATGTTATATAACAAAATGTTTATGAATGATTGACTAAAAAAACGGTATGCTTTGTAAACTTTTATACAAATCACAATAAAAAAGAAAACCAAAAAATATGTATCCCAAGTTCTTACTATGAGCTGTAAGCTCGATTCCCACCCTCTCTCCCTATTTTTCTACCTTATCTCTCACCACTGTCCCACATGGCCATCTAGCCTGGCCTTCCATGTTCAAGCACACTTCCACCCCGATACATTTGCACTTACTGCTCCACTACCCACAGTGCTCTCCTCTGGACATCTTCATGATTCACTCCTTCACTTTCTTTACATTTTCATTTGAAATTTATCCACCAGAGACCCTAAGTGGGTTAAAATTCTGCTGACCACTAGACTCATTACAGAAATCATCTCCCATGCCATCCTCCACCAAAGCTCTTGGAAGATGTTGTTAGCTGCCACCAAGCCCACCCAATACATTGGGGGTTTTATGCACAATAGAACAAAATGTTGTCCAATCATGCACCAACCCCAGATCAACTAAGGACTACTGGGATATATATTATTTTCCTTGGTTTATTTTTTTGGAAATAGATTACCAAACCTTTTGTCTTAGTGTGGATGAATGGGTTGTTGTTGTTGTTGTTGTTGTTGTTATGTGCCATCAAGTTGCTAGCAACTCATAACAATCCTATGTACAATAGGTCTGAAACCTGCGTCATCCTGTGCCAACTTTACTGTCTCCGACACACCTACTCTCATTACCCCAGTCACTGTATCAATCCATCTCATCTATGATCTCCTTCTCTTTCTCTGTCACTCCACCCTTCCAAGCATGATGTCCCTCTCCAAGGACTGGTCGCTCCTTGCAACATGCCCAGAGTATTGTAGTAGTGGCTGCACATTTGGTGTGTTGGCTGAAAATCCAGCCCTGGTCGCTTACATAAAAGGTAGGAATTCTACCATCGAACCACTAATGGCCTGAGATAGGCACTAACGTGCTCATTTTGTCATCTTTAATTCACAGTTCCCTAACTTTTTGCCTGAATTTCCTTCCCATAGTACTGATCACAACCTGACATATTATATCTGTATTTGTTTACTGTTTTCTCCACCAAAGAAAGTTCCATGAGAAGTGAGATTCTACCAGACCTGACTGATACTGAGATCAAGAACAGTGCCTGCTATGCAATAGGCACACAGTATTTATTATTGAACAAATAGATTAGACCCATCATGATGTCAGGAGGCTCTAGTTTTAGGGGGAGAAACCCTATCATGCTCAGAAAAGTAAAAAAGTGGCAAAAGAAGGGAAGACCCTTGCAAGAAGAGCAAGGACCACATGTGGATGACCTTGTCTGACCTTTACCAACTTCACAACATCAACAACATAAACAACACACAAACAGTTCCCATGAAGTCAGACATCTCCACGCTCCCATACTTGCTTCTACTCAGCTCAACATCAATCTTACTGCTTCGTTGGGTCCAAAATCCAATGCAATAACTCACAGACCACACAGAACCATGTTGGTGAGTTATAATCCTGACTGATGGCAGAGTAGTCAGGACAGCTCCCAAAATGTGCATGCAGGCACCTCAGCCCTGAGCCTCATGTAACCTGTGTTACGAAGTTCTCAATTCTGCCAATGTTGGCTCTCCCTCCACCCCCAAACTGTCAAACAAATTTGAGTAAAGACCCTTTGCTTAGCTCTGGTTCTCTCTGCAGACTAGGGGACGGAGTCGGGATGAAGTAGCAGCCAGCTCATCTCATATCAGGTCTCTCTGGTCCTCTGCTTCGGCCAACGCTGTTGCTGCCACCGCAGGTGTAGCTGGAGCAAGACCTGAAGAGTATTTGGTGGGAAAAGTCAAATTTGCTCCTGAAGCGCTCAATTTATTGGAGAGACTAGCCAACCCCCTTGTGGATAGCCTAACATGTGTCCCCGCCCATCCACGTGGCAGAGTCAAGTTTGGTGGCTAGGAAACCCATATTTAAAGATAAACTCACAACCCTCAACAAGATGGATTGATACAGCAACTGCAACTAAGGATTTCATCATAAAGTTGGAGGTAGGGCAAGACTTTGATTTGTTGTACACAGTGGGCTATAAGCTATAGTTGACTTGATCACACTTAACAACAACTATTAACCTTCACTTTCCTTATTCCCACTGTCTTCCCTTTGTAAATGGGAAATTCCCGTAATATCATCTCTCAGAGACGTATTCACTTTACCATGAGATAGTCTTCTCTCCTGATGATGGTAATAATGACAGTGATAATAATAACAGAATATTTTGCTCTCAGTGTCAATCATTTGCATTTGGATACTTTCATCAACATCCAGTATTGCCCCAATATCAGCGAGCATCAGTCCTATTCTGATTAACTAGAGAATTTCCCCCAAACCCTCCAGTGTTCCAAGGTGACTTTTCCATCTTTAATACCAGAGGCTGGTAGGAGCTTAAAATCAGTAAGCAATTTTTAAAATGTGCAGAGACTCTAAAAAGACATTTGTTGCACCTTTCTGATTATCCTCCTATGTGTATATAAATTTATTTACATAATAGAGATTATAAAGCATGGCAACATATCCAGTTTTTATCATTTAACAATATATAGAGTATTTCCCTATGTCATTAAAAAATCTTAGAAAATATAATTTGTAATGGCTTTGGAATATTATATAGAGTATCATGGTCTGTTTGACTACTCTCTTACTATGGAATATTTAGGTTGTATAATCCACACTTTTTTCCCAATTATAAATAATTAATGTCATTGTGTATAATTTTTTTTTTGTTTGAATTTCTAAGTATTTCCTGGAAGTAGAATCCTAGCCCCAAAGGATATGATTGTTTTTTTTAAAAGTTTTAATACAGTCCCAATCACATTAAGTTTTCAATACATAGTTTCAACTTGTTTTCCAGAAGAAAAATGGTAATTTAAATCACCAACAATAAGATATAAAAGTGCCATGTGGTTTTCTCCTTGTTAGCACTGGGCATTTTCATGTTAAAATTCTTTGCTGATTTCGTAACTAAAAGTGCTATTTTGCTTTAATTTTATATTTCTCTGATTACCAGTAAAGTGGGACATCTTTTCATATGTTTATTGACTGTTTGTATTTCATTTTCTGTGAATTGTTTATGCTATTTTCCCATTTTGTAATTGAAATGCTAGTGTTTATCTTAATGAATTGTTAGAGCTCTCAGTATATAATAAGGATCTTAACCCTTTGTATTGTAGTTGTTGAAAATCTTTTGTTGTTGTGTGTTTGCTTGTCTTTAATTTGTCCTGTTTCTTGAAATATAGAAATGTAGTACCCCTATCTTAGTTGCTATTGCTGTTGTCACATAATTTAGTTTAGGAAGTCCTTCTCCATCCAGTAATGAGGTTAGAATCAAACCAAATACTATATTACACAAATCACCTCGTGTCATCTCCCAAGTGTGCTATGTTGTTGTAATTGTTGTTATTATGTGCCATCAAGTCGACTCCAGCTCATTAAAACAAGACCTCTGAACCCTGCCCTGTCCTGAGCCAATGCCATTGTCTCTGACATACCTACCCCTATTACCCTACTCACTGAGTCAATCCATCTCATCAAGAGTCTTCCTCTCTTGCGCTGTCCCTCCACTCTCCCAAGCATGAAGTCCCTCTCCAAGGACTGGTCTCTCCTTGCAACATGTCTTAAGTATATCAGACAGAGTTTCAGAATCCTTGCCTCCAAGGAGCAGTCTGGTTTCACCTTCTCCAGTATGAACCTGTTTGTTCTCCTAGCAGTCCATGGTATATTCAATACTCTTCTCCAGCACCACAGCTCAAAGGCATTGGTTCTTCTTCTATCACCCTTAGTCATTGTTCAGCTTTCTGATAACTAGCAAGTAATAGCAAAGACCATAGCCTCTATCGGGTGTACCTTAGTCTTTAAACTGACATCTTTGCTCTTTAGTACTCTAGATAGGTATCTGACAGCAGATTTTTCTAGTGCAATTCATCTTTTGATTTCCTGGCTACTGGTACCAAAAGGGTTGATTGTGAGTCAAGCAAACTGAAGCTGTTCATTATCTTCATTTCTTCACCATCTATCATGATGCTGCCATTTGGCCCAGTGGTGAGAATCTTTGTTTTTTTGATGCTGAGCTTCAATCCATATTGAACACTGCAGTCCTTGACCTTCTGCAGCAAATGCCTAAGGTCCTCTTCAATTTTGGCAAGCAAGACTGTGTAATCTGCAAAACACAGGTAAGACAGGCATTTTCATGTCTATTTGTTGTTGCTGTGTTGTTGTTTTTTTTAAAGTTATGATGTCAAATTTCAAATACATACCAGAAAAAGGTAAAAATATCAGCTCTGGAATTTGGTTCAAAAAGTCTGGTGCCTAAGGGAAGGTGGTATGCAGGTTATAGATCCAACAGGAGTGGTCATAAACTGATGATCATTACAGGTTCACGGGGTTCCTTCTCTCTACATTTGTAAGATGCTGGGATCTTATTGACAGCCAAACGCATAGCAATGGAAGACAGGACAGTACCAATGGTGAGTGCTGAAATTACATCCCTGTCCAAATATCTGACATTCATCTTTCAGATAACTTTACCATAATGTCACTTCAAAAATGTAAGTCCAGTGCATTAATCTTTTACTTAACACATTATATGGTTCTACATGAAAATTACAACTTCCTTCCCTTCACTGATAAAAACAGGCCTGTGACACGCTGCAAGTAATTTTTTAAGTCTATTCTGTTTCCACGGTTAGCAGAGCAAAATCAGTCTGTCTAGATGAGTGTTAGTTGTAACCATGAATGATCTCTCACAGTTGGTTATGGAAACATCAATGGCTAAAAGATGCTGCTCATTGGCGTTTCATGCCCCTTCTCGTGGCAAGTACCAAACTGCCATGCCGTAGGTACACTCCTCGTGACACCTCAGGAGTGTCAGCATTTCCTGTCCCTTACTACAGCAGACACGGCTCTGGGATTTTTCATCATCTCATTGAACCTCATAATCAACCACCCCCACAGGAAGAAATCATTAATCTCATCTTTTTGTTACTGTTAAGTGCCATCAAGTTGACTATGATTCATAGCACCTCCTTGAACAATGGATCTGAACCCTGCCCTATCCTGTGCCATCCTCATCATCTCTGACACACTCAAGCAAACCCTTACAGTCTCAGTTTCAGTCCATCTCATTGAGGGTCTTCTCCTCCTTTGGTGACACTTGACCTTTCCAAGTTTGATATTCCTTACCAAGGACTGGCCCTTCCTAACAACATGTCCAAAGTATATCAGCCAAAGCTTCATGCATTTAAGAAGCACTCTAAGTGAAGCACTCTGGCTGCACTTTTTCCAGGATATACTTGGTTGTCCTTTTGGCAGTCCATGGGATATTCCACACTCTGCTTTAATCCCATCTTCTTCTTGTTATTGTTAGATGCCATCAAGTTGAAGCTATTGAAATTAGAATGGATGAATTACTCTGAATTATGTAACAGGCAAGTGAAAAACCAGGATTTGAACCCAGATCATTCTGACCTGTTTTATGACCCTTTAATTGGTCATGTTGTACACCTGGAGTCTAGAAATAAAACAGAAGAAAAGATAGGACTCTCTCATTGAGATTGATTTGGTCACACTTTCAGGAGAGAGGCTCAGGTTAGAAATAAGTCTGCTTTCTTTACAATTAAGAAACGTAATACTCTTGTTCAGGTGAGTCTAGATGCCAGAATTTGGGTCCAGTACTCATTCATGTCAACAGTCATTATTCTAACAAAGATTTTGAGCATTAATAGTGTACCAGACCCTGTACTAGGTTTACAAAAGAACTAAAAACTAAAGGTCAATGAAATTGAAAGAGTCCACCACCAACAATTGCATAAGGATACCCTACTCAAAATTACCTCCTCCACCCTTCATAAAAAAATGTTTAGCCAAGATATTTCTTACTACCACAATACTGACTCACAAGCTGAGTGTACTAATCACTTATACTGTGAAAATGCCACGTAACAAGCAATCCCCTGAATTTCAGTGGCTTACAACAGCAAGCATTCACTTCTCTACAACTATCTAAAGACTGGTTACTCCAGACCATTTACCCTTCTCCTATATCAGAGCTCTTTTTATCCTCTTGACCACACAAGAAGTTCACCTACATGCTAGCGTCTCATAGACACACTCAGGGTTTTATGACATTTTCAGAGTGCTGAAGTATTTTGCGAATTCATATGGCTCTTCAACGGTGCATTAGCAAAAACAAAGCAACAACAAAACAATGCATCAGCACCTGTTACTTCTGACAAGCTGAGGCAGAGCCATGGCTGGTTGCAAAGAAGACATGATCCCCATTTCCCTGGTTGCAACTTCCCTCTGTTTCCACTTAGGAACTGTGATGGAATTTGAGAAAGGGAGAGTTGTCAGGATGGTGAGGAGTTTCAATGTTCTAGAATTTGTCTGTCCTTCCTTCCTTCCTTCCTTCCTTCCTTCCTTCCTTCCTTCCTTCCTCCCTTCCTTCCTTCTCTTGCTCTCTCTTTCTTTCTTTTCTCCCCATAAATTGCTCATAGCACTAATATTTTACTTTCACCCCAAATCGTTTGTGCTACAATATCCTATCATCAAGAGCAGGCAAATTACATAGCAGTGAGTAAGATTGCGAAATCATTTAGCTATTGAATTGTTTGTGGTGTTAGGTGCCATTGAGTTGGTTCTGACTCATGGGGACCCTACAACACAACACAACAACACTGCCTAATCCTACACCGTTTTCACAATTATTGCTGTGCTTGCATCTGTTGTAGCCACCCTGTGTCAATTCATCTCATCAAGAGTTGGCCTCTTTTACATTGATCCTCTACGTTGCCAAGCACAGTGCTGTTCTCTAGGGGCAGGGTGCTCCTGATAGCACGCCCAAAGGACCTAAGACAGAGTCTTGCCATCCTTGCTTCTAAGGAGTATTCGAGCTCAACTTCTTCCAAGACAGATTTGTTTGTTCTTCTGGAGTCGATTATTCAGTATTCTTCACCAACACTGCAATCCGAAGGCATCAATTCTTCTCCAGTCTTAGCTTTCAGACACTGATGAGGAAACTGACAATACCATGTCCTGAGTCAAGCGCACCTTAGTCCTCAAAGTAGTGTGTCTTTGCTTTTTAATACTTTGAGAGGTCTCTACAGGAGATTTGCCTAATGCAATTTGAAACTGATTTAAAATTTGATTCCTTGACTCCTGCTTCTATGGGTATTGAATGTGGATCAAAATAAAATAGCATAAATAAGGTACGTCCCAGGTAAGGAGACCTGCCAGAACCACAATTAAGTACTCAGCTGCTAAATGGAGGGTTAGAGGTCTGTGTCCAACCCAAGGCACCTTGGAAGAAAGATCTGGTAAGCTGCTTCCACACTGTCACAGGCTGGAACACCCTGGGACCAGGTTCTACGTCTCACACATGTGACCTTCGTGAATGAAAAATCATCTCAACAGCAAGCAGCTGGCTTTGGCACCACTTAGAATGCACCAGGCACTTTTCTCAGCACTGACAAAACCCTGCTCTTAAAAGGGCCACATTCTAGTGAAGACATGATCAATAAGTACATGGTAAGGATGACTTCAGTAGGTGATTGGTGCAGGGAGGAAGAGAAAGCATGGTGATGGAATGGAGAGAGGGCAAGGGGTGAGGACGAGGCACTCAAGGGTAGACCTCTTGGAGGAGGTTGGTGGAAGCTGAGTCTTTTGGGGGTTTTTTGCTTTTGTTTTTTTTTTTTAATTTTAATGAAAGTTTACAGAGACTTAGGGTTTCTAGACATTCATTGTTGCACTTTTCTCCCTGCCCATTCCCTCCCCCCTAATTCACTCTCCTCTTTGAAAAGAAAAAGAAAAGCTCTTTCATTGTTATGCAGTCCCTCCTCCCAAGTCTACTCCACTATGCCACCCTCCCTCTGCACTTCTGTAATGACAAGAATACCCGCTCATATGTGCCATTTAAACAGTTCTCTCCCTCATCTGATTCAATGTAATATACATCATTCCTCTCCTCCTTTTCTGTCTTCCCTCAACCCTGATGTCAGTCCCTTTTTACAACAGTGGCCCTATGCAATATTTGTCCTTTTGTGACTGAGATATTTCACTCAACATAATGTCCTCCAGGGTCATCCGTTTTGCATAATTTTTTCATGAGTTCCTTGTTTTTCAATGCTGCATGGTATTCCATTGTGTGAATATACTAGAGCTTCTCTATCCATTCATTTGTTGATGGGCACTTGGGTTGTTTCCAGCTCTTTGCTATTGCAAACAAAGGTGAGTCTTAAATGGCAAGAAGTCTGGCAGGCATGTCTGGAAGAGTATTACAGACGAAGAGCTTTCCATGGACAAAACCTGACACTGGTGCAGCTGTGGAACAACAGTACCAACAACAAAAAAGCCACTGGCAGGAGCAGGATGGATGAGGAGGAGTAGTAAGTGAGGAGAAGTAGAAAGGTGTTTACGAGGGTGGGAGTGTAGGCAGGTGGGCCTAGAGTTTCAAAGGGAGCTCTGAAGTCCTAGTGGATAAAGAGTTGTATTGTCAACTCAAAGGCAACTCAAAGTTGAAACCAACTAAATGCTGTGCTGGAGAAAAATGGGCAATCTCCTCCTGTGTGATTTACAGCCTCTGAAAAGGAGGCTCGGTTATGAGTTAGTAGCAACTCAATGGCAGTAAGAGAGATAGAAGTCCAGAGAAGAGGCAGGGATTTTTCTCCCAAGACTTTGGAAGCCCCTACAATGTTTCAGCTGAGGAGTGACAAGATCTGATGACCACTCTGGCTGCCCCAGGAATCACCATGGGGTTGGCTCACCTGACTGACAGGACAAGGACACTTTCTCCTATTTCTTATGATCCCTCTTTCAAGTCACATTTCTAGGAAAGAGGTGAGGGACTGTACAAGGAAAAGGAGGGGGCCCTGTGGTCCAGGAGTACCAGCAGCTGCTCTATCTAACCTGCTAGAATCCCTGGATTCCAAACCAAGAAACTGTTGTCATTCTTCTCAAATCCAGATTTCTGACTCCTGGAGTCGAGTTAATCCATCTGAGTCATTTGCCCTCAGGTGTACTTTCACACCTTGAGCCTTGAAGCTAAAAAATAATTTTTGAGTCAAGCAATGGTCCAGATAAACTAATGAAATCAGTGTGTCTCAGGCATTTTGCTGTTTTGAAGAGCCAGTCAGTTTTTGGGGAATCAAAGGTCAAGCCTGATGTAAGGTGAATTGTACAATTTTTTTATTTACCTTTTTTCTCCTTTTAAATAATTTTGTTTCTCTTATATGCACTGTGACTGGGGTAGTCGGGGTACTTGTGTTGGAGACAGGTAGATTGGAATAGGATAGAGCAGGGTTTAGGGCTGTTGTACACAGGGTCACTATGAGTCACAGGCGACTCGACGGCACATAACAACAACATATGCATTGTGATTTATACAATAACCCCTTTTATACAATTATTTATATACATTGTTCCATTAATGCACATTTTGTTTTATCGAATCATTTCTGTACATTATTCGATATAGTTAATTATTCTTGATCAATGACTTTTCTCCCCCGTATCATCAGGTCCCCATTGCACCTTTCCTAATCCTTCACACCCTCGCACCTGCCCACTAATCTCTGCTGTCCTAGTGTAATCCTCTTTCTTCTGTACCCCTTCTCCCCTGAATTATTTACTTGTGCTTCGAGACAATACTGTAGAAAATTCTTCCTGACCACAAGTTCTTTATACATTCTATTCTAGTCAATTTTCAAATGGCTGACAAGATTGAACAGAAGAATTTTGGAAGTTCTCATTTTTGGAACATCTTCAGTTATTTTCTTTTACTGGTTTAATTAGCTGAGTCCTTTAACGAGGTGCAATGGAGACAGCAGAATATTACCTTCCAAATAGGACTCGTATCTCCCCAGTGGCCTTCAGCACACACACCAAGCTAAAACCAGTGACTCCAATGGTCAGAGCATCAGGAAGGCCACCAGGGAGAAGCAGAGAGGCAGAGAGGACCTTCAATAGGCCGAGTGTGTCAGCCACTTCTCAGCCAGTATCAGACCTCAAGAGGTGACATTTCACTTATGACTAGAATTCTCTCAAGAATCATTTCTATTTTATAGCCCCCAAAGAACTTTGTCTCACCTGAGGCCCAGGAGTCCAGTAGGGCAGGCCACTGATCCCTAATGCACAACTGAGTAATGAAATTTGAATTTGGAGATACGGACCCACTGCTACTGAATCGGTTCCTACTTATGGCTACCCTTTATTGGATTTCCAAAATCTTTACAGAAGAAGAATGCCGTTTTCTCTACAACAACTGGTAGATTAGAACCACCAGTCTTTCAGTTAGCAGTCCAACACGTAATGCACTGTGCCACCAAAGTTCAGAAGGAGCAGTCAGGAATTTAACCACAGACCTCAAAACATGGGCTCTTTTTTCTCTGAGTTCCCACAGCTCTTCAAGGGAATCCCAGCAGAGTTCCACGTGTACTGGAAACTGTGTAGAGGTCTTGACACACATTAATAGATTCCATCCTCTTAAAACCTCTGCAAAATAGATGGTTTTTATTATTCTCATTTTATTGATGAAGAAACTGAGACATGGATGCGTTTAATAACTTGCTCAGGGTCACACAGAGAAAGTGGCGGGGCTAATTTAAACCAGCTGGTCCTTCTCGCCATGCTACACTACATCTGACATTCATTTTTGGAAGAAATTAAGAAAGGAAGGAAGGAGAGAGGAAGGTAGGAGCACAATGCACTTGTATTGTGTGCACAGCTGTGTGCATATAGGCATGTGGGTACATCAGCATAAACAAGTATGCATGTACATATGAGTGTGTGTGTGCACGCTTGCTCAAGTCTGCCTCTGCGTGAACAATTGCTGAGTGCTTTGCACCAGCTTTTTGTGCATATATGTACACATTAGTGAGGTGGTGTGGCTTGAGGTATGCGTCCTGCTAAGTGCAGACCTGTACGAAGGCACTGACACTTGTACATGGACAGGTTTGTGTCACACATTGTTCCAGGGATACAGGAGTGTCTTCTCAACACTTTAACAAACACGTAGGTGCAATCTTTTTTTTTGAAGTTAAAATGTTATAATCCAGATTAGTAACAGAATACAGTTAGGATAGCTCCTGAAATGTGTGTACACACACCTTACTTAGCCTTGAGCCTCATGGCTTTAGACCAGTGTCCAAAGTTTTCAGTCCTGCCAATATTGGTTATCCTGCACTCAAACACTCCCCAGTTGTCCAACAAACTTAGGCAAAAGCTCTTGGCTTAGCTCTGGTGCTGTCTTTTGGAGAGCAGGTAGCAGTCCCATCTTGTGTTGATTCTCTGCTTTGGCCATGGCTCCTGCTGAAAATGGCTAGTCCTGAAGAGTGTCCACTGCATGCCTTCTCCTATCCTGGTGGGGGAGAGAGAGGTGCTTTGCTGTTGGAATCACTCAACTTAATAGCAAGACTAGTCAATCCCTTGTGGATTGGTAAAATAGCCAGTCCCTTTCTGGACAGGCTAATGTGCTCTATTTACATATTTCCACCCATACACATGGCAGAGTCAAGTCCCATGGCTAGGAAAGCCATATTGAAAGAGAAACTCCACAGATCACCCTCTGGCTTTTCTAGCCTTTAACTTTCAAATAGGAGCAATTAACTTTCCTCTTATAATAGTCAGTAGCTATATTCATGAAAGGGTGCAAGCCAGCAACTTCATGCCTCCTGCTTAATCTCCCCAATTATAGACAGCCACTTTCTGATTTCCCCAATCCTATCAAACCAGTATTCTGAAGAAACAAATGTGCTTCTTTCTCTGAAAAGTCTTCTGTTCCAGTTAAGAGACATTAAACATTTGACTCCACAGATGGATGTGAGTTTGAGGGCAGCTCTAACTACATCTAAGGCTATGTCACTGTGTCCAGGTAGCCTTGAGTTCATACTGTCTGGTCCAACTTCATTCAGAGCTCTGAGAGGGAGATACAGAAAGCCCGAAGAGGAAAAGGGTCACTTTTTCAGGTCACAAGTCTCGCCCACTGGCACCCACACCTTCCTTCTTCACCCTTCCCCAATACCAGAAAGCCTATGAGAGAGAAGTTTTAAAGCAAAATGTCAGAGGATTTTTTTTCTCTAAACCCAGAATCACATCCTCTTTGCAGTGAACACGGTGTGTGTCAGAAGTGCCTTGGAAAGATGTGGCAAGAAACTGGGGCAGCCCATTATGATCCGAGATTGAAGGGCTCACTCCCGGGCGAGCACCTCCGTGGATGCAACCACCCTCCATCTTTGCCTCTGCCCTGCACAACTTGATCCCACCTGTGTCTGCCTAACAAAGTAACAGAGAAAGGGAAGGGGAGGAGGGCTGAGGGATAGGAGGGCAGAAAGATGCAAGGAACACCAGGCTATGAAGGTAAGGCCAGGGGTGGGGGCACCAAAACTCTCCGGTCCTAGTGGGGGTTTGGTTTACAATTTAATTCTTAAATTACATGTAGCTCCAAATATTAAGTCCATTAAATTCAGAAACTGTGCTCTCCTTTGAAGAGGCAGCTGGTTAAATATATCCCAGTGGTTCTGGAGCCTTAGCTTGCATAGCTCCAAAGATGGGCAGTTCATCACCTTTATGAAACAACTGATTCCCATTGCACTGCTAGTAGAGAACAAGATCATTTGGTATTTTCTGACCTACTGAGAGTGTGAGGACAGCACAGGATCAGGCAGGGCTTCCTTCTGTAATAAATAGGGCTGTTGTGACTCGGAGCTGACTCAGTGGCGTATCTGTGTGTCCAGTGCTATGTGTCCAGCACAATGGCAGGAGCCAGGATTGAGAGGTGAGTCAGACCTCCCAGGCTCTCAGGACGGCAGGGGAGAGAGATCTAAACCTGTCCTGTCCCACCATCCTGATCCCAGGTCTATTCTCAGGGACTGTCTACATCTCAGACAACGGGGCTCAAATGGGCACACCCTTCTTCCTCTAGCCAAACATCCCTCTTCATTTAACAGCTCCTCTGAAGCTGGAATTCTCCTCTACTTCCCTCATTATATCCCTGCCCTCACCTACCTAATGCCTCCTCCTCTTCCTCCTTGTGTGGCCAGGAGGAACTCCTACAGGAGACACTCACCGCCCCCTACCCCCAGGCTCCGTAGGGCTGTAGAAGCTCAGATTAGGGGATCCAAGCAGTTCTCAGGTCCCAGAGATCCTGATGCAGAAAAGAGATGAAAGAAAGGAGTCTCAAGTTGCTCCTGCAACACCAGACAAGATCCTTGGGGCAGCTCGGCCTCTCCTACACAGAAAATCCTTGGATTGTTGGTCAAAGGAAAGAATTGGAAGCTCTCCGACAACACCCAAGGAGAGGCTGTGTTTTGGAACAAGGCCAAGACTAGTTCAGGACTCTCTGGCTAAAACGGTGACTGTGGACAACTGGAAAAAAAAAAGAAAGGCAAAAGAAGGCTCAGAGAGACAAAGATTGATGGAGAGGGAGAGAGATAGCAAGGGGTGGCAGCAGAAATGAAGACAGAGAGAAATGTGCAGAGAGCAGAACGAGATGGAGAGATAGATACAAAGGCAGAGTCACAGAAACAGACACAGCGAGACAAAGATGAGTGGTACAGAGAGAACCAGAAAACCGAACCCATTGCTCCCGAGTGTGTTCTGACTCCCAGAGACCCCAGAGGCCAGAGTAGAACTGCCTTTGGCAGCAGACTCTCACATCTTTCTCCTACACTGTGGCTGGTAGGTTCAAAGGGCTGGTCTTCAGGTTCACAGCCACACATGCTTAATTGCTTGCCATCAGGGCTCCCTAGGCACAAGGAAAGGATGAGACAATGCAGCTTCTGGAGAGGGAGAGATGCACGGGAGCCAGAGATCCCCGCAGAGCTCTGGAAACCAGAAAGCTCACAGAGACCTGGAGAGAAGGCAAGTGTGCAAAGATGGTGCTTCCTTTTTCACATTTGCCTGATTGAGAAAGGGAAAGAAAAAGATCTGATTTGGGGCTGTTTGCAATAAAGACTCAATAGTTAACATAAAAGTTAAAATGCAACACTAATCTATTCTGGACAAAGGAAAAAATTATACCAAAGACCTGGGTGTGATAGACTTGCAGTGGTGTGGCCAGCCCTATATTACCTATGATTCATGCCCTCTAGGGAGCTCTGCTGGCTGGCCCACAGGGAATTGCACTGCTCACCCAAAGGCTGCATCTTTCTGTGGGTTTGAATCCAACAGCGTCTTAGAGGAAAAAAGTTGGACAGTCTCCTCTCCTGTGATTTACAGTCTCAGAAAACCCACTGGCAAGTCAGCTATGAGTTGGTTCCTACTCCACAGCTCTGAGTGAGTGGACTCCTCTGGATTTAGGTTGACCATGTGATCTGATTTAACCAATCAAATGTGACAGAAGTGAAGTGATGCCAATTGAAGGCCTAGGTGTTCAGTACGCCTGATGATTTCTGCTCCTTCAGGCCCCAAGAGAAGCCAGGTACCACATAACTAGTCTAACAACACTGAGAACATCTGGCCACTGTGAGGAACCCCAGGCCTGGAGCAGCTCCTGAAAAACAAGGAAGCACAGCCTACTGTTGAACCAAGGCTCTGCCCATGTGATTTAAACAGAGCTGTGTCTGTCAGCCCTCAGGAGGACCACGTGGAGCTCTGTGCACCAAGTCCTGCCCACAATACGGAGCAAATGAGAGAATGTTTTCAGAAGTGCATTACTCAATAAGCAAACTAAGCATTTACTTCTGTGTGCTTGCTTATTAATCTGTAGTGAACTCCTGCTTACTTGTGCTTACTAACTAGTCTGTATGTAGCACATATTTTTCTTTTTTCATCATAGATTAGTTTGTAAGCACAAATAAGCCTGTGCTTACCTTATCTGCTGGGCCCTCTGCTCCTGTCAGGGATTGTACATTTGAAAAGAGAGGAAGGTGCTGTGGGCTTGGGGGCAAGACAGAGGCCAGGCATTCCTGGAAGTAGAATCTTTGATGTGATGAGAAAAAAAAAAAGAAAGAAAAAAAACCACAAACAAACCACCCTGTGAACGTGTTCACCACAGATTAGTGAATCAACTCATTCTTACCTTTCTTGTTGGGGAATCGATGCAGGTTTTAGGCCGTTGTGTTTGTTATTGTTCAGCTGCAGTCACAGCTGACTCACAGGGTCTGCATGCACCAGGGAACAAGACCCTGCCCATTCCTCCACCAGCCCCAAGATCAGTGGGGAACTGGACTATCGCAATCCACAGGATTTTCCTCAGATGCTTTTTAGAAGTAGATTGCCAGGCCTTTCTTCCCAGTCTGTCTTAATCTGGAAGCTCGAGTGATGCCTGTTCAACACCATAGCAGCCTCCGCTGACACTGCCTGCACGTGAGTGCACTGCTGGGAACCGGCCCTATTCCTCCCGCATGAAAGGCAAGCATTCTACCCTATGCCAGTGTGTGGTAATAGCTGAAATACTGAATTAATTCAGTAACAGTAATTAAATACTAATTTATCTTGGTGAAGAATCACAAATGGCACTCAGCTCCTTAATCACTGTAAAGTCAACAAAGGTCTACGAATTGCAAACTCAGAAGCATGTGGTCAGACGCTCATTTGCCACTAGAGGACTGGCAGGGGGGTGGTGCTGCTTCTGCAGTTGCTGCTAATTGATGGAGAGGGGTGATGACAACAAAAGCTGAGAGGTTTTTAACAAATACTTATGCAGTTAAACCTATTTTACAGATGAGAACACTGAGAAGTTTAGAGATTTTTAAATCACTGTCCAAGGTCTCATAGCCAGTGTTTGTAAGGAGTGAGATTTGAACCTAGAGGTCCCGTTAGGGTTGTTCATGTTAAATTAAGTCAAGCAGAACAAGTGCAGTCTTAGCCAAGAACTTTGGATGTATCTCAAAGCTCTGAAGTGTAAATGCTCACTAGATTTTCTTGTGCAGGGTCCACACTTACTTCTTGCACCTTTGAAGTGGCCTCAGGGTGGGCTGGCTCTTGGTGAGGTCAGTCCAGCCAGACTAGACCGCTGGGCAGATCAGCCCTCAAGCGAGGCCTCAGTTCAATGTCTGTCCCACCTGCACTCCTGCTTCTATCAGTCAGGCCAGGAAGCAGCCCAGCCCCTGTGCAGCCTTTCAACTGCAGGGCTCAGAGGAGTCACTTGACTCTAAAATTGGTTCCAGGAATACTTTGATCCCATTATTATACTGCTTTCCCTGACACCCCCTCCCCCCAACACTTTTTTTTTGCACTAAAACTTTCTCTGAATTCACCTGATTTTTCCCATCTCCTTTATATTCTTTATGGCAATGGAGAAATAATCACCGCTTCTCCAGCAGGGTGATGGGAGTGTGCAATATTAACTGTAAATCAGGCAGAAATTGGTGGAAGGGGAAGGGTTTGATGAGGTGCAGAGACATTATATCATTTTAAAGCACTTTTCTGGTCTCCAGTAATCCCCATGTAAATGAAAAGGAGGCGACGTGCCTCTCTCTCTGAGGCTGCTGTTAGGAATACAGAGAAAATGCTCCTAGAAGGAGGGCACAGGGCAAGGAGGGCTTGGCTGGGTCCTGTGGAGGGAGGCAGAAATGCCCCAGGGCTGTGCCCCCAGGTTCTCTAAGCCACGGCAACACTGTGACTTCTTGGAAGATGAAGGTGTGGGGCTATGGAGGGGTGGAAGGTGGGGCTGGGTGCACAGGGAGCAGGGCTGATCAAACCCTCTTCATCCTCTACTCCTATGGTCTCATCCAGGAGTGGTACTACCTCTTAGGGGGAGATGAAATGTGTAGGGAATTTGAGAAGCTTTATCCACTGTCACATGGGGGCAGTGATGATTCAATGGTAGCATTCTTGCCTTCTGTGCAGGAAACCCGGTTCCATTCCTGGCAAGCCATCTCATTCACAGCCATCACCTCTGCCAGTGAAATCTTGTGTATTATCAATAGGTTGAACAGTTTTCAGCAGAACTTCCAGACTAGGAAGTATTAGGAAGAAAGAGCTGGTGGTCTGCTTCTGAAAATCAACCCGTGAAAATGCTATGGATCAAAACAGCAAGATCCACAACCAATCATGGAGCTGGCTAGGACATGGGGTCACCATGAATTGGGGCTAACTCAATGGTGGCTAAGAACAGTAGGAAATTCACTGACACAATGACTCAGAGGTACTACAGGTATTTAATGGGTGAGACGAAAGGTTCTAAAAAGCCAGTAATGCCTGGGACAGACCTCTACAATGAAGAACAGGCCCTCCAAAATGGCAACAATGTCCTCTCTGTGCTGTTCTCCTACAGAGAACTTGACATTCCTGAAGAACGACCATCTGCCCCACACTTCAAGCCCCAAGAGCCATTTCTCCAGGACAAAGTTCACTCCCTATATGACTTGGGCTTCCTTGTTGTTGTCAGCTACGTCTAGTTGGTCTCAAGCCCATAATCAGCCTAATGCACAACAGAATGGTGTGCTGCCCCGTTTTGCATTCTCTCTGTGAATGCTTATAGACCGGACTATGGTTTGCAGCTAATCACATTTCTTTTCATTGGCTGATTTCTGGAAGTAGATGGCCAGATCTTTCTTCCTAGTCTGTCTTAGTGTGGAAGCTTTATTGAAACCTGTTCTTCATCACAGCAGCACACAAACCTCCATTGACAAAAAGATGGTGGCTACACATGAAATCCAACTTCATCTTACTTGGTTCCACGATCAACGCCCTTGGTACCAGCAGTCAGGGAATAATGAGACATATTGCACTGGGAAAGTCTGCAGTCAGGGACCTCTCCAAATTATTGAGGGGTAAGGATGTCAATGTGAAGAATAAGATGCATCTGATTCAGGCCATAGTCTTTCCAATAATTTGCTATACTTCTGAGAGATAGACAATGAGTAAGGATGACAGAAGAAGAACTGATGCCTTTGAGCTATATTGTTGGAGACTACTCCACATCCCATGAACTGCCAAAAGAACAAATACATCTTGGAGAAAGTGAAGCCAGAGTGCTTTTTGCAGGCAAAGATGCTAAAGATTTACCTCACATACTTCAGGCATGTTATTAGGAGGAGCTAACCCTTGGAGAGGGACATGATGTCAGAGAAGTAAAGGAAGACATTCAACCAGGTGGATTGACACAGTGACTACTGCAATGGGCTCTACTGTGTCAGGAAGTGTAAGGATGGCACCGGATAGGAAAGGGTTCTTATCTGTTGTTCATAGGGTCACTATGGGTCATACTTGACCTGTTGACACCTATCAACAACAATAAAACAGGAAGTACATTGTCCCAGAATCAAACTCAGGTCTCTCATATGAAAGACAAAAATTTTACCGCTGATCCACCAAAATTTGGGTCCATTTACCTATGTTTATTGACTGGTGCTTTAATTGAATTCAAACACCAATATTTCATTGAATCTAAGATGCCATTGATTTTAAAGGACATGATTCTTTTATAGACACCTAAGAAGGGGGGTAAATGCTGTTAGCCAGTATTTTCAAATCATTTACATTCTTACTCTGTATTTACTGAAAGTATTAATACTTATTTAATCATTTACTTTTCTTAGCTATCTTGGAGGAGTTCACATAGAAAGGGTTCTGCTAAATACAAGCAATTGGTCACATGCTACCTCTAACTTCATCTCCAGTCTCCAACTCTTCTGAGTCATTTTCTCACTCTGAGCCATCAACGCCCATTGTTCTCCGCACAATCTGACATCATGAAGGTAGACAGAGCTGCATTTTTTTGAGAGTAGTCTCTGCTAATATCATCACTAGGGGTTTTCTTCCCCTCGCTATTGATAACCGCTTTGCATTCAAGGTGCCAACTTTTTCTTGACACCTTCCTAGAGGGCATCTACAGAAGATTAGCTGACAGTACTTACTCCTCCCTCAGATGGTCATAGAGTGTATTAGTGACCAAATCCTGGAGAAATTGGCAGCTTTTGTCTAGTCAGGCCTCCCAGAATATCCTCAAGTACAGCATGTGGCTACATGTGTCGATAATGACAACATCACTACCACTGCCTGTCATTGACAGATGCCGTGGAGTTGACTGTGATGCATGTGAACAACAGATTGAAACTTTGCCCTGTCCTGTGCCAGCTTCACGTTCCCTGCCATGCCAAGTGCATTGCTGCAGTCACTGCATCAAGCCATCTCTTTGAGGGTCTTCCTTTTTTTTGCTGGCCCTCTCTGCCTTTTCCAGCATGATACTGTGTTCCAACAACTGACCTTTCCTAACAACATGCCCTAAGTATATGAGACGAAGTTTAACCATCTTAGCCTCTAAATGACAACCTGGTGAACTTCCTCCAAAACAGATTTCTCTTTTGGCAGTTCATAGTATGCTGCTATTGTTGTTAGGTGCTATCAAGTCAAGTTACCAGTTGTCTTTTACACAGTAGTTCTGAAATCTGCCCTGTCCTGAGCCATTCTCACTATCTCTGACACACCTACCCCCTTTATCCTAGTTTGTGTGTCAATTTATCTCATCTAGAATCTTCTCCTATGCTGTCTCTCCACCCTTTCAAGCTTGATGTTCTTCTCCAAGGACTGGTCTATCCTGCCAACATGCTCAAAGTATGTGAAATAGAGCATCAAAATCCTTGTCTCCAAGGAACCACTTATTTTCACCTTCTCCTAGACAGATCTGTTTGTTCTCTTGGCAGTGCATGGCATATGCAATACTCTTCTCCAGCACCACAGCTCAAAGACACTGATTCTTCTTCTAACATCCTTAGTCCTTGTCCAGCTCTCTGATGCACAGCATGTAATTGCAAAGACCATGACCTGGATCAGGCACACTTTTGTCTCTTGACTGACATCATTGCTCTTAAGCACTCTGGAGAGGTCCCTGACAGCAGACTTTCCCAATGCAATTCTTTCACTTTCCTGACTGCTGGTGCTCAAAGTGTTGATCGTGAAACCAAGCATGCTAGACCTGTTAATAATCTCAATCTCTTCACCATCTATCATGGTGCTGCCAGCTGGCCCAGTGGTGAGAAATTTCGGGTTTTTTTTATGTTGAGCTTCAATCCATATTGAAGACTACAGTCCTTGACCTTCTGCAGCAAACATTTCAGGTCCTCCTCAGTTTCAATAACCAAGGTTATGCCATTTGTATAACAACTTTTTGTTGAGTCTTCCTGCAACCCTGATGCCACTTTCCTCCTCAAAAAGTCCAGCTTCCCAAATGATCTGTTCCACATATAAACTGACAATGTATGGAGACAGGATGCATACCTGATACACTCCTTTCCTCAATTTTTGAACCATGCAATATCTCCTTGCTTTGTTCTGACAGCCGCCTCTTGGTCCAAGTATAGGTTTTGCATAAGCATAAGCAAGTGTTCTGGGATTCCCATTTTCTTCAAGGTCAGTCACAGTTTGTTGTGATCCACACAGTCAAATGCCTTTGCACAGTCAATGAAACACAGATAGACATTCCTCTGGTACTCTCTGCTTTCAGCCAAGCTCCATCTGACATTGGTGATAATACTTTTGCAGTGTTTGCTGTCCCTCCACCCTCACAAGCATGATGTCCCTCTCCAAGGACATGTCCTGGACATGTCCTCTCCAAGGACTGGTCCTGCCTTGCGACCTATCCAAAGTATGTTAGATAAAGCTTTATAATCCTTTCCTCCAAGGAGCAGCTTGGTCTCACTCTCTCTAGAATGAACCTGCTTTTTTATCTTAGCAGTCCAAAGTATATTCAATACTCTTCTCCAGTACCACAGCTCAAAGGCATCAATTCTCCTTCCATCATCCCTAGTCATTGTCCAGCTTTCTGATGCATAGCAAGTAATTGCAAAGACTATAGCCTGGATCAGGTACACCTTAGTGTCCAGACTGACATCGTTGCCCTTCAGTACTTTGGAGAGGTCTCTGACAGCAGACTTTTCCAATGTAATTAATCTCTTTCTTCCTGCCTGCTGGTACCAAGAGTGTTGCTGTGGAGCCAAGTAAACTGAAGCTGTTAATAATCTCAATCTCTTCACCATCTATCATGATGGTGCAAATTGTTCCAGCAGTGAGAATCTTTGTTTGATGTTGAGCTTCAGTCCATATTGAAGTCTACAGTCCTTGACCTTCTGCAGCAGACACTTCAGGTCCTACTTTGTTTCAGCAAGCAGGGTTGTGTCAACTGCGTAACACAGACTATTGATGAGTCTTCCTCCAATCCTGATGCCACATTTCTCCTCATAGAGCCCAGCCTCCTCAATAATCTGTTCTGCATAGTGATTGAAAAGGTACAGAGAAAGGACACATCCCTGGTGTACACCCTTCCCAATTTTGAACCATGTAGTGTTCCCTTGCTCTGTTCTGACAACTGCCTCCTGGTCCAAGTATAGGTTGCGCATAAGCACAGTCAAGTGTTCTGGAATTCCACTGAGCTATTCAAATCCTACACCAGCAGGTCTCCTTGCATCACAATTTAAAAACAAAAACACAAACACAAAACAACCCAAACAAAAAACCGAACCAATCAACTATAGCTGGACCTCCACTGGTTTACTGAGCCTGTAAATCACTCAGGAGATTGACCGTCTTTTTTCCCACAGAGCCCTGGTCAATTCGAATCACCTCGGGGTTAGCAGCACAGCTCCCTCTGGACTATGCCATCAGAGCTCTCAAGACCAATTACAAGTCAAATTGGGAAGAAATCTGTATCTCACAGTCCATGGGATACAGTAGCAGAAAGTCAGTTGGTCTGCATGGTCACATGCTCACAGCTAGCACGCTTGGACCTGTCCTAGGAGATGCTGTCTGCGGAGGGGCAGGATGTCTGTGCATCATATGCACACATGCTGTAGCATCATCAGGTTTCTCAAATAAAAAAACCCAGGCTATTCAGTTACTGTTGAATGTCATACCAAAAAGGAGTATCATTTTTACAAATATACCTCCTTAGCCTGTTGCATGGTGACTGTACGTCAGGTTCCAAGCTGTAAGGCTTTACAGGAGGAAACTGTCCATCTTTCTGCCTCAGGAAAGCTAGTTGGATTCGAACCACTAACCTTTGGTTAGCAGCACAACACAAAATGCACATTACTGGAGCTCCTTTGTCACATGTATTTTTTTTAAAAAAATATTATTAATATGAAGTTCAAATCTCACTGGGCATCCTGTACTTGAGCCACAAAGCCACACCTGATACGTACAGACCTGGCCAGGGTGCCCTCCCTGGCTGGGCTTCCTGCAGCACTCCAGTGTCCTGGGGCTGTCCCCTCAAGCGGATGAGTGCAGAACACAAATGATGCAGGATCTGTGTTGCCCTGGACTACTCCCCCTCGCATATCTATAAGCAGCCTGAAATTGGCCTCTGTTTAGGTCCTTTGTCAATGGTGGGGCTGGAGGAGATATGGAAAGGCAGAGCTGAACAGCAAGGAACGAGGATTCCAAGAGTAGAAGCAATGAGTGTATCTGAAGTTTCCCAGACCAGGATGCCCCTCAGCCAAGAAGAAAAATAGGAAGAAGTTTTGAAGGCAGAAGGTATGGTTTGTACAAAGCTGCATAAATAGTAGCATAAATATGGAAGTACCTGAGAAGTTCTAGGAATGGTGTCCCTGACCATGCGATGTACTGGAATAAATGTAGAGGAAAATGGAGTGGATTCCTGGCTCTGTAACATCACAGCTGCATGGCCTTGAGCACTCTGAGCCTCAGCTTCCCAAACCTCAACAGATATCCCACAGACAAAGAGCCCAGCTGTGCAACTCCTATGGTGCCAAGTAGCATAGTTTGAAGACCACTTCTGAAGACAACTTGGTCTTCAACAATAATAACAGCAAAAGTAGCCACCACTTATTGCTTTACATGCTAAGCATTTTGTGAGGATCTGGTCCTGAAGTGTAATGTGTTGAACTTCAAAGCAAAAGATCAGCAGTTTGAATCCACTGATGGGCATTACCATAAGGTCAAATCCACTTGAGGACAGCAGGTTTAGTTCAGTTTTGGAAGCACTTTGTAAGGTGCCCTGGTAGCAAGTGGGTACCTGTTGGGTTACTAACCAAAATGTCAGTGGTTTAATGCATGAGCCACCATGAAGAAAGTTGAGTCAGTTTCTTCTTGCAAAGATTTATAGCCTTGCCAAACCGATAGAGGGTCTCCATGAGTCTGAACAGACTCAGTGGCAATGGATGGGTTAAGCACTTTGTTCGTATTGAGTATAATGTTAACAGTGTTAGCATGTTATTATGTGCCAGATGTGGTGATTAGCACTTACTTGCATTATCTCATTTGAGGCTGACTTTTAATGTCCCCGTTGCAGAGAGGATGAAACCGACATTCAACAGATTGACACGACTTGCCTCAAGTCACAGTGAAGCTGGTGACAGAGCCAGGACCCAGCCTACTGTCCCAGTAACCATCTCCCTTTGAGCAAGTGAAATGCCCGGGAAGCCACAGAGGTTCCCTTCGATGACATTTTCTGCAGTGGGGTCTCTCCAAGCACAAAGAAAGGCAGGCATCAAAATTCCATGTGCATTCTGACTTCTGTGCATAATATTTTAAGTGACAAATCAAGTTGCAATTAGAAAGCCCCTAACTGAAATCACAGCTATATGCAAACAGGCTGTGGTCAACCCTCACACTGGTTGGGTGAGCTCAGGAAACCAAGTCTCAGTGGGCAGGTCTCCAAGCTGGGGTGCCCCACCATACACGGCCTAAGGGACAGGAGGCAGGCGCCTGATTTCTCTGCCAAGTGCCTGCAATTACAGCAATCCACTCTGTGCTGCAGACTCCCAGGGAAGAGTCATCTGTCACTTGGTTAAAGTGATTAGGAATCACTTTCTCTGTTTCAGAGTCATTCCTGAAGCACTGCCACGTGCAGAGTTGCTGCCCAGGCTTCCCAATCAGGACTGAGCTTAACCTTGGCAGGCCCAGAGACTCTGTTTCTGCCCTCTTTCTTTATGGTCAGGCTGCTCACGGCTTGTTACCTGGGTAATAGCACTGTTCACGCCTTTCAGTCCTCACCTTGCAAAGTTCTGTAAATACAAGTCAGGCGCTTCTCCCAGATCCTGAGTGTGCCCTTGGATTGCTATGGACAGAGAGAGGATGAGGTGCTTGGCTTGCCCTGGGGAGCGCTCAAAGGCAGTCCTCAAGGCAGCCAATGAATGGCCAATAACTGGCATGCTTGGCCTGGTGGTAAAATGAGTAAGTACTTGGCTGAAAACAAAGGGTACTGGTTTGAATCTACCAGCTGTTCTATAGGGGGAAGGTGTGGCAATCCACTTCAGTAGAGATTTACAGCATTGGAAACCATAAGGGGAAGTTCTCCTTTATCCTGTAGGGTTTCTATAAAATAACCTTGGGGGACTTAAGTAGTAAGAAATTGTGATGATAACCCAAAGGCACATGGTTCGAATCTGTCAGTTGCTCCATGGGAGAAAGGTGGGCAGTCTCCTCTTATGTTATTAACTGCCTCTGGAAACCCAATGGAAGGTCAGCTATAAGCCATTCTGACTCACCACTACATAACAACAGTAACAATGGCAAAAAATAAATTCTCCAAAACACCAATAACAATGGCAATAGGTTTTTGTTCTTGTTTTTGGTTTTGGAATGAGATGGGCTGTCCTGTCCCAATCAGCTGTTCTTGGTCATAACAGTGTCTCCAAATTCTCTTCATACCCAGCTCCTGGACATCTGCCCAATGCATTCTAGAAGCCGTTTCTCACCCTGGCAGCTTCTCACCTTTATTGGTGTGTTAATCCACGTTGCAGCTATTATTGTTGCATCACAAAAAACCGTAAAATTCCAGTGGCCTACACATGTCAATTTTTAAACTCATGGGTCTAAAGGTTTAATTGATCTGCAGTGAGTTCCATCTAGACCAGGAGAGGAAGACTTTGGATAAGATGGGTGGGTCGACACAGTAAAAGGAGCAGAGGGGGCAGGTGTGTTGGAGACAGTGAGACTGGCTCAGGATAGGGCAGGCTTCAGAGCCATTGTACATTGAGTCACTATGAATCACAAATGACGTGCTGGCACATAACAACAACAGCAACAATATGTATGTAATACATCTATACAAGCTCACTGCCCACTGTTAAGTTAATCTTTTGGGTTCTTGTTATCAATTTGATCCTATACAGATTTTAAAAAGCATAATGCTCAAGGCAGACATTCTTTCCTAGTTGTACCAAACTCTCATTTGGATTTAAAGAGACTTCAGAGGATATTTTTTATTTAAAATCTAAAGATTACCTCCAGGCAGTTATTTCAGGGACTCATCCAGCCTCCAAGGCTCCAGGAAGTCTGGATTCTATGAGACTCTGAAATACTGCTCTGCATTTTCTTGATTTCCCCCCAAGTATCTTGGGAGTTATAGTCTCCTACGAGACTCAGGGACCTTACTAATGTAAAGCCATGGCTTCATTTAGCTCAAAAAGTATTTACCTAACCGGTCCAGGGTCCCAATACATTTCAGATTCCAGAAATCAATGATTATACCCAGAATCTCGCTTCAGAGGCATTCCAAACCATATTTAGAAAGACATACAAGGCATCTAATCAGGCCCTCTTGAGCAGATGGAGAAACTAAGCCCCAAAAGAAAGACACCATTTAGTCCAGAAACAAAACTCCCTTCTTCCCACCTCTGTGCTTTTTCTAACACCTTAGAGAGCCTGATGACCCCCAAGCCTCAGTTTCTCCAACCCACATTATCCAGTCCCTGCAGTGACCTTGACCTCAATCCTGAGAGGTTTTCAAGAAACCTGGCACAAGCTGCTGGGCCAGTTGGTCAGTTTCTACTTGAGAGGTGGATAAGCTTGTGACGGGGCTAAGAACAGGAGCTGGCCATGAAAGCCACGGCCTGGACAAGGCCTGGCTGGGTTTATGGAGAAGTGTCTGGATTTTAGTACCCAATTAGCACCCTCTGTTCTTAGTGCTGCCGACTGAGACGGCTGCTGAGCAGCTGGAATGGAGCAGGCAGGCTGGTCAGCTGGTGAATGAGCACTAATTGGGTGTCAAGATGCCAGCCCCACAGCTCCCCTCACCTCCTCGGCAAACTCTAGGAGACCACCACAGAGAGTTGAGAGGCGGAAGGCACTTAATTGGTCCAATCTGCCCAGCAGCCCCTTTCTCCATATTCTGATGACTTGTCATTCAGCTTCCTTTGTCTTTCATTTCCAGGGCTTGGGAAAAATTGCCCATGTCCGCTGAGAAGTTTGCTGTAAACCTTGGGTGGGAGGGAAGCTGATTTAAAAGACGCTCTTTGCAGAGACATTTTGAAGAATTCTCATAAGTGGCCCCAGTTGTCCGGGCTGTGGAGAACTGAGGGGACAGCCCTCCCACACACTCCTTCACACTCCGCCTGTCTGTATTTTTAGACAAGATTTTTTTCCAAGTCCTCCAAAGACTAATGAATTGCTTTTTGTTGCCTTTTGCCTGGCAGCATCACTGTTCACTTAAGAGGCAAACAAAAAACTATTAATAATACTTCATTTTTCTATACTCTAACTAGCAGAAACCACACTTACTCTGGGAAAAGCAGGCATGGATTGGAACACATATGTGGGTACCAACACACAGATGGCCAGTACCCTCGTTGTAAAGTAGCCCACACACACAAAATGTTGAATTCAGAAATGTGATGAAGTCATGGCTTAAAGTTACCTGAAGAAGCTAAGAGTTTCCTATAATCTTCATGGAATCAGATCACTGTATCTTTTTTTCTGTGGGGGTGGTGGTACTTCATGGGTTCAAAGTGCCAACCTTCAAGCTAGTACTCCAGCACTGGAGTCACAGGGATCTTCCTCCTCGCAGAACAGAAATTCCTTCTGGAGAGAGACAGGGAAGAGAGACAGAAGGGCAGAGAAGACTTGTCCCTGCTTCTCCTCAGTCACTCTGGGACGGTCATTCAGGAAGATGAGTTGGTGAAAGACCTACAATCATTCCCCTTCTCAGGTTGACCCAGAAGCAATGGGGAGTCACTAAAACTATGGACCAGGATATTGTGGAGACTCATGGCCAGGGAGCAGATTGTGTTTTCCCTTATGTTCTCTTACAATAATATGATTCTGCTTGAGAGTTCAAAGTTACAACTACTTCACGGGGATCCTAAAGGAAGGCTAAGGTTGATGGCCATCCCCAAGATCTATAAAATGGAGATTCAGAGGAAAAAACTCCATTTACCAATAGAAGTTCTAAATGTATATACCTTGTATATCTGAATTTATACTCACATATCTTTGACCTTGAGCCATTTTTATAGCATCTCCTCAGAGACTGTGACTACCCTTCATTTAGTTTTTATACTCTACCCTCTGCTTTCTCCATAACATCCATCCTTATGTGACATTACATCATATATCTAAGTATTTATTTCATTATTGCCCTCCATAAGGGAAGGAATGATGTCTATTTGGACAAAGTAACTAAATACACACTAGAACAAGTCCTCACTTATCAGTCTCAATATGCTGAATGAATAAACATGTTATATGCTCCATGGTGACATCTGCTGGCAATTGGGATATTGCAGCACAGCTCTACTAAACATTGCCATTGATGAAACAATAAGAGGGAGAAGTTTGTTGTGTTGGTTTCTGGGGTATTTGGGTGGGTATGTGGCATCAGGACTGGTGGAAGAATCATCAACAACCCGCATTATGTGGATGACACAACCCTGCTTGCTGAAACTGAGGAGAACCTGAAGCACTTGCTGCAGAAGATCAAGGACTGCAACCTTCAATATGGATTGAAGTTTAACATCAAGAAAACAAAGATTCTCACCACTGGACCGATTGGCAGCCTCAGTATGGATGGTGAAAAGATTGAGATATTTAACAGTTTTAGTTTACTAGGTTCCACATTCAACACTCTTTGTACCAGCAGCCAGGAAATCAGGAGACGAATTGCATTGGGAAAGTCAGCTGTGAGGGACCTCTCAAGAGTACTGGAGAGCAATGACATCAGGCTGGAGACTAAGGTGCACCTGATCTGGGCTATTGTCTTTGCAATTAAGTGCTATGCATCGGAGAGTTGGACAGTGAATAGGAATGATAGAAAGAGAATTGATGCCTTTGACCTGTGGTGCTGGAGAAGAATGTTGAATATACCATGGACTGCTAGGAGAACAAACAGGTTTGTCCTGGAGAGGGTGAAGCCAGAATGCTCCTTGGAGTCAAGGATTCTGAAGCTTTGTCTGACATACTTTGGGCATATTGCAAGGAAGGACTGGTCCTTGGAGAGGGACATCATGTGTGGGAGAGTGGAGGTGCAGCACAGGAGAGAATGACCGTCGATGAGATGGATTGATTCTGTGAGTGGAGTGGTGGGAATGAGTGTGTTTGAGACAGTGAGGTTGACACAGGATAGAATGGTGTTTAGGGCTCTTGTACATAGGGTTGCTATCACAAGCAACTCGATGGCACATAACAACAATAAACAATGAAAGCAATACAGTTAGAAAACTTCACTCATGCTGTTGTTGTGCTGTACCATTGAATGCCTTGTGACTCATAGTAACTCTATGTATAATAGCTCTAAACCCTGCTCTATCCTGAGCCAGCCTTACTGTCTCTGACACACGTGCCCCCATTATCTCAGTCACTGAATCAATCCATCTCATCGAAGGTCTTCCTCTCTTGTGCTGTCCCTCCACCTCCCAAGCATGATGTCCTTCTCCAAGTTCTGGCCCTCCTTGCAACATGCCCAAAGTATGCCAGATGAAGCTTCAGAATTCTTGTCACCAAGGAGCAGCATGGTTTCACCCTATCTAGGATAAATCTGCTTGTTCTCCTAGTACTCCAGCACCACCACCCAAGCATCAGTTCTCCCTCTATCATCTCCAGTCATTATTCAGCTTTCTGATATACAGCAAGCAATTGCAAAGACTATGGCCTTTAACAGGCACGCCTTAGTCTCCAGACTAACATCATTGCGCTCCAGTACTCTGGAGAAGTCCCTAACAGCAGACTTTCCTAATGTAATTCGTCTTTTGATTTCCTGGCTGCTGGTATGAAGAGTCTTGATTGTGGATCCAAGCAAACTAAAGCTGTTAACAATATCAATCTCTCTTCACTGTCTATCATGATGCTGACAATCAGCCTGATGCTGAGAGTATTCGTTTTCTTAATGTTGAACTTTAATCCATATTGAAGGCTACAGCCCTCAACCTGCAGCAAATGCTTCAGGTCCCCCTCATTTTCAGCAAGCAAGGTTGTGTCATATGCCTAATGCAGGTTTTTTTAATGAGTATTCCTCCAATCCTGATGCCACATTTCTCCTCCTAGAGCCCAGCCTCACAGATTATTTATTCTACATATAGATTTAAAAGGTATGGAGATAGGACAGGTCCCTGACATACACCTTTCCAATTTTGAACCATGCAGTGTTTTCTTGCTCTGTTCTGATGACTGGCCCCTAGTCCAATTATAGGTTTCACATAAGCACAATCAAGTGTTCTGAGAGTCCCTTTCTTCTCAGTGCCAGTTTGTTGTGATCCACACAGTCAAATGCCTTTGCATAGTCAATGAAACATAGATAGACATTTCTCTGGTACTCTCTGCTTTCAGCCAACATCTATCTAACATTAATGATACTATCCCTAGTACCACTGCCTCTTCTAAACCCAGCCTGCACATCTGGCAGTTCTCTGTTGATGTGCGATTCCAGTTGTTTGTTTCCACTTCACTCATAGGGACGTTTTGGGTTTGTTTGTTTGTTTGTTTGTTTTTATGAACTTAACATAAACTTAAGAAGAATTCTGTGAGCTCAATAAAGAAAATTACTTGCTCTGAGTCCCTCACAAAGAATCCTGGAACAGGCAGAATTTATATCCAAGTATCTTCTGATTTAACACCTCATGATGTTTTACTTCTGTGGTCTCAGCCATGGAGGAGCAAAAAATCCCACAGAGCACCCAAATCCACAGGTTGTTGGGAGCCCAAGCACATAAATTCTAACACTACTCCTGGGAGTCTTTTCATTACTGCTACTTTCTCACAAGCAGTATTTTTTTTCAGGTCTAGAACTTTTACAACACAGAAACCTTGAAATCCGTTAGTGGGAGTCCGAAAGCCAGATCCTTCCCGCTGGCCATTCATACTGTGGTCTTTGTAAGAGGAAACCAAGAGAGTGCACCTCTGGAGAGTTTGCCCTGATTTGTTATCAAACTCCTTACAATTATCAAACTGGGCTTTGAGGGAACAGATGTATTTAGAGAAAAACAGTCTTTTGTAATTACCCCTACTAAGATTATTTAAAGGTCAGCAGTTGATGTGACATTTTGGTCCTGGCTGTCTTCAGGATCCCTGGATAATTATCCAAACCTGATAATAATTAGAAAATATTTTCTGTGAATGAACCCATTTCCCCATTGTTCAGCTTCATAAGAATCTGAAATGTCCCGATGTGCTAATTGTTCATTGGGACTATACCTGTTAGATATAATAAAATATCAAGTTTTCAAGCAAGTTCAAGAGTAAACTTCAGAGACTCTTTTGACATCATTTTGGTCTTTTCTTCCTTTACTATCTTTTGAAAATGACTTTTTACTTTCTTCATGTATGTTATTTGGTGTGTATAATTGAATAATAGTCACACTAACAGGCCTTCCTCGTATATATTTAGATGTTATTCTATCTTGTCAATATTTTCTTTCAAGAAACAGCTTGAAATATTCTTTTTTGATGATGAATGAAACACCTTTGTTTCCTTTCAATTTGCCATTTATAGCATAGTAGATCACATCATTATCTTTTTTCAAGACACCCAATACCAGTTCATTTCCGCTCACTAATGCATATTTTGGGCATGTTGCAAGGAGGGACTGGTCCTTGAAGAGGGACATCATGTTTGGCAGAGTGGAGGGGCAGCGCAGTAGAGGAAGACCTTCAGTGTGATGGATCGATTCTGTGACTGGAGTGGTGGGAATGAGTGTGTTTGAGACAGGTTGGCACAGGATAGAACGGCATTTAGGGCCCTTGTACATAGGGTCGCTATGAGTCGCAAGCAACTCGATGGCACATAACAACAACAACAACAACAATGCATAAGATACCAACTTTTAGCATTCCATATTTTTTCAACTTACAGTTTCCAAGCTTTATACATTCCAATTACTATTGGATGTTTTTAATGGTTTCTCTTCATTTTGAGTCTTGCTACACTAGTAAATAAATATCTATGCTACATTGGATGAAAGTTTTAATCCATCTGAGTCATTAAAGCAGACTCAACTTTGAGGAGGTAGCTCTTCCCCAGTTGTATAGTGAGTGTCATCTCCCAAACACTGTATCAAGCACTTTCCCACTGCTATTCACAGTGAGCTGACGCGATAATATATTAATTACACAGATTGGCTATAATTAATATTATAAAACAAAATGTGTATGAATGATTGAATGAAAAACCAATATATTTCGTAAAATTTCATTCAAATCAACAACAGAGCTGAACAGAAGATTTCAAAGGGTAGCTCAAGAAGACAAAGCAAAGTATTGTAGAAAAAAACCCCACAAACCTGTGTGAAGACTTAGAGTTAGAAAACCAAAAGGGAAGAACACACTTGGTATTTTGCAAGAAAGAATGGAAGAAAAAAAATTCATGCTTCGAGTTGTAATGCTGAGGTTTATGTGAACTATTTAATGACAAAGAAAGCATTAAAAAGATGGACAGTATACACAGAATCATTACACCAAAAGGTACTGTTTGTTGTTGAACAATCCCCGGAAGGAGAATATGACCAAGAACCAATAGTACCAAAAGAAAAGCTGAAGCTACACTGAAGATTTTGGCAAAAATAAGACTCTAGGAATTGACAGAATACCAACTGACATATCTCAGGAAGCAGATGCAAACCTGGACATGCTCACTGGTCTATGCTAAGAAATCTGAAAGACAGACACCTGGCCAATTGAGTGGAAGAGATCCATATTTGTGTACAATTAAAAAAAAAAGGTGATCCAATAGAAATAAGAAGTTATCTAACAATATTATTATTATATGATGTACAAGTAAAATCTTGCTGAAATTTATTTTTAAAATGACTAGAATACTACATTGACAGAGAACTTCCAGAAATTCAAACTAGATTCGTAAGTGGTAATGGAAGAGAAATATCATTGCAGATGTCAAATGGTTCTTGGCTGAAAGCAGAGGATACCAGAAAGATGGTTACTTGTGTTTTATTAAACATGTAAAGACATTCAACTGTGGGATTCATAACAAATCATGGGTAATATTGAGAAAAATGAGAACTGCCGAACACGTGTTCGGCAGTTCTCATTTTTCTCAATATTACCCATGCTTCTGTGGAGCCTGTCCATGAACCAAAAAGGACACATGAGTACTGCGTGGCTAAAATCAGGAAAAGTGTGCATCAGGACCACATCCTTTACCATACATATTCAATTTGTATGCTTAGCAAATAATTCAAGAAACTGAACTATATAAAGAAGAATGTGTCATTAGAATTGGAGGGAAATCATCAATAACTTGTGTTATTCAAATAATACAACCTTGTTTGTTGAAAATAAAGATTACCTGAAACAATGACTTAAAAAGAACAAAGGTTCTTCAGTATGGATTACACTTCAACATAAATAAAACAAAATTTTCTACCATTTTCACAATAAAAAAACTCAGGATAAGTGGAGAAAAGATTTAAATTGTCAACGAGTTAATTTTATTTGGCTCCACGGCCATCACGCATGGATGCAGCAGTCAAGAAAACAAAAGACATAATCTACTGGGTAAATTCCTCTGTAAAGGACTTCTTTTAAGTGATTAAGAGCAAAGATATCAGTTTAAAGACTAAGGTGCACCTGAATTAAGCTATGGTATTTTCAATAAATAAGGAAGATCAAAGAAGTTGCACAATAAATAAAGAGGACCAAAGAAGAATCAAGAACTTTAAATTGTAGTGTTGATGAAGTGTATGGAATATATTATGAACTTCCAAAAGAACAAACAAAAATATATCTTGGAAGAAGTGCAACCAGAGTGCTCCTTAGAGACAAGGATGGTGAAACTGCACCTCATATATTTTGGGCATGTTGTCAGGAGAGGCCTATCCCCTGGAAAAGAATATCATGTTTGGAAAAATGGAGAGTCAGAGACAAGAGGAAGGCTTTCAAGGGGATGGATTGACATAGTGACTACAAAAATGGACTTATGCACCATGGAAATTGTGAAGATGAGGCAGTATCATCCAATGTTTAGTTTTGTCACTCTGTTTCAGAATGAATTTGAAGGCTCCTAAGAACAACAATATTCTTTGAGGAATTGGGGGCACTTGCAACAAGCATGGTGTTTTCAGTGACACTGCCAACCCAAAGGCAGGCAGTTCAAATCCATCAGCTGTTCCAAGGCATAAAGAAAGACAATCTCCTCCCATTCAATGTACAGTCTCTGAAAACCTGCTGGAGAGTTAATTATGAGTCAGTTCTAATTTAATGACAATGAGTTTGAGGGTGTTTTGTGAGTGTGTGCATATGCATTCTAAATCTGGAGAATGAGTAAGGAAGACCAAATAATAATTTATTTGCATTATGATGCTGGTAAAGAATTTTTAATATACCACAGACCGCCAATAAAACAAACAAATGTGCTTTGGAAGGAGTGCACCAAGGGTTCGTCTTAGAAATAAGGACTGTGGGATTATGTCTCACCGTGTGAGTGGAAGGAGCTCGTCTTCAGAGAAAGATACCATGCTTAACAAAGTAGAGGGTCCTCAAAAAAGTGGAAGATCCTTAAGGAGATGGATTGACTACACCAGTGAACTCAAGCAGAGCAAGGATTGTGAGGTTGACACAGGATCAGGTAGTGTTTGTTCTGTTGTACAGGAGCCAGAGTTAATTCGACGGCACCTAACAAGAACATGAAATACACTGTACTGATAAATATAATAATTATAATAATAATAAATAATAATAAACATTTATTTGTAGCTTGCTAAGTATTTGAGAATCTTTTAAGCACTCTATGGGCATGACTGAATTCTTTTGTTCACAACCGTGTATTGTGTATTAGTATAATCTCCAGTTTGCAGGAGAAGTAAATGAACGAGTCAATTCCCATGAAGTAAGCCACAGAAGCTGTGCACTATAAGTTGAAATATGATAACTGTGCAAAGGTGGGACAGTGGTTCTTTGGAGAAGTAGCAACCAGTATGAAAGGATGGAAGAGTTTCTGTAGACTCCAGGGTCCATCACATTCAGCAGTGATAAAGCTATGTAAAAGGTGTTGAATCATACCTTTCCAAATCAGTACAACCTTGGGCACCCCTCCTATCTACCTGATTTTGCCCTACTAATGAATTGAGCTTGAGAATGTGGACCTCCAGAAATATGCCAGGCAGCTGTTGTGTGTCTCCTAATTTGAATATGCATTTGGTGATGGAGAGTCTTTTGGAAAGCTAAGCCTTTTAGGTGTCTAGCACATAGGAGCATGCAAAGATATTCTAATGCAACTTCACAACAACCTCTGCTGAGGAGAAATCAACATCCCTTGCAAATGTGAGTCTGAGCTTGACTCCTGCTGAGTTTGGGAGAGGAAGGAAAGAGCATGCCACAATATTAATAAACTCTTGGCATAAACTCCACTGTAAGATGTTATGCAGCCCTTTACTGTTGTTATATGCTGGTGAGTCGACTACAACTCATAGTGGCCTGTGAACAATGGCTCTGAACTTTGCTCTACCCTGAGCCAACCTTACTGTCTCTGACTCATTTGACCCCATTGCCTCAGTCACTGTGTCAATTCATCTCATCCAGGGTCTTCCTCTTCTGTGCTGACCCTCCACCCTTCTAAGCATGATGTCCTTCTCCAAGGACTGGTCTCTCCTGGTGACATGTTCAAAATATATGAGACAAAGCTTCAAAATCCTTGCCTCCAAGGAGCAGCCTAGTTTCACCTTCTCCAGATAAACCTATTTTTTTTTTCTCTAAGCAGTGCAATAAGGTATATAGCTCTATAGGAAAGTTATTTACCTAACACTTCAGAAGCACTCATTTATCAATAAAGTGTATTTTTTAAAATCCATTAAAGCGAATCTCCATTATTCTTTCATTGAAGCCAATCTCCAAAAACCTGCCTCCCCGGGGCACCCTTTCAAGTCAGCTGATATTTATTGAGTTGCCTTCCAGGATCAGGCACTGGGCTAGACTCTAAGGGATAAAATAGTTTAAAAACATAATAGCTCATGGTCTAAATCTGCACTGTCCGATACTGTAGACACTAGTCATACATGGCTGTATAAATTTAAATTGGAATTAACTTAATTCCATTCAAAGTTCAGTTTCCCAGTGTCAGTTAGTCACATCTTAAGTGTTCATCAGCTTCATATGCACTGCATTGTGTTAGGCAGTGGAAACAGAATATTTCCATCATTGCAGAGAGTTCCACTGGTTGATGCTAAAACATGAAGAAATGCTTGCAAGGGGTAAGCCTGTTTTAATTACTGTCAATTCTGCACAATTAATGGTCGCCTGTCTTTTTTAATTGACGCCTTTGAATTGTAATGTTGGCGAAGACTAATGAATATACTGTGGACTGCCAGGAGAACAAACAAATCTGTCTTCGAAGAAGTACAGCCAGCAGGCTTTTTAGACGTGAAGAGGGTGAGGCTGCATCCAGGTTACTGTGGACAGGACACCAACAGGAAAGAGCAATTGCTAAAAGACAACATTCACACACTCACTCACGGACTGCGTCTGAATCTTTTCTAACACACAGTGACCCTCAGTTGGATGTCTAAGGCTGTAAATCGCAACAGAAGGAGACTGCCAATCTTTCTCCTAAGGAACCTTTTCAAAGACTTGCTAATTCTTGTTTTGAACCAGTTCATGCTGTCTCTATTTGAATTAGTCTGAATGAATGAGGTACAGTAAATTCTCAGATACATTTGGATACCATCAGGTTGAAAAAGATTTTCCAGGAGGGCATAATGAGCCCAGCCAGCAGTGCACAGCACACTAGCTCATCTGAGCCCACACAGCAGTTCATATACCTGTGTATTCATGTATACTCAGAAACAGAGCTCATGACGATCAGCTTCTATCACTCATTCAGTCATTTGTCAAGTTGGAACCAACTCGCGGCTGACCCACTGACCCTCCACTGAGTTTCTGAGGCTATAAATCTCATGGGAAGAAATTGCCTGTCTCTCTCCCACAGAGGCACTGGTGGATTCAAATAGCTAAAGAGGTTCAGCCTTTGGGGTGACAGCACAACTCCCTATGCTACCTGAACTCCTCATATAATCGCATCAATACAGCACATTTATGAATACACACACACACACATGCTCTTGCATACATGATTTTATACACCATCACACCCCGCTCCTGCAGATACCTCTCTCCCTGACTTTCTCTCTCTCTCTCTCTCTCTCTCTCTCTCTGTAACACACACACACACACACACACACACACACACTCCCCATTTTACCCAAATGTGTTTTTTGTTGTTCCTGGACTTTCAAGCATGATTGAATTGGCTACAGTTAAGTTCTGTGGTTTTTACTGTCCTGATATAATACAGAAACAGATGGGCCAATTTTTCTTAAACTTTCCAGATTCAAGATAAATGCTCTGGAGCTTCACAATAACCCTGTCCTTGAGATTCATCCATCCATCCAGTGTTCAGCAAACATTGATTGAGGACCTATAAACTGACAGAATCACAGGGCAAGTTTGATGGCTACACTACAAAGACTCCCCAGTGAGTGTTAGGCTGAGCCCTGGGTGGAGGTGTCAGTTTGGAGAGTGCAGAAGACAAAATTCCTTATCCTGGGCCACCAACCCATGCCTCAGGACCACAAGCACAGGCAGCAAGCAAATCACTTGTTCTGTCCTCACTGAGGACACAAGGCTGTAGCTGAATCCGGATGTGAGTGAGAAGTGTGTGTTAAACGTCAGAGTCGGACCAAATGGTGTGGATGAGAGAAGCCCAGCCTCCCTTCTCTCTCTTGTCCATGTCTTCAGCTCCTCCCTTGTGACTAACAATTGCCATCAGCATATACACAAGTTCGATGTCTCCTCTTTTCAAATACACTTCCTTTTAGTCCTCATTCCTGCCCTGCTAACCCCTAACTGCTAAAGAAAGTCTCTCCTTTTTTACTATTTACTCTGTTTTTATTGTTGAGGTATACATGTAACAGCACATACACTCAACCTTTCTTCATGTGTAATTTAGTGATATTAGTTGTATTAATCAAGCTACGCCACAATTCTCACCATCCCCTTGACATTTTTTTTCTTTTCCACTAACTTTCTTATCTAATCCCTTGAGTTGCCTTTAACAGTGTGAGTCTCTATAGATAGATCTTAAAAGACCACAATGCTCAAGGCAAACATTCTTCACTAGTTAAGATAAACTAGTACT
>NW_006399799.1:9777349-9785643 GCF_000299155.1 Elephantulus edwardii
GACTCGATGGCACATAACAACAACAACAACAAGGAGTTATACTGACAACCCAAAGGTGAGTGGTTCAAACCCACCAGCTGCTCCATGGGAGAAAGATGGTACTATACTCCTGTGTGATTTACTGGCTCTAAAAACCTGCTGAAGGGTCATCCATGACTTGGTTCCAACTTGACGATAAATAACAACATCGTTTGGTTTTAAGAAGCCTTTAGGGGATATTTAGTTTTAAAATGCAAGGGTTTCCTCTAGGCAATAGTTTAAGTGTCCATGGCTTCAAAAAATCTACATGGCACTATAATTTGAAATGATGTTCTGTATTTTTCCCCTTTTGCTTAAGATTCTTCCATGGAATCATTTCTCAAAATGCTCAGTAATTACAGCCAGGCAGCATCCAGTTCTTCTGGTCTCATGACAAAGGAGGCAATTTTATCTGTAGTCTCCTGGTCATAGTAAAACTCTCCCAAAGAATTGTCTGCATTTGCCTTCATTTCCTCATGCTTGCTGATATTTAAGCCTATTAAAACAGATCTTCTGACTCCTCCCAACTCTACCTAAATGGATCTTTTCCTCAAATCACCAGTGATCAATCTGAGTGGTCACTGCAGACTGAAAGCCACCTACTACTCCTTGTCTTATTAGGCCACTATGCTTCCCTTTATATGCTTGTCAGTTCTCTAGAGACCCTTCCAGTTTCAAGTCTACTTTATGCCAACTGTACTGGGGAACCCTAATATGTGGAAGCATCATTCTTGCCTTCTGGTAGCACAGGGTTCAGTTTAAACATCTTTAGTGTGGGAGACAACTGTGTCTGTCAGCAGAATGAGTGCAGCAAGCCCCAAAGTTTAATCTTGCCTTCCTGATCCCTTGAGCCAAGGGCAGTAGAAAAAGTAACCGATGGATTCAGGGAGGATGGAGAGGGTACAGGGAACTCGGGTGGCTTATTTCATGGCAAGTTGTGTTGGTAACCCAAAGGCCTTGCCTTTCTGGATTTGAATCCACTAACAATCTGCTCCTATTCTATTTGTAGTCTTGTAATCTCCTGCCATTTGATTTCCAGCATCTCTTCTCATTCAGTTTATAGCCCTGGAAATTCTTCAGAAGAACAACGATGAGTTCTGGCTTGAGCGCAATGAGTTTTGAGCTTAGAGAAGATGTGGGGCCTTAATAGGTCCTGTTTACTATTTTGGGAACTTAGCTGACCCCAGTGAGGACCCACCAAGGGCAAACTTACCTGACATCTCCCTATGGAAGCACCAATGACAGGAGGCAGCAGAACATGAGGAAGTGCATGAGCTTCAGATTCAGACAAATTTGGCCTTAAAACAAACTCCAATGTGACCTTAAGCAACTAATGAACTACTTAGCCTTCTGAAACTCGGTCCCTTCATCTACACAATGAAATTAATACTCAGCGTTAATGAAGTATTTGCAATCTCATGTGCTTTTGACTACAAAATAAGGTCATATTGACTTCTAATGACCAAATTGCTACAGTGCCCAGCTTTCCCAGCTGTCTCCAGCTGTTTGCTCCTTCAGAGCTCGCTGCTGTGGCTTCATCTGCGGTCTACATCTGGTGACTGAGAGTGGTGAGAGTGTCAAGACTTGACCATTTCTGCGCAGTGCTGCCAGTCAAATGAGCAGACTCACTCTCGAGCTCCTTGGCAGCCTGGCCACGTCTCTGGGCTTGCACCACAGTTCCACCTCTTCTTCTTCTCTTCAGTCCTGTTTATGTTCTCTCTTTCCCAGATATTGATCCCATAAACATCTTGTACCCTAACTTCCTCAGCATCCACTTCTGGAAGTTCATCAACCTGCAGAGCAAAGCTGCACCTTTGCTGGCCGTCACAACATGCCTGTTGCCCATGCTAAGTGGGGCTACCTCTAGATGTCTCCAACCTGCCAATGTCTAGATTTCAGGCACAGAATCATTCTCTGTCTGCTTTACCCAGAATCTCATGGAATCTCTCTAGCTTTCTATCTATTCAGCCCAGAATCTTGCCAAGTGTCTCATGAAAAAAAAAATCTGCCCATTCCTGACCTTCTCCCTCTGTCCATTCCTGGCCCTCTCCCTCTGACCATAATGCTCAGATCCAGAGAAACCGGCAGGGAGGAGGGACAGATGGGAAATATTGTATTTCATCCACTCCTAGTCCACTCCTTCCTCCTTTCTATAAAACAAAAACTGCCATGCAAATCAATGACTATATAAACCAGACCCAGAGTGGGAAGGAGAGGAGGGGTTGGGAGAGGGACAGGAGCCAGGCCCATTCTGCATGTAAAACACCTAGCCTCGTGCCTGGTCCACAGCGAGTGTCCAATAAATGATAGCTATTATCATCATTATTATTATTATGAACCACAGAGCCACTGCCAGCCGTTGGTCTGTTGGCAGCAGGAGGCAGCTCAGGCTCCGCTGCTCCCTGCTCCAGATCACTAACCCAGGCTAAATGGTGGTAATTACGACACTGAGAAATACTAGTGACAGTGCCAAGTTCCGGAACAGTTATAGCAATGAGTCAAGAGGTCTCTAGCTCAGGGCTGTCAGGATAAGTAGGATTGGTAGCACTTGGCCTCACGGCAAGGTGGGTGCAATAGGAGCTCACTGTGAGGGAGACTGCCCTTTCCTGCAGCCCAGAAGACAAAAGCCTTTAATGGGCACACAGCAGAGAGGTGCAGCACCAGAATACAGAAGGACAACAGGGCTCCATCTGGGGTGGGACGCCACTGCTAGTGGTCTAGGTCCCCTATGGTTGTTGGTAGGTACCATCGAGTCCTTCTGCAGCTCCTAGATGACACTACATGGGCTTTGCCTCATAGGCTACCACAGATCTCTCTGCAGCCCAGTTCACATTGGAGACTTTGTCATGATGACAATTATATTACCATGAAGCTTCTACTGCCCATTTAGACCACACCCCCAGGAGGCACTCAGGGCTGCCTGCACCAATTAAAAGAACCCCAGCTTCGTAAATGTCTTCTTGCCCATTGAGTTAATGCTTTTCAAAACATGATTCCTGCTCACTCCTCCAATTATTGCTTCTACTCATACCCATCATAGCCAACAGACAGGCAGTGAAGGTCCATGAAGTCTCAGCTACTGAGCCTACCTATTGTTGCAATGACTGACTCACGTGACCACAACCTGTGTTGGAGTAGAGCTATGCTTCTTCTGAGTTCCAGTAGCTCACTTTAAAATAAATAAATAAATTGTAAATCACCAGGCTTTTCTTCTGAGATGTCTCTGGGTAGATTCCCACTTCCAACATTTTTAGCAGTAGCATGTGCTACTTGTACCACCCAGAGACAACAACAATTATTTAGCAAATGCCTAGTGAATGAATGAAGAAATAAAGGGAAGAGGAAGTGAATGTGTGCAACAATGAATGGATGACTGAGTGAATGCAAGTACATCACTCAGTGAGTGATGAGGCTTGATGGGCACTAGATGCCAATGCAAGGCCAACCCCTGAGAACCTGCGCTCATTCTTCATACACACTTCTTTTTTCCATTGCCTGCTCTTCAGAAAGCACTTAAAGTCTTAGAATAGGAGGCAAACACATTGTGCTTTCCAGTTTAATGTGCACCAGCCAAGAACTCCATGATCATTTTCTATCTCGAAATTTCAAGCTCACTGATACCAAGTTGATTCCAACTCTATCAACTCTGAATGATGGAGTAGAACTCCCCTCACAGGATTTTCTAGACTTTTGTTATTATGTGTCATCAAGTCTGAATCAGCTTCTAGCTGATCCTCCAGTGGGTTGTCAGAGGCTATAGAAATTGCCAACCCATTGGTTTGAGCCACCAAGGTTTTGGTCAGTGACCAAATGCCAAAACCACACCACCACCAGAGTTTCTTGCAAAACTTCAAGGACAACTTCAAATTTGAGGTCTGGGACTGTCTAAGGCCAATGAAGACATGATGTCCTCCTGGTGGTAGTGAGCCCCTTGTGGCTGAGGGTTATAAGCAGGAGTTGGATGTTGTAGAAAGGATTGTTCTCTGATAGGTATAGTCCTTTTCAAGCCAGAGTTTCTAAGGGAAACTCTTACAGAAGACCATCAGTCAACCTCTTTTGCCTAGTCTTTCACGTTGAATGTCATTCAATAACTGGTTAAGAAAAAAAATTAAGTAAATAACAGCTATAGGCCATTCATCTATGAAATGACATGCTGGATCTCCCAGCACAAATATCCCACAGAACCCCCTCACAGTACTTATCATAATTGCAGTTTTAATTTACATGTGGAAATGCTTGATTAAAGTCTGCTTCCCCTCCACGATGCCTCTGGTCTTGTTTTGGAAGGCTGTATCATGCAGTGGTTAAGAATTTCAACTCTTAACTGCCTGAGTTAATACTCTGCCTCTTCCCCTTATACTCTTTGTCCTTCGGCAAGTTATCTAAGCTCTCTCCGCCTCAATGTCCTCATCCATAAAAAGGATGCTAGCATCTTTATTGGCTTTATTGGCTCATTGTGTTAAAATAATTCAACAAATGCACTTTGAATAATGCCTCGTACATAGAAAGAAATGAAAGTGGTATCATTTTAACAGTTTGTATATGAGCAAATAATCATAGGGGTTTTTTTTTCTTTCAGAATTAAGAAAATATTTCCATTACATTTGAACATAATTTGAAGATAAACCAGATGACAATAATAATTCTCATGTTCCCAAGTCTGTCAGAGTTGATGAGGACGGCACAGTATAGAACAGGATTTATGTCTGTTGTTCATCGGGTTGCTGTGAGTCCTACTCAACTCAAAAGCACCTAACAACAATAGAGTACAATGTTTTCCTATCTCATACTTGAAGGATAAACCCTTAAGCTTAGAAGTTCCTTCAGTGTTTTCTTCTCAAACCTTGTTTTTGTTTAGAAGATGTAGTTACTTTTCCCAACTCGGTGGCACAGCAGGTTAAGCATTGGGCAATAAATCATAAGGCTAGTGGGTCAAACCCACCAACTCTTCTATAAGAAAAATATGAGGTAGACTGCTCCCATAAAGATGTCCAGCCTCAGCAACTCTATAGGGCAATTCTATTCTGTTCTATGGGATCGTTATGACTTAAGAGTTGACTCCACAACTGTAACTTATTTCTTTTTGCAAACCAAAAACATTTTCTTCTGGTATTTTTAAAACAATTATTTCATCTCTACATATTCCTCTCAGAGAATACCATACATTGATAGAAAACTGCCAGAAATCCAAATTCTATTTAGAAAAGGCCATGACACCAGGGATATTATTGCTGATGTCAGATGGATCCTGGCTGAAACCAGAAAGTAGCAGAAGAATGACTACATGCTTTTTATTTACTATGAAAAGATATTTGACTGTGTGGACCATAAGAGATGATGGCTAACACTAAGAAAAAGGGAACCCCAAACACTTAACCATGCTTATACAAAATCTATACCTAGATCAAGAAGCTGTTGTCCAAATAGAGCAAGGGAACACTGTTGTTGTTCTTGTTGTTGTTGTTATTGTTGTGTAGCGTTGAGTAGAAATCAACACATAGCTGACCCTCTAGTGGATTTTCAGAGACAGTTAATCTCATGGGAAGAGATTGCCCATCCTTCTCCCACAGAGCAGCTGGTGGCCTCATACCACGTGCCTCTGGGGTTGCAGTGCAGCTTCTTACTACTAGGCCACCAGAGCTCCCTGCATGGTTTAAAATCAAGAAGGGTGTCAGTTAAAGTTATATTCTTACTTATTCAGTCTGTATGCTAAGGAAATCATTTGAGATATTGGACTCTATAAAGAAGAAGGTGGCATCAGGAGTGAAAGAAGATTCATCAACAACCTTTGTTATGCATTTTGATGCAAACCTGTTTGCTGAAAGTAAAGTAGACTTAAAACACTTGCTGTAGAAAATGAAAGACTACAGCCTTTAATCAGAACTCAGTTCATGAGATATGCAGCACTCTTCTCCAACACCACAACCCAAAGTCATCAGTTCTTCTTCTATCATCCTTATTCATGATCCAGCTCTCAGATTCATAAGTGATTGAAGACAGTGGCCTGAATCAGCTGCACCACAGTCTCACTCTGATATCATTGATCTTCAGTGATCTGGGGACATCCCTGACTGCAGACTTGCCCAATGCAATATGTCTCTTAATCTTCTGGCTGCTGATACCAAGAGTTGATTGTTGACAATTTCAATCTTTTCTCCATCTATCATGATGTTGCTTATTGGTCCAGTGGTGAGGATTTTTGTCTTCTTGATGTTGTGATGTAATCCATAACTAAGGCTGTAGTCTTTAATCTCCTGCATCAAACACTCCTCTTGCATCAAACACTCCAAGTCCTCAACAACAATGAGTGGTTTTAGTGAAAAAAATTTTTTTTCTCACAATATTTTGTTGTTGTTATGTGTTGCTGAGTCACCAGTGACCCTTTGTACAGCAGCTCTGAAGCCTGCCCTTTCCAGAGCCAGTCTCACTGATTCCGACACATTAACCCATTTTGCCTCAGTTACTGTATCAATCCATCTCATCCCGGGTCTAAGAATCTAAAAAGTCTGGATGCAGGGCACTGGTTGTAGCAAAAGGCTTTTTCTCACTTTTGGTCCATTCTGGGAAAGAAATATTTATATCTTTATGGTCTGTTCTTGAGATCTCTGGAGACTATGTCTTCAACTCCATTTGGTCATCATGCTGCCACTCAAAAATTCCATCAATCTTTAATAAATAGAAGGAGTCTTTCATTGCCCAGTAAGTACAGTTCTCTCTACAGATACCATCTTTCAGGTCCTGAGATCTATAGACATAATAACTGGAGACTTTGTTTTAACTCCATGGCAATGGGTTTTCTTAGAAAGAAGTTGGAATTTAGTGGAAAAGCTATTATGTTTCGCGTAGCTTCTGGAGCCCAACACGTCAGCCCACTGATCCCCAGTGGAGCACCAGCTAGAGCAATGTCTTCCAAAAAAAAATTTTTTTAAGGGCAGACCCACTGTTTTCCAGCTTGAGCACAAAATTTACATTTTTTAAAGAAAAAGAACAAGAACAACCATCAGATACTTTTAGTCACTCATTCTATATCACCCGTAATATGTCACTGTGTCTTGAAATCTTCCCCTGAATAGCTTGGCTTTAATGGGTTCAGCATTTAGTGAGCTAGGCAGTGGATTATGTGTGAAATGCATTAACCTCTCACATGATTGTGAAAATTGCCTTAATAAAATAGAGCTAAATCCTACCTAATAGCAATAAAACAGGAGCCGCTGTGTTCTAGGGATGCTAATGACCTTTTGAGTCATTCCTTTTGATTTCAGAAGGTTGAACATTGGAAACTTGTCCCTTTTTATGAAACTTTTAAGCTTGGATAACTGCTGGAAAATCACGCAAGTTAAAATAAGTTTTCTGCGCAAAGATAGCGGGATTGCCTCCCTCATCTGCTTAAAGCCCCATCATATTGAAGCGCGTCTCTGAGGATACAGATGGAAAGGATGAAAAGCAAAGCACTGATTGTAATAACTAATATTTCTCCAGTGCTTTAATGCTTACAAATCTCTTTTTTCCCAGTAGCACTTAGTTCAATCCACACAACAGACTCATGAAGTAAGTGCTATTGTCCTCATCTAATAGACAAAAGAAATTGAGATTCAGAGAAGGAAAATAATTTGGCCAAATTCTCGCAGCTAATAGAATGAAGAATTGGTACTTGGATTCAGGTCCTCTGAATTTAAGCTTCATGCTGTCCCTAAATAGATTTCTTCTTAACAATTGTCACCTCTTTGTGAAAGGAAAGAGAAGGGTGGAAGGTGCTGAGTAACTTGAAACAGGTAATGCTTTCTCAGGAAAGTGAGGTTCCGTGCCCCCACCCCACCCCGTGCCTCCTCACAGATGTGGTTTCCTGTCAGTCTTTGTGTATAATAGTAATAAGCATTCCTTTTCCTTATGAATCAGGGTGAAGTCTCTCTCAGGGAGGAGTGATAGGGAATGGCAAAGGACACACTGACAAGGAGATTCATCAGAACTGGCTTTGACAAGCACTGTGGCAATGGGACAATTAAAACAGACTTTCAAGGGGGGAAAAGAGGAATGAACTGGGGGGGAGGGTAGAGAAAATAGTGCAACAATGAATGAATGGAAACCCAAAATCTCTGTAAATGTTCATTAAAATTAATAAAATTTAATTTTAAAAAAGACAATAGTGACACTTTGTGTAAGCAACTCATTCCTTTTTTTTTAAACTTTTATCTATTTTTTTTTATTGGGAAAAGCATATTGGGGGTACAAGGAGGTGAGGGTTGGGGGAAGAAGGGTGAGGATGGGCCAGGATGCAG
>NW_006399799.1:9785743-9855540 GCF_000299155.1 Elephantulus edwardii
TGGGTTTCCAAAGCCATAAATTGCGTGGGAGAAGATTGTCCATCTTTCGCCCACGAAGCTGCTAGATGTATTCAAACTACCAGGGAGACTTGCCCTTTGAGCTAGTAGTGCAACTCCTTAGAGACAATGCCTCCTGAGCTGCCTTAACCATCATTCCCTTTACAAAACCATAACAAAAATAACACTATAGCATCCCTGCAATCGGAAGGCACGTGGTTTGAATCCATCCACTAGCTGCTCTGCAGGAGGAGAAAGATGGGCAATTTCCTCCTGTAGCTCTGTTGTTGATAGAGTCACTATGAGCTGCAGCTGACTCCACAGCACTTAACAAGAACAGTAATCTTTACTGAGTGTTGCAACTGCAATCATGCAACACACTATCACTGTCAGACACTGCATTAGATGTTTTGCATGATTTATCCCTCACCCTGCCCCACACTGTTGCTGCTGTTGCTAGGTGTCATCGAGTTAACCACAACCCATAGTGACCCTGAGAACAGCACACCTGAACCCTGCCTTATCCTGTACCGTCCTCATCATGCTTGATATACTCAAGCCCATTGCTCCAGCCAGTCAGTCCATCTTCTTGAGAGTCTTTCTTCTGCTGACTCTCCACTCTTTGAAGGGAGCTCTGGTGGCCTAGTGGTAAGAAGCTGAACTGCAATCCCAAAGGTATGTGAGACAAATCTACCAGCTGCTCTGCAGGAGAACGATGGACAATCTCCTCTCATGTCTTTAATTGCCTCTGAAAACCCACTGGAGGGTCAGCTCCAACTCCATGGCACACAACACCACCACAACCACCACAACGCTTTCAAGCATGATGTCCTTTCCAAAGACTGGCCTGTCCTAACAACATGTATGGAGTATGTGAGACAGAGTTTCATCACCCTTCTTTTCAAGAAGCACCTTGGCTGTGCCTTCACCACAATGAGGGAAGTATAATTAATGTGCTCATTTTTCAGATGAGTGAACTAAGGATTGGGACTAAGAATGTAGCTCATCATGAATGAGGTGGATTGATAGTAAACTGGTCTCAAGTTCCCACCCCTCTCAGCATCCACTTCCTTTGCAAGGGGACTTTGCAGGTGCTCCCTGAAAAGCTGGCGCCATTGCCATAGCTCTTGAATACTGCTTGGCCTCAAATTTGCTTTGGCCTAAAATATATTACAGAAGTGCTGGTGTGCCACTTGGACTTTGTGCATGTCTGCTGTCTCTCAGCATCTTCCTCTGCCGTAAAGATGAGCCAGGCAGGTCTCTGAAGGACGAGAGTCTACATGAAGCAAAGGGGATGTGTCCCAGCCCAGGCCACCCTAGACACGCCAGCTGCCAGATGACCCATCAGGTGACCTCAGACACAGAAGAAAACCCAGTCACGATGAGTCAAATTTGATCCAGATAAGTTGAACTCCCTAGCCAACCCATAGAGCGATGAGAAACAAGAAATACTAGTTGTTTTAAGTCACCAGGTTTTGCAGTGTTGATTACACTGCAACAGCTAGTTGACATAAGGTGAGACCAGAATTTAAATATAGGTTTTCCAGGTTCCATAATCTGGATTCTTTCTTTTCTTTCTTCTTCTTTTTTTTTTAATTAAAAAAAAAGTGCTTTGAATAAATGTTTACAGAGCAGTTGGTTTTCCATTAAGTTATTTCTGGAGATTTTGTTTTATGGTATTAATTATGGTCTCCACATTGTAATCGAATACTTTCTTCTTACTAACTGTGATTTCCCTTCAAGCTTCTATCTTATTTCTTCCTGCCTTGTGAGCTTTCTCTGCAGGCAAACGCTGCCCTTTCAATCTTGTGTGATTGATGTTCTAGGAGTGAGTTCCTGTGTGATATTACTGTTCATTGTCTGAGTGTAGCTGTTGTTTGGGTGAAAGTTGAGCCACAGGGGTAAGTTTGGTTTGAGTCTCAAAGGGCTTCTAAGGGTTATAGTCTCAGGGGTTCCATCAATCTCTATTAGACCAACAAACAAGCCTGGACATTTTTTGTGATTTTAGATTGGATCCCATATTCTTCTGCTCTGATCAGAACTCTGCTCTGATCCCTTTTAGTGTGGGCAGCAGTGGTAGGCAGGCACCACCCACTTCTGGTTTTAGGATTACAGAAGTTGACATTTGTGCGGCCCATTAGTGCTTTGGACTAATTGTTTCTGTGCATTTTTTATTTCCTTTCCTCTTTGCTCTGGACAGAGAGATACAAATAGTTGCACACTACACAGAGACTGGCAAGCTTTTAAGACCCCTGTTGTTACTTATCAGAACAGGGTGTAGAACATTGTTTTTGTGGACTATGTCCAATTGACTTTGAGGTCCTCCAAGGATATGATCCATCCTTAGGCAATAGAACTAGCAATTCATCCCCTCAGGGTGTATGGTTATGAGTAAGAAGTTTACATACCTTTGCTACCTGTTGGCTCTCCTGTATATGGGGATATACTTACAACATATACAAGTATCATGTCAAAATACCTGACAAGACGCTGTGTGGTCATGAATGTAGTCCCTGTCACCTGGCCTGGATTCACCCTTAAACTCTGCATGTATAAGTCATTGTCTTGCTATTTTCTGTAGAACATACACATCCAACTTTGACATTTTTATTTTTAACTTTTTTTGCAACTGAAGTAGAACTCAATAAATTATCACAATGTGAACATCTGGTTAACCAACTTTGACATTTCTACTGCTGTTAAAAGAGCTGTGCCACAGCATTGTTGGGTCTCGTCCTTCTAGACAACCCCAAGCAGCAGCATTGAGGAAAATGTCAAGATCATGCTAGGGAGATAGGCTAGAACATTTTATGCACTGAGATTTAGGGCCATCGTCTATTTGGTGTGGGGATGAAAAGACCTGAACGACCTAGAATCTGGATCCAGCTTTGCTACCTGATCTGTATGACCACGAACAAGTCACTTATGTCTCCAGGCTTCTGTGATCTCATCTATAAGGTGACAAGGTAAAGATGCATTAGTTCAAAAGCTAGTGTTTGCCATCGTCTACTGTGTTAAACAAGATGCCAGCAATATGCTGTGTTAAACAATATACATCCCTTATCAAATCCCCATCCTCAGGAAGCTCATCTTCTCAAGAAAGTGGGCCTCAGTCTAGTATTAACTGTTTTCCAGAAGATTTCTTACATGATATCTGTGTCCAGGTACCATCTCAAGAGATTCTGATTTAGTCAGTGTGGGATGGGACCCAGGCATCAGGATTCCTGTAGTACAGAGGTGAGCTAATGGGCTACCAGGGTTAAGAGCCAGATCTACCTCAAGGCCTCTAGACCCAGACCTACTGTCAGGTGAGACTACTACAAGCTGAAGTTGGGCCATATTACTCCTACTCTGCATGTTCCATTGTAAAACACACACAAGTATTGAGTCAGTTCAATTTCATTAAATGCTGATGCCAATTGTAAATGCAGTACTTATTTCAACAACCTTAATCACTAGAGTTAGATCAGCTTTCTAAAATTAACAGGTTTCAAAAGTTAAAATAGTTCTTCAGCCTGTCAGGTTAATCCAAAACTTCAAATGTCAGCTGTAAATTTGAGGTTGACCATGATGCTATTATTTATAACTTTGTTGTTGTTGTTAGATACTGTGGAGTTGGTTCCAACTCATAATGACACTGTGCACAACCAGAAGCAATGCCTCACAGTATGCCAGCCTCACAGTGGTGGTTGTGTGTTTGAGCCTATTGTTGCTAACACTAAGCCAACCCATCTCACGGAGGGTCTTCCTCTCTTTCAGTGACCCTCTAGTCTACCAGGTATGAGGTCCTTCTCCAGAAACTGATGTCATCTGATAACATGCCCAAAGAAATGAGAAGTCTAAGAGAAAATGTTGAAGTTATTAAGGATTTCATTTTCCTTGGACTGTATGCCAGGCATGTGTCCCATCTCCATACCTTTTTCAATCTATACGTGGAACAGATTATCTGGGAGGCTGGGCTCTATGAGGAGAAGTGTGGCATCAGGATTGGAGGAAGACTCATCAACAATCTGTGTTATGCAGATGACACAACCCTGCTTGTTGAAACTGAGGAGGACCTGAAGTGTCTGCTGCAGAAGGTCAAGGACTGCACCCTTCAGTATGGGTTGAAGCTCAATACCAAGAAAACAAAGATTTTCACCACTGGGCTGATTGGCAGCATCATGATAGATGGTGAAGAGTTTGAGATTGTAAACAGCTTTAGTTTGCTTGGCTCCACAATCAACACTCTTGGCACTAGCTGCCAGGAAATTAAAAGACATACTGCTTTGGGAAAGTCTGCTGTCAGAGACCTCTCCAAAGTACTGAAGGGCAATGATGCCAGTTGGGAGACTAAGGTGTGCCTGATCCAGGCCATGGTCTTTGCAATCACCTGGTATGCATCAGAGAGCTGGACAATGACTAGGGAGAATAGAAGGATAATTGATGCCTTTGAGATGTGGTGTGGAGAAGAGTACTGAATATACCATGGATTGCTAAGAAAATGAAGTTTTTCCTGGAAAAGGTAAAACTAGGCTGCTCCTTGGAGGCAAGGATTCTGAAGCTTCATCTGACATACTTTGGACATGTTGCAAGGAGGGACCAGTCCTTGAAGAGTGGCGTCATGTTTGGGAGGGTGGAGGGAGAGCACAGGAGAGGAAGATCCTTGATGAGGTGGATTGGGTCGGTGGCTGGGCTAATGGGGGTCGGTGTGTCAGAGACAGTGAGATTAGCACAGGATAGAACAGTTTTCAGGGCAGTTGTACATAGAGTAGCTATGAATTGCAGGCGACTCAATGACACAAAATAACAACAATAACCACAATCAATGTCCTTAGAAGCAGTTAATCAAGAAGCCAAATAAATTGTCTTGGGTAAATCTGTTCCAAAAGACTGCTTTAAAATCTTGAAAAGTTGAGATGTCACCTTAAGGACTAAGGTGTACCTGTCTCAACCACATTTCTTATCACCTCATTCATATGCATGTAAAAGTTAGACAATGACTGTTGTTGCTGTTGTTGTTAGGTGCCATCAAGTTGAGTACAACTCAGAGAGACTCTATGAACAACAGATCAGAATGCTATCCTACCCTGTGCCATTCTCACAATCTCTGACATACTCGAGCTCCTTGCTGCAGTAACTGTGTCAATACATCTGGGTGAGAGGATGAATGAGGCCTCCCAAAGAAGAACTGATGAATTTTAATTAAGGTGTTGTCACTTATGGCCTAATGCCTACAAATTTAGAGTTTTCCACTTCTGCCTCAAAATGCCAACTGTAAGCTCAGTGATCCCAGAAGCCCGTCACTTCTGATGTGCTGGCTCTCACTACTATCAGCCCACCAAACTGCCAGCGTCTTTCATCAAACTGGAAGTTCATGGAGAGTCAGTGTGCAGAACTTTTTTTTCTCTTTTTACTTACGAAGTTCGTATACATTGTTTTTCACACTGGATCTTTCCCATTTCCTTTACCCATCCCTCCCTCCACCTATCAAATTCTGTGACCCTATTATAATTTCCCCTCACCCCTTCACATTCTCACCTCTCTATTCCCACCTTCTCCCTCTTGGATCTTCATACACGTTCTACATTAAGGATCTTCTACAGTATTTGTCCTTATGGGACTGAGTTAGTTCACTTAGCATAATGCTGTCCAGTCCCTCCCAAGTTAGGTAGTGATTTACAAAATCCTTGCTCCTGCATGTTGCATAGTATTCCACCATGTGAATGTACCATAACTTTTCAATCCATTTGATTGAGGCTGGACATTTGGGCCATTTCCCTGTTCTTGTGATGGTAAATAATGCTGCTATGAACGTTGGTGTACAAGCCTCCATTTGTTCTCACTTTCTTGGGGTATATTCCAAGCAGTGCAATAGCTGGGTCATATGGAATTTCTATGTTTAGCTTTCTGAGGAAATGCCAAACTGCCTTTCAGAGTGACTGTACTATTTGCAATCCCACCAAGAGTGTATACAAGTTCCTATCTCACCACATCCTCTCCAAAATGTATTACTCGCTGTCCTGTTAAACTTTACCACTGCTACTGGAGTCACAGTTTTGAGATTAAGGATCTTTATTGTTCTATTAAAGCAAACATGATTGACAGAAACACTACCCATATGATTGATTGAATTCAACCTCCAAATGCTGTCCTGTGAGACCTGCTGATAGCACATAGTGAATAAGTTGTCCAGCCAAGAATTCTTTCTGTAGGTAGGTTTGGTCTGGAGTCCTCACAGACACCCAAGAGTCTTCTATCACCAGAGAAATTAAAAAGCTTTGGACCTTTCCTCTCAGGAAACAAGAACAAGGACAAAATTATTTAAAGTTCATTGTAAAACCCACATTCGTATCAGTGAGCATGTGTGCACATACACACATGCAAAGAAAGAGTCTTTCTATGGGTTGAATTTGAGGCTCTTTATCAGAACATCCAAACCCTTTCATCACTAGGCTCCACCTCACCTTTGCAGGCTTATCCCATCAACCACAATCCACCCCTTCCTCCTCTGGCACCCCATCATTCCATGATTGTTTAGCTTCAAGCTAGATCTGATTGAGTTCTTGACTTTGCACCTGCTCCTCCCTCTGTCCAGAAAGCCCTTCCTTATTTATCCTCCAAGCCTCTATGCAAGTCACAGCTTCCTCTGAGCTGAGATTATTCCCCTGAGTCCCAGAGCCCTTACCACAGGGCTTGGGAATTGTCCATTTATTTATGCACCTTCTTCACTTATCTACCAACTCCTTGAGGGCAGGGAAATTGTCCCAACACTAACTTTCCCTGAGCACTCCCTGCATCATTGACTGGTATTATCTCTGATTTCACAACAGTCTTCTGAGGAAAGTGTTAACTATACACATTTTACAGATGAGAAAATAAAGCTAGTAACTGGCAGTGCCAGAATTCAAACACAGGTCTATCTGGCTCAAAAATTAGCCCTGGATTACTCCTCTGAGGAAAAGCCCCTCTGGAGTAGAAACCCAGAGGGCAGGACTGCTGTGTGCAGGCATGTAGCTTTGACAAAGGAACCCAGGCAAAGAGGTGGAGGGAACAAGGAAAATTCGACTCCCAGGGCTCACCAAACCTATATTCTCAGGGCTGCTTCCTTCTAGGAGCTCCTTTCCTGAGTTCTCACTTAGTTGCCACATAGATGAGCTTCATGTAAGAACAACAGTTCATTAATGCCTCCTAGGATGTCTGCTAATCTAATTTCCCCGCTGCATGAAAATGATGCACTCTGAAGAGCTTCTCAGCACAAACATCAGAGACTGTCACAGATGTGTCAAGCCAAGGCTCCAAAGCTGTAAGCACGAGATCAGTCCTGCCCCTCCCCTTTCATTAATTCTCTCATCCCCTCTGGGATTAATATAGACTGGGCTGGTTCCTCAAATGAGTTCATTTGTCTCTACGAGAGAGGAGGCCTAGAGACCAGTATTTTACACAATCTTAACTTTTGTCTGTGTCGCATAAGTGATTTCAACTTTCCACTTGAGTTCAGTTAGAATACAAAGTGGTTCTTGCCCCTCAAAGCTGTTCTTGTTATTGTTGAAGGAACCAATTCATAGCTGACCTTCCAGTGGCTTTTCAGGGGCAGTAAGTTGCATTGAAGAAAATGACATATCTTTCACTTGTAGAGTAGTTAGTGGATTTGAACAGTGTACCTTTAGGTTGGCAGAGCAATTCCTTACTGCAAAGCCCCCAAAACTTCCTCAAAGCTGGTTTTAGGATTAGTGAATACTCCCCTGTTGAGCTCTATGTGGGAGCTTACCCCTGCATACTGTGAGACCTCCCCACCACTCCTGCCCTTCCTAGGAGGTCACTTACGTGTTACCCTAGCAGGAAACTAGGTCCAGCTGACTCACAGCTTTAAGCTCCTGCTCTTTAAAAATAATCTTTAAGCTCCTCTACAAGAACAACATTTTTACAAAAGGTATTAAGGGAATTCAATCCCATTCTGTTTGGATATCAACTTCAAACATAGTATGTCTTCTTTTAACCTCAACCACCAGAGCTAAGTCAGATTTCACAAGTTGAAGAGCACAGGCCTCCAGACTGCCAGCTTTGCCCAAAACTTCACATGCCAGCCACAAGCTTGAGAGTTCTCATAACACCTTCACTTCTAACCTGCTTGCCACATGTTTGGGGATTCTTACCACCCCCTCAGTTTCAATAATTTGCTCCAATGATTAACAGGATTCCAGAAAAAGCCATATTTATTACAATTATTTTTGGTAGAAAAATAGGAATGCAAATGAAGAGATACATAGAATGAGGTCTGGGAGGGTTCTCAAAGCAGATATGCATGGCCCAAAGGACAGTCTTTTTCCCTGTGTAGTGATGTCTTTCACCAACCGGAAAGCTCATGAAGAGCCCCTGTTTAGAACTTTAATTGAGATGTTATTCCATAGACTTGATTGACTGAATGTGGTTGAACTCAACCTGTAGACTTCTGTTCCGTAAGATCAGGCTGATATCACACGGTGAGCTAGCCCAAACTCAAGAGTTATTTCATTAGCATAGTATGTTAGTGAGGTGTAGTCTAGAACCTCTGGGAGTAACAAAGATTCCAATCATTGGGTACCATTCCAATATTTTAGAGGTTCTTTTTAAGGATTATGGACAAATATCATCTCCTTGGGAAAAGCTAACTATAAATTCTACAGACTTGCACTGGTTATTGCATCTCAACAGGAAGAAAACAAAAGTTCTTACCACTAGACCAATAAGCAACATCATGATAGATGGAAAAAAAATTGAAGCTGTCAATGACTTAGTCTTACCTGGATCCACAATCAACATCCTTGGTATCAGCAGTCAGAAAATTAGAAGATGTATTACACTGGGAAAGTCTGCAATTAAGGATCTTTCCAAAGTATTGAGGAGTAATGATGTCAGCTTGAGGACTAAAGTGCGTCTGATTCAGGCCATGGTCTTTCCCATCACTGGCTATTCTACCAAGAGCTAGACAATGAAAAAGGATAATAGAAGAAGAATTAATGCTTTTGAACTGTGGTGTTGGAGAAGAATACTGAATATTTCATGAACTTCCAAGAGAATTAAACAAATAGGCCTTGGAGAAAGCAAGAGTGCTCTTTAGAGACTAGGATGATGAGTCTTCGCCTCACATACTTTGGGCATGCTGCTCGGAGGGGTTGCGCCTTGGAGTGGGACTTGATACTCGGAAAGGCAGAGGATTGGAGAGGGAGAGGAAGACCTTCCACAAGGTGGATTGACACAGTGACTACTGCAATAGGCTTCAGTGTGTCCAAAATGTAAGGATGGCCCAAGATAGGACAGGGTTCAGAACTATTGTTTCAAGGGTTGCTATGAGCCATACTCAACTCGATGGCACCTAACAACAACAGATCTGCAAGCAATACCACAATCTGGATAGCTGTGGACTATGGTTATTTGTCTGGAGATCGCAAAATAGCACCAAAACTATGTCTCTCCAAATAAACAGCATACCTTTAACCTTAGGAATCCATGAAGTCACTAAAGTATATCAACTGTTGCCCAAATAATCAAGTATAACATTTTTTCCCCTCAGAGCCTGGGAAGCCCACAACCTGACCTGGGTGCTCCAAGGCCAATTGCTCAATGCAAAAGCACTATCTGTCCCTGCCATTGCACCCAGAGTCCCTGACCACCCTCCCTGTATCTATATGGCTCAGAACAGGCTAAGGAACTGTCTGCTACCAATTCGCTCAACCAGTATTTGTTGCACACAAAAGGAATGGAAATATAGTTTGAAATCATGAAACCTCACACAAAACTCACTTCAGTCCATTCCAGCTCAGGATGGCTCTCCATCCGGTATCCAAGATGATAAATATTTATGGGAGGAGACTGACAATCTTTCTTCCACGGAACAGCTTGTGGATTTAAGCTGCTAAACTTAGCACCCCAAAATGAAACACACTGCACCACCAGGGCTTGCCTGAGCTCATTAACTCAACAACTCAACTCACTGTTTGTTATGTTGGAGCCAGTTCATAGCTGACTCTCCAGTGGGTATTCAGAAGCTGTAAACTGCACAAAAGAAGGTTGCCGATCCAAGGAGCAGGTGGTGGATTTGAATGTCCTACTTCTAGGTTGGCAGTACAACTCCTTACACACTAGGCTACCAGAGCTCCCCTAAATGTAAAACTCATTGCCTTTGAGTTAGCACTGCCTCATAGATGGTATTCCAGTGGGTTTTTGGAGGCTGTAAATCACACGGGAGGAGAGTGTCTTTCTCTTTCTAAGCCAAGTGGATTCAAATCACCAGAGAAACTACCTTTGAGCCCGTATTGCAACTCCCACTATGTCACCAAAGCTAATGAAACATCATGTAAACAGTTTATAAACAAGATATCACGTTATTATCCTTTCCTTTGTCACAAACTTTTCCATCCTGATTCTTTCCCCAATCTCCCTAACCTGGATATTCATCTAGTTTCAATCTCAATCCTGCCTTTTAACTGGTTATTCTACTTTAGTCAATTTCTTCACCTTCACTGTGCCTCAGTTTCCTAATCTGTAAATTGGAGGTAAATATAATTCTCACTTTTCACGATTATAAAATGTTGACAAATGTCAAGTCTTACTTTATACAGTGCCTGACACATCAAATAATGAATATACATCCCATCTCCACATTTTCCAGCCTTTTCACTTGACTGTTCCTTTTCCCCCCAGTTCCCTTCCCTCCTTCCTGGTCTGCAGAATTTTTACTTTTCATTTAAGGATCCCCCTTTTTAGGGAATCTTCCCTCTCCCCTCCATGCCAAGGCCTCTACAGGCTATTCCAGGCTCCCACACGAGATCCCTGCTCTGTACAGCATTTGTCACAGTTAGTGTCATTGCCTTTTAACAATTTTCTCACCGATTGAACTGTGAAGTCCTTGGGGACAGAAATTAGGTTGATCATTATAGGACTCCAAATCATGGTTCCACATCTGATATAAAGTGTTATTGTTGCTAGATGCCACTGAATCGTAGACATCTCGTAGTGACCCTATGAACAAAAGACCTGAGCACTGTTTACAGGGTTTCCGGAGGCAAGCCTTTTCAGAAGTGGATGCCACTCCTGCTTCCAAGCTTGTTTTCATCAGGAAGCTCCACCAAATACTGTCCACCATGAGTAACCATTGTCACTTTTGGCACATCAATGTCACAGTGTTCAGCATCACAGCAACCATGAGTTACCTCTGTATAACAATGCACAGACCAGCGCTATAACACTTAGAAGAGTATTGACAAAAACCTAACGGGTTTTTAAACAGGAGGCTTTATCCTATCACCTCACTTTCCTTAGTGAATCAACATTCCACCCTACTGCTTAGAATTCCAGCCAACAGCTTCTATAGAACCAGCTCCTGTAGATGACTTTCAAACTGGTCTTCAGTGCCATGCGGCCTATCAAAAAAAAAGGGTTTTTTAATAAGAGGCCTTATCACATCTCCCCACTTCCCCTAGCGAATCAGCATTCCATCCTACCACATAGAATCCCAGCCAACAACTTCTGTAGAACCAGCTTGGTTGACTTAATTTTTAAATACATAGTTAAGCTCCTCAGTGAGAAAGAAGCAATGTTAGAGCACAGAAGTGTCCTTTCTGGTGGAGCAGTTTAAATGTTGAGTTGCTATCTAAAAAGATAAGTCATTTGAACTCACCAGCCATTCACTCTACAGGAGACAGAGGAGGCAGTCTTCTCCCAGAAAGACTCAGAGCCTTGGGAACCCTGGGAGGCAGGCAGTTCTATTGCATCCTGTTGGTGCTCTGTGAGCTGGCACTGATTCGACAGTGGTGGGATTTTGGAGGTTCACCAGAGTGGATGGTCAACTGTGTAACTGGAATTCCTTTCTCCACCGATTTAACTGAAGCAACAGTGGTGAGTGCTAGAATTCTTGCTTTCCAAACAGGAGACCCAAGTTTGGTTCTCCACCACTCACAGTCACTATCTGTCAGTGGAGACTTGCATGTTGTTGTGATGATGAATGGATTTCAGTAGGGCTTCCACACTAAGATAGACTAGGAAGAAAGAGCTGGCCATCTCCTTCCAGCAATCAGCCAATGAAAACCCAATGGAGTACAGTATTTCATTCTCTTATATTTGCGTTGACACACATTGACAGTTAGTAGGGGTTGGGCACTGACTGCATAACAGCTAACAACAATGTATTTGATTGGTGTAGGGTAAGACCAGGAATCAGATTTCTAAAATATTTGCTCCCTAGGTGATTCTAACATGCAGGTTTCAAAACTGCTACTCTGCTATCCTGCCCTTACATTTTGTCCTATGAATTCAAAGAGAGAGAAGTTCCTAGTGCTTCCTATATTCCATATAGTCCAGGCACAAGGTGTCCTAGGAACTACCAGCAGGCCTGTGGCAATACCAACGGAAGCAACATTCTTGGGCTCCGTTAGATATCAATGGGGTTCTGGTGGCATAATAGGTAGAGATTTGTGCTGCCAACCCCAAACTGGCAGTTCAAATCCACTCTGAGGGAGAAAACTGAGCATTCTGCTTCTGTGTGATTTACAACCTTTGCAAACTCATTGGAGGATCAGCTATCAGTCAGTTCCAACTCAATTGCAATGAGATGAGGGAATTGATGAGCTAAGCATCAGGGTAAGGAGAGAGGGCTGGAAAGATTTGCAAGGTGGAAGGCAAGAGGTGTGTCAGCTGAGGAAGGTTGTCAAATCAAACCAAACCCATCATCCTTCATTCTCAAAATCAACCCTCATGTTCTCTGAGAAGCCTTTACTGAGTTGCTTCTGTGTCCCAAGCCTCTCTCTTCAGCTCTTGCCTACCTTACTCCCAAGAGTCCTAGGGTGGTACAAAATGCTTAAAGGTCAACTACTAGCTGGAATCACATTTGATTTCCAGCAGTCTTTTGAAATCAAAAGACAAGTATCACCAGGAAAATCCGCTATCAAGGATCTTTCTCGAGTGTTAAAGAGCAGTGATGTCAGTCTAGAAACAGGCACACTGATCCAGGCTGTGGTCTAAGAAATGGAGAGTGAGTGAAGATGACAGTGAAAGACTCAATGTCTTTGAGTTGTGATGCTAGAGAATGGAACTGTATTGAATGTCCCATGAATGGCCAAGAGAACAAACAGGTTCATCCTGGAGAGGGTGAAACTAGGCTGCTCCTTGGAGGCAACGATTGCTGTCTCACATACTTCAGGCACCTTGTCAGGAGGGGCCAGTCTTGGGGAAGGACATCATGTTTGGAAGGGTGAAGGGTCAGCACAAGAAAGAAAGACCCTGAATAAGATGGATTAACACAATGACTGTGACAATGGGCTCAGGTGTCAGAGGCAGTGACGTTGGCTCCGGATAGGTCAAGATTCAGAGACATTGTTCATAGAGTCACAATGAGTCATAGTTGACTTGACGGCATATAACTATAACTAGCTGGAAGGCTGGTGGATCAAATCCGCCCAGAGGCACCTCAGTGACCACCCAAAGACCCAGTGATCTGCTTCCAAAAGGTCTCAGTCTTGGAAACCCCATGGAGCTCAGATTTTGTACATGTAAGGTTGCCATGAGTAGAGCTCTGTTAAAAGAAAACCAGTTTGGTTGGGGGGCTTGTTTCTATTTGCTTGGTTTGTGTTATTTGTTTGTTTGTTTGTTTTTGGTTTTGTTTTGCTTCACTTCTCTTCCAGTCTGCACTCTCCAGATGTGCACCTTCTCTGAATCATATCCACAGGGTCCCAGTGCCCAACGTGGTGCCTGAGACTGGGAGATCCTTACAGGGTGAGCGAGTGCTGGGTGATGGCAAGTTAGAACTGACCCACAGCTCACCCTCCAGCAGGTTTTCAGAGGTTGTAAATCACTTGAGAGGAGACTGCCCATCTTTCTCCTGTGAAGCAGCTGCTGTATTTGAATCACCTGCTTTTGAGTTGCCAGCAGGATTCCTTACTACTAAGCCTCCAGAGCAAATGTCGAGCTACAGTGATAAGTCTGAATCACAGAACTTTCCTTTTTAAGTTGCCTCCAACTCCACTAAAGGCTGGTAGACCAGACCAGACCCCACAGAGTTTGAACTGTGGACAGAGAACTCCTATGCAATTAGAACACTGTTGATACTTAAACAGCAGCCTCAGACTGGTTGAAAATTGTTTGTTTGCTTGTGTGAATTAGCATTCCCTTGCAATATTATGAAAACAATGGCCTACCTTAGTTTCCCTGCATTTCTCCACCTAATCTTATTTACACTCTTATTAATAGTGGAAAGGGAGCCTGGTTTAACTGGCTTCAAATCATCCTAGACTCCAGACGAGTGAGGTCTGAATTAATGAGCTTGAACTGTATGCATTTGCATCCTAAAGCTGTCTCTGCTTCCCCTACACAGGTTTTCCTTCCAAGACCTTCTCTCCCACCACAGAGCATTTTGCCTCTTGATAAATCCTTTTATTGTCCCCCTTTCTATCGATGAGAAAGCAGAGGAACAGAAAGCTGATACAAGTTGCCTACGCTGCACAGGATTCAACAAACCCAGGGAGACTGCCTCAGTGCCCAGGCTCTTAATCATGAAAGTCCCTGGAGTTGGTAGCAGAATCTAGAGGAGTTAAACCCCAGCTCTGCCATTGCCTGCTCTTCCACTAGACAGTCAACCTCTCTGAGTATAATGAGGTGATACATATAAAGCTGTGGTTCATTGCAGTCAATCCCGCGACTGGGGCAGCCTCATGAAAAAAAACACTGCTAGGTCCTGCGCATCCCTGATATCGGACTGGACTCTGGTGATCTATATGTAGGGTTTTCATTGGCTGGTTTTTGAAAGCAGATTGCCAGACCTTTCTTCCTGGAACACCTTAGTCTGAAAGCTTCATTAATAACTGTTCAGCCTCATAACATCATCCACTCCTCCATTCGTGGAGGGGTGAGGGATGTGCATTTGGTGCACTGGAGAAGAATTGAACCCAGGTGTCCTGCATGAAGGACACAGATTCTACCACTGAACCGCCACCTCCCTCATTAGCATCCAATACACATAAGAACCTGAGAAGTAGCAGTGTTGCTGCTAGCCTTGTTCTTGTTATTTACACTATTTGGCCCTAGCTTTCATGTTTTCTATGTGGAATCCTCCTTTCTGGAGACACAGACATAAGATATCCTGCGTAGTGTTATGCTGCCAGTTAATAATTACAGGGGCGTTGGAGTGCAGCTCTCCCACCTCCAATAAACCTTCTCCAGGAGCTAAATCCTCTTGCAGGGTCCTGCTGTTCTCTCTGCAGATGCCACGAATCATCAGGAGCAGCCTCTACCTCACTGCCTCTGCTTTCTACAGCTAAGGAGCCCTTGGTTTTGCAGGACGCAAGCGGAGTGTCAACACTTGGCACAAGAAACTGACGGTGGTATGAGCATACATGGCTCCCCCTTTAAATCCTACCAACAAAACTTCAGGGGTACAAAGTGGATTCCAGCCAGGAGGGTTTCTTCTTTGTCTAATTCTTCCTTTCATTGCATTGGTGATGATGGTGGGGCTGGGAGTGGGAGGATTTTCCTTCTCCCACCTCCCCAAATGTCCCCAGTAGCTGCCCAGACCACACCACATCATAAAACACAGATGAAGTGAAGATCTCTCATAGATTAAGTTGCACTATCTCCTCAAGCGAAGATTTACAGACTTGAAAACCTGATGGTGGGTCACCATGCATTGGAAGCAACACAGTGGCAGTGGGTTTGGTTTTGGGTTGGTCTCTCACATCAGCTCTTCCTCTCTCTACCATGATTCTCTTCCCTAGGGCAGCTTCACCTGACACCAAAGTCCTTCTAGAACTAAAACCCCCTGGATACAATTTGAACAACTGCAAAAATGATACAATATGAGGCAGTCAGCTTTTGCAAATATTATAGCTTTGGAAATTCTGTGGGGTATTTTTTCTTTATCCTTTAAGGTGTTTAAATGGGCATTTTCCTGGTTGTTGAGATGATTTGTTGTGTAATGGGTGCATTTACTAGCCAGTTTTGTTTTCACATTTGTTGGATATGTGTTTAAGGTTATACCCAGAATGCTTATGTGTTTGTGAGAAATACTTATATGGAATATGACCTATCACCAACATTATTTGTTTTTTTAAAAAATACAGTATTGGATTGTAACCCAAAGAATACAATCACTAGCCATGACTCCATACTGATATAAATACATGATTGAATAAGTAAATACATGGAGAATGAAAGATAAATCTCCTGTGCAGAAGAATTTTAAATAATGTATGTAAGTTAGCTTTCTTACAAACAGCACACAGTGTGCAAGGAGGGAAATAATAATAGTGTTAAAATGGAAAAACATGCCAAATATTGCCTAAGTCAGTGATCAAAATCATCATCAACTTGGAAACAGCCCAAATGTCCATTAACAAACAAATGGATTGAGAAACTGTGATACATTTACATGGTGGAATACTATGCAGCCTTCAGGAGGAACAATTTTGAAAAATACTGTATAAGATGGGAGAGACTGGAGAACATCATGCTGAGTGAACTGACTCAGTCTCATAAGGACAAATACTGCATAAAAGCATAGTTGTAAAAATGGAAGGATAACTAGTAAGCTGTGTATAAAAGTCCAAAGGAGGAAGGGAAAAGGTGAGGGAAGCTGGAGGGCGGATTGGAAATTATGGGTTTGCAGAGTTTTGTGGACAGAGGGAAAGGGTGAAGGAATTAGGAAAAATCCAATGGGGAAAGACAAGGTAATAGTAGGCATAGTTCAATGGTGATTAATTTTATTAAACAGTATATGGGACTGATCATATGAAACACAACATGAATGAAGGAATGTGTGAAACACAATATATACAAATTTTGTATGCAAACCAATATAAATAAAATTTATTTTTAAAAAAGAAACAACAAAAACTAGTAGTAAGTCATAGTGAAAGTATGTATCCTGATAGGATGTGATGAAAATGATACTTCACCTTGGTGGTCTTCCTCCTCAGGGTTCTTCAGTCTAAACATTAAAAAACAAACAAACAAAAAAATCCAACAAAAAAAACCCAAAAACACCACCCCCCCCTGAAAAATTCCAGTTGAGGAAAATTCTGATAAATACCTGACCACTATGCCTTGAAATTGTCAAGGTCATCAAAAACAAGGAAAGTCTGAGAACCTGTCACAGTTAAGAGGTGCCTAAGGGGACAGAGTGACTAAATGTAATGTGATGTCCTGGATGGAATCCTTGAACAGAAAATGGATGGTAGACAGAACCTAAGGAAATATGAATAAAGTATAGACTTTAGTTAATATTGTATTAATATTGGTTCATTAATTGTGACAAATGTATCATATTAACATAATGTAGGAGAAACAGAATGTGGGAAATGTAGGAATTCTCTGTAAAATTTTGTAATTTTCTATAAATGTAAACTTATTCTTAAGTAAAAATTTATTAAGATCAAATAAATAAAAATCTCCTTGGATAGTTCAGAGCAGATATGCTTATGTCACTTTACTTTGAAAAATCACAAATAATGCTAAAATGTCGTTTATTTACCAGTCTTTGAATTCTTGGGTTTCTCATTTACCAGTCTTTGAATTCTTGGGTTTCTCAGAGGGAACAGGGTATCTAGTGTCCACTAGCCCTATCATGTGTTTTATACTCTCAACTTCCAGTTGGCATTTTTATAAAACAGTAGGTCCCACAGAATTTGAAAACAGTGGGTTCACGGAGTTTGAAAACTACTGGAGTAGACAAATTTCCTTGGGGATTCACCAAGGAAAGGACTGAACTGTGAGCAGACACAGTGGTCCCCTGAGCCGTCTCCCAGGTGTCCCTGAGGCTCTCACCCTGGAGCTCCACAAGGAAAGGTCGTTCCTGGTTCCTCTGTGTCTCTATAGGACTCAACAAGACCTATGGAATGAATAAATGATGCGAGTCCCAACACACAAGTGATTAAAAATGCGAGTGCTAGAAAATTCTAGAAAATTTACCTGAAAAAGTAAACACAAAGTCAAATTTTCCAGGTCTGCATTGATAAATTTGATTTTGCTAAAGCAGACTCTACTCTTGATTTGCCAGTGAGCTGATGTATTGCTTTGAAGGACATAGTTCATTGTTAAAGCCAATTAAGCACTTCCTGCATACTATTAACAATATTTGCTAACACTAATTAATGTAATAACTAGTCATTGAGTACCCACAATGTGTTAGGCACTGTGTGTTCTGGCGCTATGGCTGCGGACTTGTTCTTGAGGTCTCAAGCCCTCCTGTGGGTTTCCGGAGACAGTAAATCACATTGGAGGAGATTGCCCATCTTTCTCCCATAAAGAAGCTGATGGATTAGAACCTTATACCTTTAGGTTGGCAGTGCCATTCCTTACCACTAGAGCTCCCCCTAGCTACAGACTGCTTTTGTTGCTTGCCTTCGAGTCAGAATCGACTCATAGATGGCCCTCCAGCGATTTTCAGGAGCAGTAAATCACATGGGAGGAGACTGCCCATCCTCCAATAGAGCAAGTGATGATTTCAAGCCACATTCCTTTGGAATTGCAGCACTACTTCTTACCACTTAATCACTGGGCTCCCAAGGCTACAGATGTGGGGGTGGGAAGGAGTTAGGCACGTTCCTACCCTCAGGGAGCTTATACTCTGCCGTCCTAATGCTGAGCTGAGCATTGTGCTATGGTTAGGGTGGTCCCTTGCTTCATGGCAGCTCCACACACAATGGAACAAAATGCTGACTACGGCTGCAGCATCTTTATGATTAGAAGCTGATCTGATCATTGTAGCCCATAGAATTTGCACTAGCTGATCTTCAAAGGTAGACCAACAGACATTTCTTCCTCTCACATCTTGATTCAAAAGCCTGTTCAGCGCCATAGCAACAGGAAGCTTCCATGATAGACAAATGGTGGCTGTGTGTGAAGTACACTGTCTGGGAATCAAACCCAAGTCTTCTGCATGGGATGTGAGAAATCTGCCACCAAAACGCCCTTCTCCTTAGGCACTTTGCTAATGAATTTTACATTTAAGCCCTCTAAGATACTGTTGATATTTCCTGTCTTTTAAATGAGAAGATGGAAACTTTATTACTTATCTGAAGTCATTCAAACAAGGACATGAGCTGGGATTTGAGCTCAGACACTCTGAATCAAAAACATATACTCTTTTTTTTTTCTAAACTGCCCCCGCCCCCAACACATACATACACATGCATTAACCACTTGCACCACACATGGGCTCCTCTAGAGAGTTAAGAATGTACAAGGGAATAAGTATAAGTGTGTCAGGGGCCTTACAAGAGGATGAAAATGCAAGAAAAACAGAAGGGAGCTCTGGTGGCCTAGTGGTAAGAAGCTGAGCTTCTGAAAGCACAGGATTTGAATCAGAACAGCCAGGCTGCTCCACAGGAGGACAATCTCCTCCCCTGTGATTAACTGCCTCTGAAAACCCACTGGAGGGTCAGCTCTGGGTTTGTTCTCATTCCATGGTATGTAACAACCAAAGGTTTAAACTCTTTCCCAGAAAGTATCCATTCCCACCTTCACCACAGGGTGCACCTTCATCCCAACCCCCTCCTCCCCAGATATGCACTCATTCATCAACAAGCACTTACCAAGTGTCCAGCACAATGCCAGACTTATGATGTAGGTGATAGAGCCGAATAAAACGTGGCCCTGCCCTCAACAAGATTACAGTCTTTGCAAGAAACAGACAAAACACTAACAAATGACATAAACTGAAAACTACTATAAGAGAGAAAAGCATGGAGTGCTAGGGAGCTTCTCAAAGGAGGCGCTTCATCTGCCCTGAGCTGGTGGGGGAAAGGCTTACCAGTTGCCATGGAGATGACTCCAGCACATGGCAACCTGTATGTGACAGGGTAGAACTGTGTGTCATAGAGTTTTTAATGGCAGATTTATCAGAAATAAATCACCAGACCTTTCTTCTGTGGCACCTCTAGGTAGATTGGAACATAAACACTAACCTTTTGGTTAGTAGCCAAATGTGTCAATTGTTTGCATCAACTAGGAATTCCTACTGGCAGGTTTTACCACGAGAAAATTTGCCAGTGAGCCCATGAAAGATGCAAGAACAATGACGATCCTAGGAAGATAGCAGGAGAGGAGGCTCCATGGGAAAACTACAAGCAGATTGTGGTGAATGGTCTGTATATCAGACTAAACAATCTAAGCTGAGCTCTCTAGTGAATGGGAGGGTCAAGTCTGGGTTTTGGAAAGATCAAAAAACATGGACTGCATGTCGCCTTCTGACATGACCCACGCACTCTCCCTCTTCACTTCCACCAACAGATCCAGGACTCCACCCTCTGTTGTTGTTAAGTGCTGTCAAGTTAACTCTAAAACATATCCACCCTCAGCACTGCAGGACTTCACCCTGGGGTACAACAACTTTCCATGCCCACACATTTTAAATTAGGATGCTTTGTCTCTGTGCAATGGGATGCCCGGTCTCAGCCCACCTGATGTCTAAGATCTCATCTGGGGAAGTCTGGAGACTGGGGAGACTAGAAGACCGAGACCTGGGATCGCCTGGCACCGGGGCAGGAACGACTCCAAGTCTAGGCCTTCCAAACTGAGTTCCCACAGAGGTAGTCTCAAAACAGAGACGATGCGTCCTATCGGGCATCAGGGAATGAACTCTCATTGTCCTTTTTGTATCAGTGCAACTGGAAGAGGAGAATTATGAAGCACTGCTTTGCATTTTCTTTGAACAGAAAGAAAGAAAGACGGTAGACTCTCAGTGATCATGTTGGAAAGCAGTGTGGGTAATGGGTTCAAATTCTACCTTCACTCATCCACCTCACCCCTACCCCTGGCTGATGATGCAGAGGCATCAATCAGAACCAAACCCATGGCCCTCAAGTGGATTCTGATTCGCTGTAGCTTCTATCCAGTCTCTGAAGCTGTAAATCCTTGGGGCAGGTGTCTGCCCACCTTTCTCCTGAGAGGTGGCTAGTGGATTAAAAACACCAACCTTTCAGCTGACCTCCTGATGTGTTGCATACCACACCATCAGGGCTTCTTTTTGTAGACAATGAAGCAGCCTTTTATTGTTAACAATGATCTGTGTTCTTTCTCCACCACCACACATGCAGGGTTCCCTGGAGAAGTTAACTGAGGGGGTGGAGCATTGCCAGGAAATCTCAGCAAGGCTTTGTCTCCCCATGCTTCTGAATCAGAGAGGGTGAGACTCAGAGCAATGGGCCTTGGGTCGGATGCCAGGGAACTTGGCCCTTTCCCCCAGTGAACACTGAACCCAGTGAGAGGGTAAGCGCTGCTTAATTTTGTCAAGAGAGAAGAGGCATGTGAGCTGGGGCTTCTATAGTCAGTGTGGTGATTTAGAATTTTATTCTGACAATCAATCTAAGGAATGAACACCGTTATTCAACTAATTCCTTGGCACCAGCCACGCACAGACATTCTCAAAGGGGCTGGAGTGGTAATGGTGGACTGAGTAGACAGAATCTTGGACCTGACTGAGCGTAGAGGTTGGCAGGCAAGACATGTTGTTGATTTGTGTAATCAAGTTGACTCTGGCTCACAGCGACCCCATGTGACAGAGGAGAACTGCCCCATGGGGTTTTCTGGGCTGCAAACTTCACAGAAGTAGACTGGCAGGGATTTTTCTCATGGAACTGCTGGGTGAGTTCACAGCCACAAACCCTTCAGATAGTAGCCAAATGCTTAACGATGGCTTAACCAGGGCTTCTTTAGACATTCACAAATATGTATTTCATTTCAATTGCGGGAAATTGAAAAAAGCAAAGCCCGGGGGTGGGGGTGGAGGATGAAAACTTGCATCTCTGGATTACACTGGGGATGTCAGGGAAGACTACCCTGCATAAACGGCATTTAAGGTGAGACTTGAAAACAGAGTAGCCCCATCCAGGAAAAGATGACAGGAGGGAGGCGTTCCAGGTGGAAGGAATGGCAGGTGCAAATCCTTAGATGTGGGGAAGGCAACAGCAAACACACAGGCGACCAGTGTTCCTGGAGCAAAGTGAGCTCAAGTGAGGGTGGGAGGGGATGAGACTGGAAAGGGCAAAGACAGGAGATGGTGCAGGACCTTGAGAGCTATTGTAAGAATTGTGGGCTTTGTCCTAATATCAGGGTCACACCACTAAAGACTTCTAAGGGAAAATCGTGACACAGCCCCGTCAGCATTTTATGAAAAGTTTCCTTCCTAGTGCACAGAAAATATATTAGAAGAAGGCTCAATGTACACACAGAGATCTTGAGGAGGTGAATTTGACAGGATCTCCTGATGAGATTTTTCAGTATTAAGAGGGAAAGAGAGAAATGGAAGGTGATTCTAAGGTCTGTAACTTGGAGAGAGGGGCAGATGGCAGCATTAGACAAGGAGACTAGGATCAGGGTTAGATGCTGGCAGGGACCAGAAATATCTGTGCAGAAATAATCCCTGGAGCCTCGTAATGAAAAAACAAGAGAGCTAAGGTGAACTTCCTAGGAGGTAAGGGAGAATTTGAGCTTAGAAAGAGATCAAGAGAGGTTGTAGGTAGAAATCACCCTGGTACCTTTTAAGTCACTGCTCGTACCCTTGCAGGAGGGGGACGAGATGGCTCAGTGGTAGAATCTTTGCCATCCATGTGTGAGAACCGAGTTTGATCCTAGCCACTGCACCTGAAGCACAGCAGCCACCATCCGTCAGTGAAGGCTGGTATGTGGCTTTGATGCTGAATGAGGATTCAATGGAAATTCCAGACTAAGACTAGGAAGAAAGGCATGGAAATCTACTTCCAAAGAGCCGCCAGGGAAAACCCTGTGGATAACAATAGTCCAATCCACAACAGATTGAGCAGCTTTCTGTCCTGCTGTGCACAATGTAACCATGAGTCAAGGGCCAAGCTGATGGCAGTTAACAACAACCTTCCAAGGAACCTGCAGAGAAAGGTCAGGAGTCCTCTGATTCCCTGTTCTGACCTCACAGGAACACAAATTCAGTTCCAGCTGGCTAGGTAAAGCGGAATCAAAGGCACAAAAGTTTCCCACTGGCTGACATTTTGGGGAGCTCACAGAATGGTGCATTTCTCACACCCAATGAGGACCTGAAACATATTGTACCCATTAGAAAAGAAATGCAAATCAGAAAGTCAGGCATTTGTGTCCATGACAACAGGGGAAACGTATTTTGGCAAATCTGAGTTCATTTATATTCAAATAAATATTTCAGTCTATGACTCTGGCACTTTTTTGCATGAGATATTTCAGAACCATATTGAATGTTGCTCTCATGCGAGGATCTTAAGAATTAAAATGAGGGCCAATTTAAAAGTCTACAAGCTCCAAGACTGGGAGTTGGTTTTACCACAAGGAAAGAAATGAAGTGATAAAGTAGGGGTGATTCAGCACATTTGTATGCTGCCTTTTTGAACCAGAAAAGCCTATTCCAAATCCCCCTATGTAATCCCTTCTTGGTACAGAAAGGAAAACAGGCCCATGGCTTGGCCACAATCACACAATTAATGGACTCAGGTCTCCTGGTTCCCAGACCAATGTTGTCTTCAGCACATTATGTCAGATATTTGAATAGACGTTGGCATAAGACTATGACATGTCATCAGTCTTTTGAGGGAAACTGAATGCCTGCTTGGTGCCAGTGGTTAACACACACAGCTGCTAGACAAAAGGTTGGATGCTCAAACTCAAATTCACCCAGAGACACCGCAGAAGAAAAGCCTGGAGATGTAATATCTGAAACATCAGTTCCACTCTGATGCACATGGGGTCAGAATGAGTATACACAATTCAAGAGCAACAGGTTTGATTTTCCTCCAAATATTAAAAGCAATTCAAACCCTCTGCAGAAATCTCCATCATACCAAAAACATCAAATACTGTCTTTAGTAAAACCAAACCTTGTGATGCCGCATAATGAGATAATCACCAGGAACAGTTTAATATATTTCCTTCCAGTTTTGTTTTGTCTATCTTTCATCTATCTTTTTGTTGTTGTTGTTGTTGTTGTTGTTGTTGTTAGGTGTCTTCAAGTCAAATACAACTCATAGCGACCCCTATGAACAACAGATATGAACCCGGTCCTATCCTATGCCAATCTCACAACCTCTGACACACTTGAGCCTATTGCTGAATTCACTGCGTCAATCCACATGTTTAAAGTTTTCCTCTCCTTTGCCATCACTCCATTCCTCCAAGCATGATGTCCCTCTCCAAGGAATAACCTCTCCTAGCAACATGTCCAAAGTATGTGAGACGAAGCTTCATCATCTTTGCCTCCAAGGAGCACTCTGGCTGCACCTTCTCCAAGACATATCTCTTTGTTCTTTTGGTAATCTGTGGGATAGTAAGGACTCTTTTTCAACACTGCAACGCAAAGGCATCTATTGTCTTCTTATTCATTGTACAGCTCTCAGATACACAGCAAGTAATAGAAAAGACCATGGTCTGAATCAAGCGCACCTTAGTCCTAGTGTATATACAATTTTGCATCATAAGCATTTCCCCAAATCATTACAGATTTTCTATATACAAAAAATGTTAATATATTAATAATATCACACCCCATAAATATGCTCTGGTGGCCTAACAGGTAAGGAGTTGTGCTGCCAATCCAAAGGCAGATCATCAACTACTCCAGGGGATAAAAAATGAGCAATGTTTCCCATATAACAGCCTCTGAAAACCCGCTGAAGGGTCAGCTATGAGTCAGTTCCAACTAGACAGCAATGAGTTGAGTTGTTGAGTTCTAAAAATATGCTATAAATTTACTAACTCATTTATTTAATTCACTGCTGAATCTCATTTTTATCTTTTAAATAACACTATGTTAAATCTTTGTTCAGTGCTCAAATGTTTGCATTTAAATATTGGTTTATATATCAGATTATTTCCAGATATACAACCACAGAGGTCCAGGATCTGGCCTCAATGTCCCCTCAACATTTGCCATTTTAAATACACCAGTGTCATTGAGAGAGAGGAGCTGAGGCCAGGCAGGCGGACACTTCTTTATCTTAAGTACAGCAATTCTCCTAGCAACACCTATCAACCTGAAACTCCACCAAACTGCCTCTTTAAAATATTTTTCAGGAGTTTCTTCCCAAGAGGGTCTATAATCCTTCCAACAAAACATTTTTTAGCATATATAAGCTAGAATTGTGAATACAGATTTAAAGTGATCCTGTGGCATCATGTGTTGAATATATAGAAATGATCCATGAGCAGAATAGAATTCATCTCATTAGCGGCACATCTGTCTGGAGCAGCCACTGTGATTGGACATTTTCAGGCGCTCTGGACTGGAAGGGAGTGAAGAACAGTCTCTGTCCAAGTGCAATGCACATACAGAACAAAACACACCTTCTTTAGTCAGGATTCTTTGGGCTACAAGAAACAGATCTCATTGCTGTCAAATAGACTCATCGTGATCCTATGAGACAGAGTAGAATGATTTCATAAGATTTCCCAATCTTTTCTCCATCTAACATGAGACTTCTCCCTCCCCTTTATTAGTCTACTTTTATAATTTGTTTGTTTTCTTGATGCTGAGATGTAATCTATAGTGAAGGCAAATTACTGGGTTTTGGGGTTTTTTTAAATCATTGTATTCAATAAGAAAAGATTGAAGTTGTCCACAAGTTCATTATATTTGTATGCACAATCACACTAGTCAAGAAATCTTAAAAAAATGTGTTAGGCAAATTTGCTGTCAAAGACTAAGGTGCACCTAACCTTCCTATGCATGTGAAAACTGGACAGTGAATAAGAATAATTGGTGCCTTTGAAATGTGGTCTTGGCAAAAAGTATTGTGCATGCCTGGCACTGCTAATGTATAAACAAGTCTCTCTTGGAAGAAGTACGATCAGAGTGCTCCTTGGAAGCAAGGATGGTGAAACTTCACCTCACATATTTGGGTTTGTTGTCAAGAGGGATCAGTCCTTGGAAAGACATCATGTTTGGAGAAGCAAAGAGTCAGCAAAGGAGAGGAAGACTCTCAACAAGATTAACTGACATGATTAAATGACATAGTGGCAGAAGCAGTGGGCTTGAGCATGATGGAAATTGTGAGGTTGGTACAGCACAAGGTGAGATTTCAATTTGTTATTCATAGACATAGACCTATATATTCATAAGACATAGCTGACTTGATGACTCCTCAAACACAAAAGAAATTTCTTCTTGTTAAACTTCTAACGTGTGTTATTACTGTTATGGTGTTGTTACCGTGTACCATTAAGTCAGAACTGACTCGTGGCTGACCTTCCAAGAGGTTTTCAGAGGCTTTAAATCTCATGAGAGACAATTGCCCGTCTTTTTACTGTGAACCAACTGGTGGATTCAAACTGCATTCCCTAGATGTGGCAGGGCAACTTCTCACCACTAGGCCACCAGAGCTTCCTATTTCCTGTTACAGTAGACATAGTAGATAACCAAGTGTCTATCTCTGCTGCACTCGGTCGTTGGCTGAGTCTCAGCTGGGCTCCAGGAAGCCCTTGAAAAATGTCAGAGCTCTGCCACTGGATATTGGAGAGGGGCATTCTCAAGGCCACCACAGGGGAGTTCATCAAACTAAAATCCATTTTTAACCACTATTTGAAAAATATGATTATTTTGCACCCATATGTGTTGTCGTCGTGTACCATTGAGTTGGAACTGACCCATAGATGACCCTCTGGTGGGTTTTCAGAGGCAGTTTCAGCATGGGAGGAGATTGCCCATCCTTCTCCGTCGGAGCAGCTGGTGGCCCCAAATCGTGTGTCTTCAGGATTGCAGTACAGTTTTTTGCTGCTAGGCCACCAGAGCTCCCTAGGATAAAAATAAATTCTTTTTAAATTAATGACAATTCTTTGAGATCCTTTTCCCAGCTTTTCTTCCATGACTGAAAAGTATCGTCCCATTTTCCTTATTTACGAATGGGAAAAATGCTTACCTGGTAGTGGAAAGGTCAGTTTTGTTTTGTTTCCAATTCACCAGCTGATCCAGAGAAGAAATATAGGGCAGCCTGATTCTATAAAGATTTTCAACCTTAAAAACCCTATAGGGATGTTGTCTGTCCTTTAGGGTAATTATGAGTGGAAACTGATTTTATCACAATAGGGGTTTTTTCCTTCCATCCTTGGAAAATTTCCTTGACCTTTTTTTAGAAAAAATATGGGTTCCCCCCCCCCTTTACCTTCCTTAATCACTATGCTAAAAAAAACACCCAATAATCCAAGTTAAACTAAATGAAGAACAACATGGCATCGGGACTGGAGGAAGATTCATCAACAATCTGCAATATGCAGATGACAGCACCAACTTCACATTGTACTTCCTGAAATGTTTCAGTGTCAACCAATCCTTTATATTCCTTCCATCTTCTTTTAATATTCCTTGATCATTCAGAATTTTATCCATAGCTTCTCTCAGTATTGCAACTCAAGGCTTGAATTTGTTTTTCAGTCATTTCAACTTTAGAAATGCCTACGGAGTACTTCCCTTTTATTCTTCAACTCTAGCTCTTTGCATATTTCTTTATAATACATTGCTTTGTCTTCTTATGTTGCCCTTTGAAATTATCTGTTCAGCTCTTTTATTTCTGCATTTCTTCCTTTATTTAGGCTTCTCAAAGCTCTAGTGCAATTTTCGAAGTCTCTTCGGACATCTGTTTTAGTCTTTTCTCCCTCTTCTGACTTTGTAATGGCCTTTGATCTTGTCATGTAGGATAGCTTTGATGTTCTTCCGTAAATCATCTAGTCTTCAATCACTAGGATTCAATGTCTCAAACCTATTCTGGTGATGGTTTCTTAATTCAGGCGGAATAGACCCATGGTCATGTTTTAGTTCTTATGGACTTGGTGGTTTTTTTTTCAGCTTCAATTTGAACTTGCATATGGGTAATTGATGGTCTAATCCATAGTCAGCACCTGGCCTGGTTTTGACTCAAATGTGTCAGAGATTATGAAAATGGCACAAGGTACAGATATGTTGTTCAGATGGTTGTTATGAGTCATATTAGACTCAACGGCACCTAACAACAACTAACCTTTCTTGCAAAAAAATGAACAAAAAATTGAAGCATTTTTTTTATGAAGTATAAAACTAACCTTAAAAAGGAAACATATCTAAACATATAGAAAACAAAACACTTTACAGCTGGGCCAATCAATAAAATTATGTTAAATAAAGAAATGATAGAAATTGCCAAGGATGTCATTTTACTTGAGTCCACAACCAACATCCAAAGAAGCAGAAGTTAAGAGTTAAATCATCATATTTTATTAGGCAAATCTGTGGCCAATGACCTCTTAAAGTGCTAAAGAGCATGAATGTTTGCTTAAGGTCTAAGGTACACCTGATTCAAGTCATGGTATTTTTAATAGTTTATTCCCACAGAGTAAAAACAGTTTTCTTTTTATTGTTTTTTAAGTGAAAATGTACAAATAAATTTTTATTTTTTGCACACAATTTTTATAATATTAATTACAATATAATTTCACTTTTCCCATTCTCTCCTTATAGTTCTAATTTTTTGTTGTTGTTAGATGCTGTCAAGCAGACTACAACTCATTGTGACCCTATGGGTAACAAATTTGAACCTCGTGAACTTTGTTCATTGTCACTGTGTCAATCCATCTCACTGAAGATCTTTCTTTCTGTGACATCTACTTTGATCAGCATGATGACTTTTTCCAAGGACTAACCCTGAACATTCTAACAACATGCCTAAAGTGTATGGATACCAAGTGTCATAATCCTTTTCTCTAAGGAGCACTCTGTTTGTACTTTGTCCAAGATAGACTTATTCTTTTGATAGTCCATGGGCTATTCAAAACTCCAATACCATGATTCAAAGGCATTGATTATTCTTCTATCATTTTTGTTCATTGTCTTAACTTTGAGAAACCTAGGAAGCAATTGGAAAGATCATGACTTGGATTAGGCACATCTTAATCTTTAAACCGACATCCTTGCTCTTTAGTGTTTTAGCTAGATCTTTGACATCTGATGTCCCCAGTGCAATAATTCTTTTGATTTTTTGGCTGTTGTTACCATGTGTGTTGATTGTAGATTCAACTAAAATGAAATTGTTGACAACTTCAATCTTTTCTTCATTAGTCATGATGTTGTCTATTGGTCCAGTGGTGAAAATATTTTTCTTGATGTTAAGATGTGAGCCACTTTGAAGACTGTAGTCTTTGATCTTGTGCAGCAAGTACTTCAAGTCATCTTCACTTTCAGCAAATACAGCTGTGTCATCTATATAACACAGTTTTTGATGAGTTTTCCTCCAGTCATTATGCCAAATTTGTCTTCATACAATCCAGTTTCTCAAATTATCTACTCAGCATTCAAATTAAATGGATCTGGAGAAAGAATACACCTCTGATGCACAGCTGCAAACATCTATTAATAATTAGAGAGAGCACAGAATGTTCAGAACATGAATCTAGTAAAATTGGAAGTTGTCAGAATGAAATGGAACTCAATGTTGACATCCTACACCTTAGTGAGATGAAATGGACTGGTACTGGCCACTTTTAATTGTTGTTGTTGTGTGCTGTGGAGTCAGAACCAACCGATAGCTAACCCTCAGGTGGGTTTTCAGAGGCAGTGAATCACATGGGAGGAGATTGCCCACCCTTCTCCTGCGGAGGAGCTGGTGGCCTCAAACCACGTGCCTTTGAAATTGCAGTGCAGCTTCTTGCCACTAGGCCACCAGAGCTCCCTTTGTATTAGATAATCATATTATCTATTGCACCAGCATTGACAAATTGAAGAGGAATGATGTCACATTCATCCTCCAAAAGAACATTTCAAGATCCATCCTGGAGAACAATGCAATGAGTTAAAGGATACTATACATACATATCCAAAGAAGATCTGTTAATACAACTACTATTCAAATGTACACACCAACTACTAACAACAAAGATGAAAGAATTGATGACTTTTACCAACTTCTGAAGTCTGAAATTAATCAAGCCCTCAACCAAGATGCATTATCAATAATGTGGGATTAGAATGCAAAAGTTGGAAACAAAGAACAAGGACTGCAAGTTGGAAATTATGATACTGGAGTCAAAATGAGGCTGGAGGTCAAATGATAAAATTTTGTACAGTCAATTATTTATTCAATGCAAATACCTTTTTAAAAAACATGAATAGTAACTATACCAGGACCTCAAATAATGGACTACAGAGGCATAAGATTGACTGACCAAATCTGTGGAGGGAGCAGATGAAAAAGCTTAAAATAAGGTCAGAGGCTAACTGTGAAACAGACCATCAGTTACTCATGTACAAGTTCAAATTGAGTTGAAGAAAATAAAAACAAGTCAATGAAAACTAAAATAAGACCTTGATTGAGTCTATCCTATCTGAATTTACAAATCATCTTAAGAATATATTTGATATATTGAACACTAATGACTGAAGACCAGATGAGTTGTGGATGATGTCAAGGACATCTTCCATAAAGAAAGCAAAAGGTCATTAAAAAGAGAACAGAAAATGAAAAGAGACAAATAGTTGTCAGAAGAGACTTTGAACTTATGCACTAGAATATAGTAAAGACAAAACAAAGGAAAGAAATATTGATGTGAAAGAGATAAATAGAAGCTTTCAAAAGTCATCTCAAGAAGACAAAGCCAAGTAGTATAATGAAATGTGCAGAGTTGGAGTTAGAAAACCAAAAGGGATGAAAATATTTTTCAGTTCTCAAGCAAAAAGAACTGAAGAACAAATTAAAAATCAAGCTACAATACTGAAGGATTCTATGGGAAAATATTAAATGATGCAGGAAGAATCTAATGAAGATGGAAAGAATACAGAGAGTCACTATACCAAAAAGAATTGGTCGATATTGAACCATTTCAGGAAATAACTTATGATCAAGAACCAATGGTAATTAAGGTAGGAGTTAAAGCTACATTGGAGGCATTGACAAAAATATGACCCCAGGAATTATTGGAATAATTATTAAAGTATTTCAATAAGCAAATGTAGCCTTGGATGTGCTCACTAGTCTATGCCAGGAAATTTGGAAGACAGCTACCTGGCCTACTGACTGGAAGAGATCTATTCTAAGAAAACGTGATCCAACAATATGTGGAAATTATTGAACAAAACTACTAATGTCATATGCAACCAAAATCTTGCTGAAGATTATTTTTAAATGCCTAGGGCAACATATAGACAAAAATGTGTCAGAAATTCAAGATGGATTTGGAAGAAGCTATGGAAGGCAGGATATCATTGCTGATGTCAAATGACTGATAGCAGAGAATACAAGAAAGATATTGACTGTGTTCTTCTGACTATGCAAAGGCATTTAACTCTTTGGATCATAAAACATCATGTTTGACATTAAGAAGAATGAAAAATCTCAGAGCACTTAATTGTGCTCATGGGAAATATAGACCAAGGAACAGTGATCCTGACAGAACAAAGGAACATTGCATGGTTTGAGTTCTGATTTAAAGATGGTATTTTCAACTGTTTCGTATACATGTCCTTCAGCATTTTTGAAAGGTCTTTGACAGCCAACTTGCTAAATGCAATATATCTCCTGATTTCCTCACTGCTGCTGTTGAGGGTGTTGATTTAAGCAAGATGAATCACTGACAATTTCAATCCTTTTCTCATCTATTATAATGTTGATCTTTGGTCCTGTAATGAAGACCTTTGTTTCATGATGGTGAGAAGGCTATAGTCCTTGATCTTCTGCAGCAAGTATTTTATATATTTTTCCACTTTCAGCAAGTTGTATCATCTGCATAATTCAGGCTATTGATGAGTCTTCCTCTGATCCTAATGCCACATTCCTCTTCATAGAGTTCAGCTTTTTTAATTATTTGCTCAGCATACAGATTTACTAGGTATGGAGAAAAGATACAACCCTGACACACACCCTTCCTAATTTTAAGCCATGCAGTGTATCCTTGTTCCATTTGAACAAAAGCTTCTTGATATAGATAAGGTTTCTCACGACGATGATTAAATGTTCTGAGATTTCCATGCTTCTCAATGGTACCCATAATTCTTTATAATCCATGCAATCAAATGCCTTTGTATAGCACATAAAACACAAAGAGACTTTCTTCTGCTATTCTCTGCTTTCAGTTAGGATCCATTTGATATCCAGAATATTACCAATGATACCCCTGGTGTCATGGCCTCTTCTAAACCTAACTTGAACTTCTGGTGGTTCTCTGTCAATACATTGTTCTAGCCTTTTTTTTTTCCAATGACCTTTAGCAATATTTTAAATGCAGCAATATTATTATTATTATTGTTTGGTTATTGATTCTGTTGACTCACCTTTCTTGAGAATGGGGACAAAGATGGACCTTTTCCAGTTTGCCAGGAAGCTATCCTCCAAATTCCTGGCATAAACTGGTGAGTACACCCAGGGCTGCCAAAAATGCTGAAGATCAGTGATGTCAGTTTGAAGACTAAGGTACAACTGATTCAGACCATGGTCTCCTCAAACACCTACTATGCATCCAATAGCTGGACAATGAAAACAGATAGCAAAAGAAGAGTCAATGCCTTTGAGTTGTGGTGCTGGAGAAGAGTACTGAATATTTCATATACTGCCAAAAGAGTAAACAGATATGTCTTGGGGGAAGTACAGCCAGAGTGCTTCTTGGAGGCAAAGATGACAAAACCCGATTTTTCTTACTTTGGAAATATAGTTGGGCAAAGCTATTCCTTGGAAAGGGACATCATGTTTGGAAAGATGGAAGGTCGGCAAAGGAGAAAAAGACCCCCAATAAGATGAATTGACATAGTGACTTTAGAAATGGGCTCTAGTGTGTCAGAGACGATGAGGACGGCACAGGATAAGGTAGGGTTCAGGTCAACAGTTCATAGGGTCACTGAGAGTCATTCTTGACCTGATGGTGCCTAACCACAACAACAACAAATGAATGTAAAAGATGGACAATGAATAAGAAAGACCAAGAAAGATGTGATGACTGATTTATGAAGACTATTGAGTACAGCATTGACTGCCCAAAGGAAAAAAATACAAACAAACCCAATTCATTTGTCTTTGAAGAAGTTAAATCAAAATGTTTCTTGGAAGCAAGGATGGTGAGACTTTGCCTCGTATGGTTTGAGCATGTTATCAGGAAGGACCAGCCCCTGGAGAAAGATAAGAGACTTGGAAAAGTAGAGGGCCAGTAGAAGAGAGGAAGACTGTCCATGAGAGGGATTGTTACAATGACTGAAGCAACGGGCTTAAACACTGCTGAGACAGAGGGTGGTGCAGGGGGAGCAGAGTTTCCTTCTGTTGTACTATCCTTCTAGTCTTCTTGGGGTCTAGAGCCCTCTGGTAATTGTCTCCTTCCCAGATTTATACACTGTTCTAGATTTGATTCCAAAATTATAAAAACCCAAAATTGTCAGGCTTTCAACTCTGTGTCTACAGTATGCATCCAGAGGGCCCAGAACTCAAAGCAATTGTCACATTTCAAGGTAATTTCTTGAGTACATCTACTCTAATTGCAAAATCCATGAGGTCAGGAACTGTCATTAGCATACTGTTGCATTAGTGTGTGGTCCTTGGATCAATGAATATTTGCTGAATTTAAAAAAATCCAATCACAGGTGATTATTGATCAACTGATTATTTTTAATCGATGACAATCTAGTAATATTTTGCCACTTGCAATTGATCAAGTTCACTCCAGTTTGAATTTTCTTTTGCAAGTAACTAAACTCTGTACTTTCTGGGCAGCGTCTCTAGAAGTATTCTATACTGATATGTTCTCTGTCATTCCTTGTCCCATCACTATCATCATCACAACCTCTATCACTGCACACCATTATGACACCTTTGGACTAAAGACAGGCTTCAAGGAAAGCCTGGTTTGCACGTGACAGGTTTTGCACATGCAGAGGTCTGAGATTCAGTTGACTAAGTCCAAAGTCAGTGAACAGGGAAAAAAGTCTGAAGGAAAAAAGGAGGGTCTGGAAGCAAAAGACTAGTTATGAGACTGAGATAGTAAACAACTGAGGAGAAGAAATAGTCTTACATTCACTTAAGACACAAAACAATTCTAAGTCATTTAAATGTTCTTCTCACGTAATAATCGAACCTCTAAATCTGATCTAGAATTAAGCCTTTCCACCCTACTTACTCTACCAAGAAGAAGGATATGCTGGACATTCTCTTTTTCCTTGCCTTGTGTTTCTATTCTTCTTCCCACATTTGCCATCTGCTTTTTAAGCGTTTTCAGCATCAGCTTGGCTAGGCTATGGATTCAATAGTTTGGACAGAGAGACCAGTTACATAATCTAACCTAATAAAATGTAATGCAATCACTCTTCTTAATTTAATGTAATGTAATAGAAGTAATCAATATATTGAAAAGGAAACTTACTTATAGCGTATTCAGTCTCCAAACTGTTGTGGTTGTTGCTGCCATCTAGTCAACTACTACTCAGCAACCCCTATCATCAACAGATCTGAACCTTGCTCTATCCTGTGCCATCCTCAAGATCTCTGGTATGTTCAAGCCCATTGGTGCACTCGCTGTGCCATTCCAGCTTCTTGAGAGTCTTTCTTTCTTTAACCTTTCAGTTTTCCCAGTATGATGTCCTTTCCTGACAACATGCCCAAAGTATAATGAAATGTCACCATTCTTTTCTCTAAAGAGTACCCTAGTCTTACCTCCTCTAAGACAGACTTATTCATTCTTTTAGCAGCCCATGGGGTACACAGTACTCCACTCCAACACTACAATTCAAAGACATCAATTCTTCTCTGTAGTTCTCATTAATTTTCCAACTTTCAGATGCATAGGAAGTTACTGAAATGATCATGGTTTGGATAAGGTACACCTTAGTCTTTAAACTGACATCCTTATCCTTGCTCTTTAGCACTTTAGAGAGGTCCTTGACAGAATATTTTTCAGTTGTAATACTTCTTTGATTTCTTGATCACTATTACGCAGTATATGGCAGGAAATTTGGAGGACAGCCATCTGGTCAACTGACTGGAAGAGATACATTTTTGTTTCCATTCCCAAGAAAAGTGATCCAACAGAAAGTGGAAACTATCAAACTATATCATTAATATCACATGCAAGCAAAATACTGCTACAACAGCACATAGATAAAAACATAAAATAGCCAGAGCTTCAAGCTAGATTTAGAAGAAGCCATGGCAGCAGGGATAACATTACTGATGTCAGATCGATCCTGGTTGAAAACAAAGAACCCCAGGTAACACCTGTTTATGCTTTATTGACTATGCAAAAGTATTTGAATGCGTGAATAATAACAAGTATGACTAACACTGAGAAAAAATAAAAATCACTGAAGTTTTTTTTCATTTTGGGAATCCAAAAACCACTGAGTGTTTATGTAAGAGGCTATTGTACAAACACAATAAAGGAATACCACATGGTTTAAAACTAAGAAAGATGTGTGTCAGGGTTGCATCCTTTCTCCATACCTATTCAATCTGTGTGCTGAGAAAATTATTTTAAAAACTGGACTCTATGAAGAAGAATGTAGCATTAGGATTGTAGGAAGACTGACTCATTAATAACCTTCATTATGCAGATGATACAACTTTGCTTGCTGAAAGTAAGGGGGACTTGCAGTGTTTGTTGCAGAAGATCAGATACCGCAGCCTTCAATTTGGATTGAACCTCCTTTCTACGAAGATGGTGCCAAAAGCAAAGAAGGAATCCCCTTCCCCTCCTAAGACTGAAAAGAAAGCAAAAACATTAAAAGCCAAGAAGGCAGTCCTGAAGGGCATCCACAGCCACAAAAAAAAAAAAAAATAGAAAGAAGATCCACAGGTCACCCACCTTCCGGCAACTGAGACTCCGAAGGCAGCCCAAACACCCATGGAAGAGCGCCCCCAGGAGAAACAAGCTTGACCACTATGCCATCATCAAGTTTCCCCTGACCACTGAGTCAGCTATGAAGAAGATAGAAGATAACAACACGCTTGTGTTCATTGTGGATGTCAAGAGCAATAAACACCAAATCAAACACACTATAAAGAAGCTCTATGACATCGATGTGACCAAGATCCAACACCTTGATTAGGCCTGATGGAGAGAAGAAGGCCTATGTTTGACTTGCTCCTGACCACTATGATGTTTTGGATGTTGCCAACAAAATTGAGATCATCTAAACTGAACCCAGATGTCTAATTCTAAATACAAATTTTTCTCACTATTATATGTAAATATGGACTGAATCTCAATGTCAAGAAAACAAAGATTCTCACCATTGGACCAATAGGCAACATCATGATAGATGGAGAAAAGATTGGCGTTGTCAACAACTTCATCTCACTTGGATCCATAATAAATACACTTGGTACAAGCAGTCAAGAAATCATGAGACATATTGGACTAGAAAGTCTGCAGTCAGGGACCTCTCCAAATTATTGAGAAGCAATGATGTCAGGTTGAAGACTGACTTGGGCCATAGTCTTTTTAATCACTTGTTATACTGCTGAGAACTGGACAATGAATGAGGATGACAGAAGAACTGATGCCTTTGATCTGTGGTGCTGGAGAAAGAAGAGTGCTGAATATCCCATGGACTGCCAAAAGAACAAACAGATATGTCTTGGAGAAGGTGCAGCTAGAGTGTTCCTTAAAAGCAAAGATAATTAAATTTAACCTCACATACTTTGGGAATGTTCTTAAGAGAGGTTGTTCCTTGGAGAAGGACATCATGCTTGGAAAGGTGGAGGGATAGTGAAAGAGAGGGTGACCCTCAACCGGATGGATAGACAGTGACTGGAACAATGAGATTGAGTGTATCAGAGATTGTGAGGATGGCACAGGATAGGACAGGATTCGAATCTGTTGTTCATAGGGATGAGATGTGTCATACTCGGTTTGATGGCAACTAAAACCAACAACTACCTTATCCTGAATATTGGCTGTGGATCCAAGTAAAATGAAATCACTGAAATCTTCAAGCTTTTCTCCATCTATTAAGATGTTTCTTATTGGTCCTGTGGTGAGGATTTTTTGTCAGCATCTTACTTCTGTGTTGTTATTATTAGTTGCCTCTAGACTATAGCTAGATATTTTAGAAGTAACTCACCCATCTCTATAATCATCTCTAAACTGACCTACATATAACTGATCTACATACCTTTGAACATAACCCTTAAGAAGTCTTTAGTCTAGTATCTGATCTATAATCTATGAATTTTGGACTCACAGCAACCCATAAACTCATGAGGCAGCAGGAGTCTCAAACTTCATATGAATTTTGAAATTCCCAGTCTCCACAATCATGTGAACTAACTCCCTGAAACAAATACACACACACTCACATCTCCCAAATACAATCTCTCCTTTTAATTAGTTATCTGACAAGCAGGACTCTATGAAGAGGAATGTGGCATCAGGATTTGAGGGAGACTCATCAATAATCTACATTATGCAGATGATATAACCTTGCTTGTTGAAAGTGAGGAGGACTTGAAGCACTTGTTGTGGAAGAACAAAGAATGAAGCCTTCAGTATGGATTACATCTCAATGGCAAGAAAACAAGCATTCTTACCACTGGACCAATAGGCAATATCATGATGGATGGAGAAAAGATTGAAACTGTCAACAACTTCATCTTACTTGGATCCACAATTAACACTCTTGGCACCAGCAGTCAGGAAATCAGGAGATGTATTGCACTGGGGAAGTCTACACTTAGGGACCACTCCAAATTATTGAGGGGTAAGAATGTCATTTTGAGGGCTAAGGCATGTCTGATTTAGAACATGGTCTTTCCAATCACTTGCTATGCATCTAAGAGCTGGACAATGAATAGAGATGACAGAAGAAAAAATCACGCCTTTGAGCTGTGATCTTAGAGAAGAGCACTGAACATTCTATGGACTGCCAAAAGAACAAAGAAATATGCCTTGGAGAGGGTGCAGATGGAGTGCTCTTTGGAGACAAGGAAGATGAGGCTTCGCCTCACATATTTTGGACATATTGCTAGGAGGGGCTATTCCTTGGAGAGGGACATGATGTTTGGATGGAGGGTGGAGGGTTGACAAAGGAGAGGAAGACCCTTAACCAGGTGGACTGACACAGTTACTGCTGTAATGAGCTCTAATGTGTCAGGAAGTATGAAGATGGCACAGAATAGGACAAATCTGTTGTGTGTAGGGTCACTATGCATCATACTCAATGGCAACTAACAAAAATAACAACAGTCTTATTTTACTTACTTTTAGTCTTCTTCCAGTATTTGTCAACTATCTTTGTAATAATTAATTTTATGTGTTAAGTTGGCTAGACTATGATTCCCAGGTAAGAAAAAAAAAAGAGAAACTCTCTAAGATGTGTATTTGTTGTTATTAGATGCCATCAATTAGATTCCAACTCAAAGCAATCTTATGCACAACACAACAAAACTGTCAGATCCTGCACCACCTTCAGAATCTGTTTTGCTCAAACTTACTGTTGTTGTTGTATTGTTAAGTGTCATAGAGTCATAGGTGACCCATAGCAACCCTGTGAATGGAAGTATTGAATGCAAAACTTCCATCTTTTCTCAAGTTCATAGAGTTCCTGAGGCAAGCTTATTTGGAAGTAGATACCGCTCCTGCTTCTAAGCCTGTTTAATTCAAGAGATTCACAAAAACCAGGCCTGAGGGCCAAAGGCCTAAAGGCGCAAAAGCTTTTTTAAATACAAGGCCAAATCGATCTGCTCAGAGCCACACCCTAGTCTCAACCTCAAACCAGAAAACACACACAAACCCATTGTAGTCACTGTATAAATATACCTCATTGAGGGTCTTCTTTTTCATAGAGCTTCATTAATATGGAGGGTGGGGGTGGGAGTGGGAGTGGCAGTTGTTGAATGTCATCAAGTCAACTATAACTCAGAGCAACCCTATAAACAATGCATTGAAATCTTTCCTTCCTTGTGGTCTTCGTCATGTTCAAGTCCATTGCTGCAGTCACCATGTCAGTCCACCTTATTAAGTGCGTCTTTCTTTTGCTCACCCTATGCTTTTCCAGTCATAATATCTTTTTTCAATGATTATGGTTCCCTGACAACATACCCAAAATATGTGAGACAGTCTCGCCATACTTGCCTCCTGATTACACTTCTTCCAAAATAGATTTGTTTGTTCATTTGCCATTCCATGAAATACTAAATACTCCTTGCCGACACAATTCTATTCAGTCTTCCTTTTTCATTATACAAATTTCATATGCATAACTTGTTATGTGCCATTGAATCACCTCCAACTCACAGTGACCCTATGTACAATAGCTCTGAAGCATGCCCTATCCTGACTCAGTCTCATTGATTCTGACACACCTATCCCTATTACCCCAAATTACTGTGTCAATCCATCTAATCCAGGGTCTTCCTCTCTTGCATCATCCCTCCACCTTCTAAACATGATGTACTTCTTCGAGGACAAGTCCCCTTGGGACTGTGTCACGTGTGTGGCCACTTGCCCTAAGTATGTGAGATAGAGCTTCAAATTCCTAGTCTCCAGGAAGAAACTTGGTTTCACCCTCTCCAAGACAGAACTATTTGTCTTCTTGGGAGTCAATGATATGTTCAAGATTCTTTTCCAGCACCACAACTCAAAGGCATTGATTTGTCTTCTGTCATCCTCAGTCATTGTCCAGTTATTCGTTGCATAGGAAGTAATTACAAAGACCATGGCCTGAATCATGTGCACCTTAGTTTCTAAACGGACATTGTTGCTTCTCCATACTCTGGAGAAGTCCCTGACAGCAGATTTTCCCAGTGCAATTAATCTTTTGATTTCTGGTGCCAAGAGTATTGATTGTGGAGCCGAGCAAGCTATAAATATTAACAACCTCAGTCTCTTCTGCATCTATCATGGTGTTGCCAATTGGCCCAATGGTGAGAATCGTTGTCTTCTTGGTGTTGAGCTTCAATCCACATTGAAAACAATTGAAAATGTGGCTTGAGTCAGGTGGACCTTAGTCTTTAAATTGAATCCTTGCTATGCACTTTAAAGAGGTCCTTGACAGCAAATTTTTTTCAAATGCAGTGCATCGTTTGATTTCTTTGTTGCTGCGAACATGGGTGTTGATTGTTGATGCAAGTAAAACTAAATCATTGACAACGTTGATCTTTTTTCCGTCTATCATTATTTATATCACTGATTTTGTTTCTCCAGAGAACCTCAGACAACTTTTTTGTTCTCTCTAAGAGTGGAGTGCAAGGAAAGGGAGGAGAAAAGGAGAGTCATGGAACTCTGTTGAGCTAGTACTATAGACTCTAGCATTGCTATGCTCTGAATTTAGTACTTGCTCAGTACCAACCTCTTCCCTTTCTTTCATTGATTGTGTTCTTTGGAATTCTCTCTCTCTCTCTCCCTCTCTCTCTCTCTCAGCTGCAATTCCCTTGACATTTATGTCTGTGCTTAGGCCAGTCACTTACCCTTCCTCAGACCCTCGGCATTGGATGGTACCTCCAGCTTCCCTCTGCTGGGAGTTCATTTGTGCTCTTGCATATTCTCAGGAAAACCACTTGCATTTCTTATGCTGGGTCACAGAGAGTCAATCTATTATGAGAAGCTGTAGCACTTTAAACCTGCAGGCAGAGTGGGAATCTCTTCAGTCCATATTATCAGCTAATATTACTAATTCTATGGCTTATTATTCTCTGGAAGGTTGATATTCCAAAGTAAATGAGGGAAATATGATGCACACTGTCATGGATACAAAGTGGCCATGTTTTCAGCCCTAGTGCATTTTCCAAGGCAAATGAAAATTGTTATGAAAACAATTTATACCCAGCAGACATGGATGATTGCCCATGATGACCTTTTGCCAGAGAAAATGAGCCTGATAAAGAAAAAATGTGGGCTCATTAGGACAAATTAGAAAAAGCAAATGATTGCTCTTAAATTATGGAAACTCCAAGACTGGAGAGTCTCTCTGTCCTTTTAGGACATAAAACCAATAAAACATAAAAAGAAATTGTTTATTCAGAGAAAAGCATTGCAATTTGTGTGAATAGACGGAGTTATGTTTCTGGGGCGATTTTAGAATGGGAGTTTTTGTAAACTAAATGAAATTTAATTGACTTATTAACTCTGCTATGAATTCTCCTTCCATAAATCAAGCGACAACTAAGAGAAGAGAGGAAAGCAGTGAAAGTGAGCAAAATCAACCTTCACTTTCTATAAATGATATTCAAGGAATATTCTCAGCAGTGCAACATTTTTAGGACAAAACTTTGATGCTTCCATTGAAAGAGTATGGATGTCTTATTTAAATGGAACAATGAGAGAGTCTTATGAGCAAAGACCTCATTCAACAAAGATTTAATATCTTCCTCCATTGTTAGTCCCTGGCATCTTTGACTCATGATATGCAATAGATATCTGATTGAACAAAATGTTCTAAACAATAGATATACAATAAAATACATTATACTCTAATATTGTATACAATAGATATACTACAGATACATAATATATATATATATATATATATATATATTTCACTTCACTGGCCATGCAAAGGCATTTGACTGTGTGGACCACAACAAACTGTGGCTAAATCTGAGAAGAATGGGAATCCCAGAACACTTAATCGTACTTATGGAAAACCTACCAGAAGGCAGTCATCCGAACAGAGCAAGGGAACACTGAATGGTTCAAAACTGGAAAGAGTGTACCACCAGGGATGTGTCCTATCTCTATACCTTTTCAACCTGTATGCAGAACAGATCATCCAGGAGGCTGGGCTCTATGAGGAGAAATGCGGCATCAGGATTGGTGGAAGACTCATCAATAATCTGACTTATGCAGATGACACAACCCTGCTTGCTGAAACTGAGGAAGATCTGAAGTGCTTAGTGCAAAAGGTCAAGGACTGCAGCCTTAAATATGGATTGAGTCTCAATATTAAGAAAACAAAGATTCTCTCCACTCGGCCAATTGGCAGCATCATGATAGATGGTGAAGATATTGAGATTGTTAACAGCTTTAGTTTGCTTGGCTTCACAATCAACACTCTTGGCATCAACAGCCAGGAAATTAAAAGACAAATTGCATTGGGAAAGTCTGCTCTCAGAGACCTCTCTAAAATACTGAAGAGCAATGATGTCAGACTGGAGACTAAGGTGCACCTGATATGGGCCATGGTCTTTGCAATCACTTGCTATATGTCAGAGAGATGGACAATGGTTAGTGATGACAGAAGGAGAATTGATGCCTTAGAGCTATGGTGTTGGAGAAGAATATTGAATATACCATGGACTGCTAAGAAAACAAACAGGTTCATCCTGAAGTGGGTGGAACCAGGCTGCTCCTTAGAGGCAAGGATTCTGAAACTTCATCTGACATATTTTGGTCATGCTGCAAAGAGGGACCAGTCTTTGGAGAGGGACATCATGGTTGGAAATTTGGAGGAATAGTGCAAGAGGGGAAGACCCTTGATTAGATGGATTGATTCAGTCGCTGGGGCCTAGGGGTTATGTGTGTTGGAAACAGTTAGATCAGCACAGGATAGAGCAGGGTTTAAAGCTGTTTACTTAGGGTTGCTATGTGTTGCAGGTGACTCTACAGCACATAACAACAATATATATGTTTTAATATATAATACATATTATATAATGTTGCTGTTGTTGATTGCCTTCAAGTCAAGCACGACTCATAGCGATCCTATGAACAAAAGGCTTGAAGTCCCTCTATAACTATCGACATTTATCAAAGTTCATAGAGTTTGCAGATGCATGTAAGTGGATGGTACTTATATATAGTACTCTATTAGGGTATACAATAGATACACAAAAGACCAAAAAGTCCCATGATCCAGTACAATCCTCACATTTACCGGTATGTTTGAGCCCATGGTGTCAATCTACTTCTTTTTCACAGATCTATTGCTTTACCAAACTTTTTGACTATACTTCTTCCAACATAATTTGTTCAATCTGCTGTAAATCCATGCTATAGTCAATATTCTTAATCAACACCACAATTCAAATGTCTCAATCCTTCTTGGTTCTTCTTATTCATTGTCTGGTTTTCAATGGCATACAAAGCAATTCAAAATACCATGGCTTGGTTTGGGGGAACTCTAGCCATCAAAATGACAGCTTTGCTTTTTAATGTTTTGAAGGGGGGGGGGGTTGGCAGCAGATTTGCTCAACGCAAAATATTATTTGATTCTTTAAAAAATTTAGTGATGGTTTACAAAGAGATTGGTTTTTCATGCACACTTTCCTCCCTCTCCCCCAATTCCCTTTGTAAGATTTTTCATTGTCACATACATGGCTTCTAATCATCCATTCCTTTCAGCTTATCTTTACATCTATGAGTATTGACTATTGTTAACCATTGTTTCAAATAGAACAAAATGTGTGTGTGTGTGTGTGTGTGTGTGTGTGTGTGTGTGTGTGTGTGTGTGTGTGTGTGTAGAAAATTTATAGGGCAATATTGTTGTTGTTAGGTGCCATCAAATCAAGCATGACCTGCACTCACTCATGCAAACTCCTTGCAGTCCAGAGGACAGAAAGCGTCAGGAAAATATCTTCTAACTGAACAAGAAGGCACGCAGCTTCAACTCAAGACCACCAGTAAAGTGTTAAAGTGGGCTCCCCTTCCCCTTCATCTCAACGCCCCTGTTCAGCATGAAGCAGCTAGAGAAACTGTGCCTCTAGTCCCAAATAGAAAACTCACAAATGAAAAAAGACAATATCTTTGTAAAAAAAAAAAGATTATCATCACTATTGGACTATGTCCACCATTATCCCTTTTTTCCTGGTCCCGGCCGGATCTTTCTCATTTCCTTTGCCCACTCCCTCCAACCACCAAATTGTGCAACCCTGTGATTTCATCCCTACCCATGCTCACCCTTCTGCTCCCACCCCTTACCCGCTTGGATCCCCATACATGTTTTAAACAATAAAACAACAACAATAACAAATGACTTATACTGACTCTATGAACAACAGATATGAATCGTGTCCTATTCTGTGTCATCTTAATCATCTTCATCTTGTCTGATATACTTAAGCCCATTGCTGCAGTCAATGTCATCCCTTGGCACTGAAGGTCTTCCTCTCTTCTGCCTACACTTAATCTTTCTAAGTACGATGTCCCTTTCCAAAGAATAGCCTCTCCTAGAAACATGCCCAAAGTATGCAAGATTAAACTTCATCATCCTCCTTGCCTCCAAGGAACATTCTGGCTGCACTTTCCCCAAGACATATCTGTTTGTTTTTTGGAAGTCCATGGGATAATCAGTGCTCTCCCCCTACATAACAATTCAAAAGCAACAATTCTTCATTGTCCAGCTCTAAGACCCATTACAAGTGACTGAAAAGAGCTTTGCCTAAATCAAGCACACCTTTCTGATATCATTGCTCTCAGTAATTTCGAAAGGTTCTGACAGCCGATTTTCCCAGAGTATTAAGTCTCTTCATCTCCTGACTGCTGATACCAATGGTGTTGATTGTGGATCCAAGTAAGATTAAATCACTGACAATTTCCATTTCTTTACCATCAACCATGATGCTGCCTATTGGCCTGCTGGTGAGGATTTTTGTCTCTTTGGTGTTAAAAAGTAATTCATGTTGGCAAATTGGATTCTTATTTAACAACTTCTCTATTATCCCATAAAACTGATTACACTTTTTACCTACGTCAGCATCCTCATTATTTCCATTCTTGTTCTGATTTTACTTCTCTATCTTCCGGTCCTTCGTTACCTTTTCATCTTTGGCAAAGGGCAAATGGTCATCATAAGGTTCATTTAGGAAGTTAATTTAGGAAGGAATAAATGGATGATATTATTTATTAAGAAAGAACAAGGATATCCTTTTAAAGACCAAGTTGTGCATGAATCAACTCATAGTCATTTCACTTGGTTAATATGCACATGAAAGTTGGGCAATAAATAAGGAAGTCTGCAAAAAGAATTGATGCATTGGAATTATGATATTGTTAAAAAAATATTCAGTATACCTTGGATTTTTGTTATTGTTGTTGTTGTTATTGTTATGTGCTGCTGAGTCCCCTGCGACTCATAGCAACTGTATGTACAATAGCCCTAAACTCTGCTCTATCTGGTGCCAATTTCATTGTCTCCGACACACCTATCCTGATAACCCCAGCCACTGAATCAATCCATCTCATCAAGGGTCTTCCTCTCCTGGATTGTCCCTCCACCCTCCCAAACTTGATGTCCCACTCCAAGGACTGATTCTGTCTTGCAACATGTCCAAAGTATGTCAGATGAAGCTCCTTGCCTCCAAGGAGCAGCCTGGTTTAACCCTCTCCAGGATGAACTTGTTTGTCCTCCTAACAGATATATAACAGTATATTCAGTTTTCTTCTCCAACACCACAGCTCAAAGGCATCAATTCTCCTTCTATCATCACTAGTCATTGTCAAGCTCTCTGAGGCATATATAGCAAGTGATTGCAAAGATCATGTCCTGTATTAGGTACACCTTAATCTCCAGTTGAACATTATTGCTTTTCAGTACTTTAGAGTGGTCTCTGACAACAGACTTTCCCAATGCAATTCGTCTTTTAATTTCCTGGTTGCTGGTACCAAGAGTGTTGATTGTAGAGCCAATTAAACTGAAGCTATTAATAATCTCAATCTCCTCACCATCTATCATGATGGTGCCAATTGGCCCAGTGGTGAGAATCTTTGTTTTCTTCATGTTGAACTTCAATCCATATTTGAGGCTGCGGTCCTTGACCTTCTGCAGCAAGTGCTTCAGGTTCTCCTCAGTTCAGCAAGCGGAGTTGTGTCATCTGCATTATGCAGATTGTTGATGAGTCTTCCTCCAATCCAGATGCTGCATTTCTCCTCATAGAATCCAGCCTCCTGGATAATCTGTTCAGCATATAGAAAAGATATGGTGATAGAACACATCCTTGGTGTGCACACCCTTTCCAATTTTGAACCATGCAGTGTTTCCTTGCTCTATTCTGGTATCTGCCTCCTGGTCCAAGTATAGGTTTCACCTAAACACAATCAAGTGTCCTGGGATTCTCAATCTTCTCAGAGTCAGCCAAACTAATTTGTCTTAGAAGCCAGGTGCTCCTTGGAAACAAGGACAATGTTGTTGTTATGTGCCATCAAGTTGCCTGTGACCAACAGCAACCCTATGTACAGCAGCTCTGAAGCCTACCCTGTCCTGAGCCAATTTCATTGATTCAGACACACCAACTTCCATTGCCCCAGTCACTGAGTCAATCCATCTCATCTGGGGTCTTCTTCTCCTGTGCTGTCCCTCGACCCTTCTGAGCTTGATGTCCTTTTCCAACGACCTGGCCACATGCCCAAAGTATGTGAGACCGAGCTTCAACATCCTAGCCTCCAAGTATAGTAAGACTTTATTTCACACACCTTGGATGTGTTCTCAGGAGGGGCTGGTTCCCTGAAGAATGATATTATGCTGAAGAGTCATCAAAAGAATGCAAAGTGGATTGACATAGCGAATGCAACAATGGGCTTAAATACGTAATTGTAGTTATAATGCAGGACTGGGCAAGGTTTCATTCGGTTGTTGCTATGAGTCAGAATTGACCAGCTGGCACTGAACAAGAATAATAACAACGTTGCTTATTTAATGACCCACTCTGTCTTTTGACTGATCAGTAACAAGTGGGTGGTTTGAATTTCAAGCTTAAAGAGTATATACCAGGACACTAGTATCAGGGAGTCTTCTAGTCTCTGTCCAGTAAGTCTGGACTTTGTTCTTTTTAAGGAATTTGAGTTTTGTTCTACACTTTTATCCTATTCTAACCAGGATCATCCTTTATGTCCCTCCTTTGAATAGTCATCAGAACAGCCAGACACCAGCTAGTTCTTCTGGTCTCAAGGTAGCTGAGGATGCGAGTAACGTAGACAGTCCTGCAGACTAGATTCCTCTGTAAGCCTTTCATTCTTTCTTTTTTGTTCTTGACATATAGAAACCAACAGCTAGCTGTATCTTCAATGGCAGCTTACAAGCTTTTAAGACCCCAAACACTACTAGGATGTGATTCAAGTAGAATAAAAGTCTTGACAACTTCCATTTCTTTACAAAATGACCTCCTATTTCCCTGATAACCACCCACAAGTATACAGAGCTTTAGGGTTTATAAAGTGTTATTAGATACATTATCTCATCCATTCTTCACTGCAACCTCTCTTACTCATATATGCCATTTCACAAGTAAGGAAATGGAATTCATCAATACAAAACTGATTCATCAACTGATAAAAGATTAAGCAAGATGAGAATCCAAGATTATCCATGTTTTCTCCCAAGTAATCCAGGGTCTTCATTATATTTTAAGTTTGGTTTATACATCAGGACAGTAGTTACAGATTCACAAAACTCTTATGTAGGGAGAAATAGAACATCTACTGCCATTAGGGTGACTGTGAATTAAGAGACCCTCTGTCAGATTTCCAAGACTGTAAATCATCACAGGAGTTTACTTCTCAGCTTTCTCCCTTGCATCAGCCGATGGCTTTTAACGATTAACCCGGTTGGCAGTAAAACAAGAATAGGAAGGGGGAAAGAATCCCTCAACATTTTCCACCCAACCTGGCACAGACTCCCCAAGAAAGAACTCCCAGAAGAAATAGTGATTGTTGCAATCAGTCAGTTTTTATTTGTAAGAAGCCTAAGTGAAGAAATAGAATTGCCCCATGGGGCTTCTAAGGAAGGCTACCGTCCTTACAAAATCTGACTGCCAGCTCTTTCTCCAGTGGAGTGGCTGTCAGTGTTTGGTGCTATCGAGCAGACCATCACTCAGAGACCCTACAAAACACAGATCTCAATTCTACCTTAACCTGTACTGTTATCACGATCTCTGAAATGTTTGAGACCATTTTGATGGTCACTGTGCCAATGCACAATGAATGTCTTCTTCTCTTTCTCTTACCCTCTATCTTTCCCAGCACAATGTCTCTTTTTATCCTGACAATATAGCAGAAGTATGAGAGGAGCGCTGGTAGCCTACTGGCGGAAAGCTGAACTGAAATCCCAAAGGCATGTGGTTCAAGGCCACCAGCGGCTCCATGGGAGAAGGATGGGCAATCTCCTCCCATGTGATTAATTGCCTCTGAAAACCCACCACAGGGTCAGCTGTGGGTTGGTTCTGACTTGACGGTACACAACATGTGAGATGAAGTTTCACCATCCTTGCTTCTAAGGAACAACTTTGTTGTACTGTTGTATTTCTTCCAAGATAGATTTGTTCTTTTGGCAGTCTGTGGAATATTCAGTAGTCTTCTCTAACAACACAATCCAAAGGCATAATTTCTTCTGATTCATCCTTATTCATTGTCCAACTTGCAGACACATGTGAATCAAATGAAAATAACATGGCTTGAATCAGGCATACCTTGATCTTCAAACTGACATTGATGTGGAAGCACTTGGAGAGAACCTTGACAGTAGATTTTCCCAATGTTGTTCCTCTTTGGACTTCTTGACTGCTGTTATCATGGATACTCAATGTGGATCCAAGCAAAATGAAATCATTGACAATTTCAACCTTTTTTCTATCTGTCATGATGTTATCTGTTGCTCCAGTGGTGAGAATTTCTGTCTTCTTGATGTTGAGATATAGTTCATATTGAAGGCTATAGTCTTTGATCTTCTGCAGCAAGTGATTCAAGTCCTCTTTACTTTCTTCAAGCAAGGTTGCACCATCTGTATAGTACAGATTGTTGCTAAGTCTTCCTAAATCCTAATGGCCTAGTCTTATTCATATAGTCAAGCTTTTAGAAAGATTTGCTTAGTATCCAGATTGAGTAGGTATGGAGAAAGAATACAAGCCTGATGCAGACTCTTCCTAATTTTTTGAATAGCTGTTGTGTTGTTGGTAAGTGCCATTGAGTCGTTGATGACTCACAGTGACTCTGTGAACAAAATACCTGGACACTTGTATAACTTTGGTCATTTCTCCATGTTCATAGAGTTTCTGGAGGCAAGCCATTTCAGAAGTGGATGCCACTCCTTCTTCCAAGCTTGATTTAATTGGGAAGCTCCACCAAACACTGTCCACTGTGGGTAACTATTATCACATTTGACACATCAGTGTCACAGTGTTTAGCATCACAGCAACCATGAGTTACCTCTATACAGCAATGCACAGACCAGTGCTACACAACTTATAAGAATGTTTGACAAAGAACAATTTAAACCAGGCCTGAGGGCTGCAGATTAAAATCACCCATCTTGGGCTTGGTAGCATAACTTTCTGTCTACTAGGTCAACAGAGCTCTCTCTACGTTGTTGTTGTTATTGTTGTTAAGTGCCTTTGAGTTGTAGACAACTCATAGCAACTCTATGAACAAAAGACCTGAACACTTGGAGTTCTTGGAGTAACTAGCAGGTGCAAATAACCTACCTTTCAGTTAGCAGTTGGGCACTTGACCCCTGTGACACCAGAACTATTTGAAATAAGAATCAGATAGGTGTACTAACTCTTGCATAAAACAACTCCAAAATATCACTGGATAAGCACACTAAAAATGTATTTCTTGCTCAAGTCATGGTTCAATGTAGGTCAACGGGTGGGACTTTGCTATATGCAGTCATTTAGACACACAGTTTTCTTTCATTTAATTGTTTTACCATATTCTAGGCAGAGTCCTTGATATCACTGCAACTAGGAAACAGGGAGGAAAAAGAGTATGTTCGTTCATAGGAAGAGACAAGCCTGGAAGAGACCTAATCATGTTTGTCTGTGTTCCATTGGTCAAAATAAGTCCTTTGGCCCTTAAACACTACCCTAGAAGAATTGATATCTTCAAGTTGTGGTGCTGGAGAATAGTCTTGAACATGTCATGGACGGCCAAGAAAATAAATAGGTCTGCGTTGGAGATGGTGAAACCAAGTCTTTCCTTGGAGGCTAGGATTTTTAAGCTCTACCTCACTTACTTTGGGCACGTGGCCAGGAGAGACTGGTCCTTGGAGAAGGATATTATGCTCGAAAGGGTAGAGGGACAGTGGAGGAGAGGAAGACCCCAGATGAGATGGATTGATACAGAAACTGGGACAATGGGGATTAATGTGTCGGATTTAGTGAGGGCAGGCTTCAGAGCTCCTGTACATAGGGTTGCTGTAGGTCACAGGCAACTCGACGGCACATAAGAACAACAATAAAGGGGAAAGCAGTATAGTAGAAAACGAGGAAGGAAGGGAAACAGGTAATGATGATCATTAACAGCCTCTACCAGAGTTTTTCTTTGGTGCCAGTGGAAGGTACTTCCTGTGAGGCCCCAGGCGGATCCTCATATCCCTGAGTGGGACCATCCAACTGTACAGGACCACACATAGAACTTTTCTTTTTTTCAGGTTAGAGGAAGTAGACCTTTCAGGCTTAGACAGCAAAATCTTTATATTTTCTTCCAACATAGCTGAGTGAAAGGGCAAACAGAAATTTGAAAGCAATGATTGCTTCCTTTGTGGGGGAGAAGGATACCCACTGAGTTGGGAACATATATGAATTCTGATTTGCAATCATTTCCACTATTTATGAGGTCACTGGACTTACTCCTGCTGAGTCCAATTTACAAAGAGCTTTGGTTGGATCAGGGAAAGGAATATTAGAATCCTGTTGACTTGGTGATAGCCAGAGGACTATTGATACCAAATGCAAGGAATGTATCAATGAGCTGCAAGAAAGCAAAATCCTCAACATCAGCTCCAACGTGCTGCATCCAAATGGATGGGAAGACACATCTCTCCAGGAAAACAATCAGTACTGAGTGTACTAGCATTGTGATTTGACTCCAGGTCCCCAAAACAGATGTGGTGTTTTTTTAAACCATTAAAAAAAATTGTGAGAAAAAAAATGCAGGATTCCTAAGATAAGCAAAAGAGTTTTCCTTACACCATGAAATTGAACTCCCAGGGCAGTGGCAGGGTCTCATGAGATCATTGTTGTTGTTATGTGCCATCGAGTCACTTGTGACTCACAATGACCCTATGTACAACAGCCCTAAACTCTGCTCTGTCCTGTGCCAATTGCACCGTCTCCGACACACCCATCCCAATTACCCCAGTCACTGAATCAATCTACCTCATAGGAAGCCTTTCCCTTCTGACCTGTCCACCCTACCAAGCATGATGTCCCTCTTCAAGGACCTGTCCCTCCTTTCAACATGTCCAAAGTATGTCAGACGGAGCCTTAGAATCCTTGATCATGAATCCATGAGATCATTAGTCTCTACAATTCTAACTCCTTTTCTGAGTTCTACTCCCAAATAATCAGTATTCTTCTTAATGTCCCATTGTTGTTGATGGTATTAGGTGCCATTGAGTCAATTCTGACTCATAGCAACCCCGTGTGACACAATAGCATTATTCCCTATGATTTCTCTGCCTGTAGTAGTTACAGACCACTAGATTAGTTACTAGTTAGGTTCAAACCGATCAGATTTTCTTAATAGGAAGCTCTATGCTCTGGTGGCCTGGGGGTAAGGAGTTGAATTGCCAGTCCAAAGGTACACAGTTTGAACCGACCCAGTATTATATGAGAGAGAAATGGACAGTCTCCTCTTATGTGACTTACAACCTCTGAAAATCTGTGGGAGGATCTCTTATAAGTGAGTTCTGACACGAAAGACCATAAAAACAACAACATTCCAACTGAAAGAACACACTGTACACTGGTTAAACATCTGGCTACTAACTGAGAGGCCAGTGGTTCAAACCAACTAAAGGCTCCACCCTTCTCCCATCCTCAACCGAGAAGCCTAGAAGCCAGTGACTCCACCATTTGATCTTTCTGGTCACCAACAAACTGACTACTAAAGAGTCCAGGCCTGTGGCCATTAAGTCAGTTCTGACTCATGGGGATCCTGTGTGTGTCAGAGGAGAACTGTGCTCCATGGGATTTCCAGTGCTTGAGTTTTTGAGAGTAGATCACCAGAACTTTCTTCCTAGGTGCCTTTAGGTAGTCTTGAAGCTGCAGCATTTCAGTTGACAACCAAGTACTTTTGCTGTTAGCACTAACAAGTACTCCATAATGAATGCTGCTGCTGTTGTTGTTGTTGTTAAGTGCTGTCGAGTTGCAGACGACTCATAGCGACCCTATGAAGGAGAGTCCTTGACGCTTGGGTGCCTTTCATCCTCTCTCCAAGTTCATAGGGTTTCCGGAGGCAAGCTATTATGGAAGTGGACATCACTCCTCCTTCCACGCTTGTTCAATCAGGGAGCCTCCACCCCACTCTCAGTTCTCATTGGGTAGCCAACCATTAATGCATTTGACACATCCGTGTCACAGTGTTCAGCCTCACAGCAACCACAAGTGACCACGGGACAGCAACTTGTACACCAGGGCTATACGGCCTAGAGGAATGTCTGAACAAAAACAATGAAAGACTGGCCTGAGTGCTGCAAACTAAAAGTCACCCACCTTTGTCTTGGTCACATCGTTTTCTCTTCGCTGGATCAGCTGATCTCTCTCTCTCTCTCTTTCTCTCTCTGTTGATGTTATTGTTGTTAAGTGCCATCAAGTCGCAGGCCATAATGAATAGGCACTCTAAATACTCCATTGCTAGGCAAACATATTCTTGTTGTTGTTGTTGTTATGTGCTGTTAAGTAACCTGTGACTCATATCAACCTTAAGAACAATAGCTCTGGACTTTGGCCTATCAGAAGTCAATCTCACTGTCTTTGGCACACCTACCTTCATTACCCCCTTTACTATGTCAATCCATCTCACCCAAGATCTTCCTTTCCTGTGCTATCTTGCTACCCTTCCAAGTATGATGTCCTTCCCCAATGACTGACCCCTCCTGGCAACATGTCAAAAGAAAGTGAGATGAAGCTTCAAAATCCTTGCCTCCAAGAAGCAGCTTGGTTTCATTCTCTCCATGATAGACAGACCTATTTTTTCTCTTGACAGTCCATGGTATGCTCAATACTTATCTAGCATCATAACTCCAAGGCATCAACATGAATTAGTAAATAAACTATGATGTCCAAATAGATTAAGCCATCAAATGTTAAGGGAGAGAGGACTGTTAGAAGCTGAGCTTGGGGAATGGCTGCTCAATGAATCAAAGAATCTGGTCAATTCAGTCACCATTGCCCAAGAGATATGGATTACCAGGGAAATAAAACGTATTCGCTCAGCCCAAAAACCAAATACTCAGTCACGCTTCAAGTGCATGCTTTGAAAAAGACTCTGTAAAAATACAAAGCAGATGTTGTCATTGATACCATAGTCAAACAGGATAAACCCAGAGGGGAAAATAAGATCTTTTGTGAAAACTTCTATTTTAGTCAGGATGGCTCACTGCCAAGGATCAGAGACTCGCTAAAGCAGCATGAATAAGAAGGTGATTTGGGGGTTTTTGTTTGTTATTATTGTTTCTAATGATCTCTGCGGTTGTGTGGTGCTTAGAAGCACAGCTCTGGAGGCAGAGCACGTGGAAGCATCCGAGCTCTGCCACATCTTAACTATGTGACTGAGAGAGACCAGTCACTTCTCTGTGTCCTCCATTCTGAAATGAGGTAAGAGGGGACCCTACTGAAGATTTTCACAGGGTGATGTGAGATCATATATGTGCCTGACACATTAATATTATTGTTGTTATCAAGGAATGTTCTAGAACCTGCTTAGAGAAAGGAAACCAAGCTCACGCCAGGAGCCATGTGTTCCTGGGCTCGTATCTATCTCTATTCTACCCTCTCTGCTGGTTTGACCTTCTTCTTTTCTCCACGAGCCACATCTAACAGTGTCTGCTCCCAAAGGCTTGAGTGAGCCAAGATCCTGACCCTCCAGCTTCCTGCTTCTGTTCCCCAGGCAGATTGGTCTTCCTGAACATCAAAGCTTCATCCCTGGGAGGAAGACTATGATTGAAGCTGGAGATCAAGGGTGTAGATCTGAGTCCAAAAACTGAGTGGTTGCAAGAGGGAAGAGAAGAAGAATAACAGAGCCACCTGTGTGCCAGGGGTTTTAGGATCAATAAGACCTGGGTTTGAATCCCAGTTCCACCTTGGGTACATGAAACAGCCTCTCTAAGTTCTTACCTTGACTGCTAAAGAAAATCCTTTCTATTTTTTCCCATTTCATGTACATATTTTTAAATATTTTATTGACATTCTGAAATTAAGATATTCTTAATGATTGGTGAGTACACTTTATGCATTCATAAATGGATGGTGTGTTTTTAAACCTAGAAATTTTAGAACTCGGACCTACTAACTGCACAGTCCTGTCCTACAGGCTGTCAGCGCCAATGCAGAGAACCCACTGCCTCAAGTCTGATTGGTGAATACCTTGTGGGGCAGAGTAGAACTGCCTCATAGGGCTTCCAAGGCTGTAAATCTTTGCTCTTCTTTTTTCCACTTTTATTATTATTATTATTATTATTATTATTATTATTATTATTAATTTTAATGAAAATTTACAGAGATTTTGGATTTCCATTCAATCATTGTTGCACTTTTCTCCCTGCCCCCCCTCCCACCCAGTTTGCTCTTCTCTTTGAAAAGTAAAAGAAAAATTCTTTCATTGTTATACAATCTCTCCTCTGAAGTCAACTCCATTATGCAGTCTTCCTTCTGAACTCCTGTCATGATAATAATATCTAATCACATATCCCTTGTAAATAGTTTACTCCCTTATCTGTTTCAATGCAGTATATATCATTTATTCCATCTTTTTCAGTCTCCCCCAAATCCCAATGTCAGTACTGTTTTATAATAGTGGCACTATGCAGTATTTGTCCTTTTGTGACTGAGATAGTTCACTCAGCATAATGTTCTCCAGGGTCACCCATTTTGAATAATATTTCATGAGTTCCTTGTTTTTCAATGCAGCATAGTATTCTACTGTGTGAATATACAACAGCTTCTCTATCCATTTGTTTGTTGATGGGCACTTAGGTTGTTTCCAACTCTTTGCTATTGTGAACAAAGCCATAATAAACATGGGTGTGCATATAACTGCTTGGGTGGCAGTTAGGTTTCTTTGGGATATATTGCCAGTAGTGGAATTGTTGGGACAAATGGTATTTCAATTTGCAACTTTTTGAGAAAGCGTCATACTGCCTTTGCTCATGGTTGCACCATTTTACATTCCCACCAACAGTGAATAAGTGTTCCAGTTTCTCCACAACCTTAACAGCATTTGTTGGTTGCTGTTCTGTTAACTTTTGCTGTTCTTACTGGGGTGAGATGATAACTCATAGTTGTTTTGATTTGCACCTCTCTTGGAGCTAGGGATTTTCAACTTTTTTTTTTAAATGAACATTTACAGAGATTTTGGATTTTCATTCACTCATTGTTGTACTTTTCTCCCTGCGCCCCTCTCCCCCCAGTTAGCTCCTGTCTTTGAAAATTAAAAGAAAAATTCTTTCATTGGTTTACAATCCCTGTCCTCCCCCAGTACACTCCACTATGCAGCCTTCATTCTGGACTTTCGTCATAACCATAATACCCAATGATATATCACTTTTAAACTGTTCTCTCCCTCATCTGTTTCAATGTAGAACATTTCTTCATGTGTTTGTTTGCAAAGCTGTAAATCTTTATGGAAGCTGACTCCATATCTTTCTCCTACGAAGCAGCTGGTGAGTTTGAATCATGAACCTTCTAGTTAGTAGCAGAGAGTTTAGGCCACAGCACCATAAGTGATCCTCAGTGCAGAGCAGCACTGAACGAAGTGTCTAACTTGTGAATAAAACTTGATAAAGAATGGTAACCGTATGATGGAAAGCTCTGGTGGCATTGTCTGCAGTGTTTCTGCTGCATACCCAAAGCATTTGCCTTTGCTGGTGGTTCGAATCCACCAGAAGCTCACTGGGGGGAAAAATAGGCAGTTTCCTTCCATTATGATGCATAGTCTCAGAAACCCAGTGGAAGGTCATTTGGAGTTGGAGCAGACTCAAGTGCAAGGAGTTTGAGTTTTTTATTTTGTTGTTATAAACAGAACACTTAGACTGTTTCCCAATTGTTCAGGGCCTGAATAGACGAAGCTACTTTTGGAGGGACTTATGACTGGCATCTTCAACACAATGTCAACCAGGCAGAAGGTACGAGTTTGAGTATAAGCTGAGAAGTAGTAAGGAGTCCACACAAAAAGTCTTCTTTGAAACAAGTCTTGCTAAAAGAGAAGAACTAAGCAGGGCAGTACACAGAGCCTACTCCAGAGAGTTGGAGAACTGGGTCCAGTCCCTTCTCTGTCACTACTTCATTAGTGACCTTGGGTAAGGGTCCTGGTTTGGATTCTCCAGTAGCAGACTCAGGGACAAAGATCTGAGTGCAAATGGCTTGTTTGTGAGGTGAAGGAAAAGCTGGTAGGGTGTGAGAAATGAAACAGAAAAGGGAAAGAAAATAATAAGGCTGCGTATTGCACGGAGCATTATAACCGACAGTGAAGCATCACCCCATTACTTTAAACAGTACACTAAGGTTGATAGTTTTAATATACCAGGTGCTCTAGGAGAAAAAAAAATCAAACATGCAGCAGTCTTTTCTCATGAAAATTGACAGCTCACAAACTTCAGGGAGTGTCCCATAACTCCGAATCAACTCAAGAACAATGAGTTTGGGTTTTGTTTGGGTTGATGGTTAGAGCGGATGCGCACCAGTTCTCTCATCCCCAAGAAGCCACAGCATTTCTATGGCAACAACTGTCAGTTATTGGTTGAAGACTACTTCGGAAGGGGATCTGCTCAAAGGTGGGGACAGCAGCAGCCAGGAGAAGCCCTCAGACACAGAATGTAGATTGAGGTCAACGTGAGAGTGGTCAAGAGCACCAAGGAGCAAAGGGCAAAGGGAAACTGAAGAATGCTGTTAGATGCCATCGAGTACAACTCAGAGCGACCCTGTGAACAACAAATAAGGACTTGGACCTATCCTGTGTCATATCTACTATTTCTGATATGCTTGAGCCCTTTGTGCATTTACTGTGCCAATTCCTTTCCTGAAGGTCTTCCTCTCTTTCATTGACTCTTCACATTTCTAAACATGATGTCCTTTCCAATGACTTGTCCCACCTAACAACACATGCAAAGAATGTGAGACAAAATTTCACCATCCTCACCTCTAATGAGCATTCTGGTTCCATTTTCCCCAAGACATATTTGTACGTTCTCTTGGAAGTTTTTGAGATATTCAGTACTCTTCTCTAAGACCACAATTCAATTACACTGATTCATCATCTGTCATCCTTATTCGTTGTCCAACTTTCAGATGCACAGCAAGTAATTGAAATGACCATGGCTTGAAATCAGGTGCACCTCAGGCTTTAAATTAGCATCATTACTCCTTAGCATTTTGGAGAGATCCTTGGCAGCAGATTTCCTCAATGCAACACATCTTCTGATTTCTTGTCTGCTGATACCAAGGGTATTCATTGTGGATCTAAGCAAGATAACTTCATAGCGTCAACCTCTTCTTCATCTATTGTGATATTGCCTATTGGCCTAGTGGTGAGGATTTTTGTTTTCTTGATTTTGAGCTGTGATCCATATTAAAGCCTACAGTCTTTAATCTTCTGCAGCAAGTATTTTAAGTCTTCTTCACTTTCAGCAAGCAAGGTTGTGTCATCTGCATATTACAGGTTGTTGATGAGTCTTCCTCCAATCCTGATGCCACACTATTCTTCATAAAGTCCACATTTTTGAATGATTTGCTCAGCACACAAATATAAAGGATACAACCCAACTCAGTTTCCCATCTTTTAAATTGGAAAAATCCTAACTTGCATTTCTATTTTTTACAGCATAATAGCACTTCAACCTAGATATGTTGCTCTGAATCTAGTCAAAAGAGAGAAAACATAATAATCTGATCAGAAAAAATTTAATGCAAGAATTTCTATCTACTAGTAGGCTGTTCGGAGAGCTGGATAGACTAGGAATGATAGAAAGAGACTTGATGCCTTTGAGCGATGGTGGATTGATTCAGTCACTGAGGTAATGGGGTAGGTGTTTCAGAGACAATAAGGTTGGCACAGGATAGAGCAGAGTTTAGGGCTGTTGTACATAGGGTTGCTATGAGTTGCAAATGATTTGATGGCAATAACAACTACAACAGTGGGCTGATCAACTTCATCAAGCAACAACATAAAGCGTGAGCTCAGAAGCCATTAAACTCATGCTCAGAACCAACCTTCATTGTGACTGGTCCTTCTTGTCCTTACTGCCACAGTGTGCACTTACCCCCTCACCCCAAAAGTCTCTGAGGGAAGCTGTTCTGAACTCACCCCACCCTCTCTTTCAATGTCCACCAGCCCCTCTGTGTTACCGTTCACTGAAATATTTCAGTGCAACTGGTTTTTCAGACCCACATTCACACCGTTCACATCCCAGGTAGAAAAAGTACTACAAAAGAGAAAAAAGAAATTAATTTCTATGAGCTCTGGTGGCCTAGTAACAAGAAGCTGCATTGCAATCCCGAAGGCACGCCGTTCGAGGCCACCAGCCGCTCTGTGGGAGAAGGCTGGGCAATCTCTTCTCATGCAATTAACTGCCCCTGAAAATGCACTGGAGGGTCAGCTACAGGTGGTTCTGCTATGGCAAACAACAACAAACATGTTTAACAATAGGCTGCCAAAAGAACAAAGAATTTTGTTTTGGAGGAAGTGCAACCAGGGCTCTCTTTAGAGGCAAAGATGGTAAAACTTGGTCTCTCATCCCTTGGACATGTTGTCAGGAGTGACTTGTCCTGGGAAAAAGACATCATTCTGGGAAAGGTGGAATGTCAGGATGAGAGAAGATCCTCAGCCAGATGGAGTGACCTAGTTACTGGAACAGCGGGCTTGAGCATATGGGCTCGACCATAAGGATGGAAAAGGGAAGGGCAAGTTCAGATCTATAGTTCATAGGATCTCTGTGAGTCATAGTCAACTGGATGTCACTTAAAAACAACAATCTATAACAAGATATCAACTCATAGCGACCCTATGAATGAAAGACCTGCACACTGTTCAAAGAGTTTACAGAGGCAAGCCATTTCAGAAGTGGATGTCACTCCTGCTTCCAAGCTTGTTGACGGCACCTAAGAACAATAACAATGACAACATAGAGAGCTATGTTGGCCTAGTGGACAGAAAGTTATGCTACCAAGCCCAAGGTGGTGGTGTTGTTAAGTGTCGTCAAGTCGTAGGCGACTCATAGCAACCCTATGAACGAAAGTCCTCGACACTTGTGTAAGTGACTTTCATCCTTTCTCCAGGTTCATAGGGTTTCTGAAGATAGGCTATTTACAGAAGTGGATGTCACTCCTGCTTCCAAGCTTGTTTCAACTGGGGAGCACCACCAAACACTGTCCACTCTGAGTTTTGTTTTCCTGTACAGTTACCTCTGTACAGCAAGTGGACATGCCAGGGCTATACGACCTAGGAGACTGTGCAAATATGATGAAGCCCAAAGTAGGTGATTTTAATCTGCAGCCCTCAGGACTGGTTCAAATTGGTTTTTTGTCAAACATTCTTCTAGGTGGTATAGCACTGGTCTTTGCATTGCTGTACAGAGGTAACTCATGGTTGCTGTGATGCTAAACACTGTGGCACTGATGTGTCAAATGCGATAATGGTTACCCATGGTGGACAGTGTTTGGTGGAGCTTTCTGATTAAAACAAGCTTAGAAGCAGGAGTGGCATCCACTTCTGAAATGGCTTTTCTCTGGAAACTCTATGAACAGTACTCAGGTCTTCCGTTCATAGGGTCACTGTGAATCATCTATTACTCGATGGCATCTAACAAAAACAACAATAACAAGATAATAAAGCAACAAATGACAGGTAAAGAGAACTCTTAAGAATGCAGAGAAAGAGCAGCTGGTAGGAGCAGTGACTACCCCCAGGACTGAGAAAGAATGCCAAAGACAGACCCCTCAATACCCCTCACCACCCCAACCTACCCAAAGCCAAGACCTAGACCTTGCTGGAGAGGGTGTAGGTTCCCTGCAAATGGCAAGAATGAGTCTCTTTCTAATTCCATGCCACATTCAGGACCTCAAAGCCTCAAAACGTAGAAATGGAACTTTCTTAAAATTCTGTTCATGATCATCTTACCTTGAGACATAAGAAGAAAAACACAGATATGGGGCTTATTCATGTTCTTTAAGAGCTGTGATAAGAAAGCAAAAGTAATCTTTTGCCCACTGGCAAATGCTGATGCAAAAAATGTTTTAGTTTCTGACATTTCTGGTATTGCTGTATTTTGATACACTAAGAAAGACAGGCGCTCTGGTGGCATATAGTACATAGTGGATTACACTATTCATCAAAAGGCCATGTATCTCTGACAGTTCAAATCCACCAACAGCTCCTTGGAGAAAAGATGGGCAATCTCCTCCTGTTAAGATTTACAGCCTCAGAAACTGATGGAAGGTCACTGTGAGTTGAAATAAAATCAATAGCAATGAGTTTGAGTTTCTAAAAAGACAGAAGGAACTAGACCAAGGAGTGGCAAGCCTTCACTTCTGATACAGCAACGTTGGGAGTAAGCAAGCCAATAGGAAATAAGTTTCTTCTTTGAACATGGTCCCACGGAAGAATGAACCAATGAGAAACCAGTGCCATCTCTGACCTCAGGAGCAGAAGGAATACTCTAAACAAGACATAAGTGCAAGCCAGGGCTCTGTCTGAGTAGGCAATATTTTGAGACCCCCACTCAATTTATCAGTACTGGAGAAACATCCTCACCCTTCTCTTCACATTCCCAGCTGGAGTCATCAAGGAAGTGACATTTATCCAAAACTCCATTCACTTCCCAGATCCCTCCACTTGTCTGTCTTAGTGGGTGAGGAACAGCAGATCTGATTGCTCTTATCTACACGGTCACATTTTATTTGTGGGCAATGTTGCTGTGGCTAGAAGCAGGAGGCTACTGTTGCATGGTGAGCTTTGTTCTGTTTCCTGGGAAGGTCTAGCTATTCTTCAAACTCTGCGACACCCACAGCTGAGGAATAAACAACATTCCCAATCCCCTGGGAAGCCACAGAAATCAGGATGGGGTCCTGATATTTGCCCCACCATCTAGGCTCTTTGTTCTTCAGAGCAGCCACATTTCTCTTTTTGAAGTTATTGTGTTTTTAGGTGCTATTGAGTCAGTTATGACTTACAGTAAGTAACCTTATGAACGTTGTTGTTGTTATGTGCCGTCGAGTCCTTTGCGACTCATAGCGACCCTATGCACAACAGCCCTAAACCCTGCTCTGTCCTGCTCCAACCACACTGCCTCTAACACACCCATCCCGATTACCCCAGTCACCGAATCAATCCATCTCATAGAGGGTCTTCCCCTCCTGCGCTGTCCCTCCACACTCCCAAACATGATGTCTCTCTCCAAGGACCCGTCCCTCCTGGCAACATGTCCAAAGTATGTCAGACGAAGCCCCAGAATCCTTGCCTCCAAGGAGTAGCTTGGTTTAATCCTCTCCAAGATGAATCTGTTTGTTTTCCTGGCAGTCCATGGTACATTCAGTACTCTTCCAGCACCACAGCTCAAAGGCATCAACTCTCCTTCTGTCCTCTCTAGTCATTGTCCAACTCTCTGATGCATAACAAGTGATTGCAAAGACCATGGCCTGTATCAGGCACACCTTCGTCTCCAGAGAGACACCGTTGCTCTTGAGTACTTTAGAGAGATCCCTAACAGCAGACTTTCCCATCGCGATATGCTTTTTGATTTCCTGACTGCTGGTGCCAGAATGACAAATGGAAATTTTGCCCTATCCTACGTCATCCTCATGTTCTCTGACATGTCTAAGTCCATAACCCAACATCCTGATAATGTGTTGGTTTGGGCTGCCATCACATTGGCCCTCAACTCTGGTAACCCCATGCACAATAAAACAAAATGCTTCCCTGATTCTATATGATCAGTTCTTGATCAGATCCTTGTGATCTATAGAATTTTCTTTTTTTTAAAAAATAAAACTTTTATACTGGTTTACTTATAAAGTTTGTATACATTGTTTTTCACACTGGATCTTTCACATTTCCTTTACTCACCTTTCCCTCCATCCATCAAATATGAGACCCTATGATTACTCGTCCTCACCCTCTGTTCCAACCTTTCCCAGTCCCTTGGATCCTCATATACATTTTACTAGTTATCTTTGTATTTCTACAACAATGGTCTTATATAGTATTTGTCCTTATAGGACTGAGATAGTTCACTTAGCATAATGCTTTCTAGTACCTCCCAGGTTGGGTAGTGATTTTCCAAATCATTGCTCCTGCATGCTGCACAGTATTCCATTGTGTGAATGAATGTACCACGATTTCTCAATCCATTTGACTGTGGTTGGACATTTGGGCTGTGATCTATAAAATTTTTATTGGCTATATTTGGAAATAGATCACCAGGTCTTGCTTCCTAATCCATCTGGGAGCTCCACTGAAATCTATCCAGTATCACAGTAACATACAGCCTCAATTGACAGATAATGGTTGCACATAAGATGCAGTGACTGAGAATTAAGCCCAGGTCTCTTGCATGGAAGGTGAGACTCCCACCATTGCACCACCAATGATTTTATCCTTATTTTTTAAAAGTTTAAATGTCTGACTCTAATGGAAATTATGACATTTATGAGTGCTGGTCCTAATTCCTATAAAGCACATTAGAAATTAGTCTTCTTAGATCCTACTAGAAATGAGCAATCTTGGAAAACACAAGCCTGACTTCTGATGAAAGAAGAAAAAGTAGGGAGGACAAAAATCTTAGTCCCACTACCAACATAAGGCAGTCGGCACAGATACTTGCATGTCTGAACAATACTCTGAGATGTGGTTCAATCTCCTGGTGCTCTCCATTAACAAGTGCTGAAAACCAAGAAGCAATTTAACGGTGGTCCAGAAACAGCCACCTCCGCCTCAGGGAAAGAAAGTCAGATGCTGAAAGTAAGCCTCCTTTGAGCTCAGTTTGGGAAATGGAAGGAACAACATATATCAGTCCTGTCTCCCCACTGCACCCCAAATAAATAGATCTCTGACCTAAGACATGCTACAGTGCTTAATTCCCAGTCCATTTGATGGGCTGTGATATTTCTCTATTGTTGTTTGTTGTTATTGTGGTTAAGTGCTGCTGAGTCATCTATGACTCATAATGACCCTTTGAATAATAGATCTGAACTCTTCCCTCTATCATTTGTCCCTGACCATTTCTGACGTACTCAAACCCACTGTTACAGTCACTGTCAATCTATCTCATTGGGAATCTTCCTTTTCTTCACTGACCCTCCCTCCACTTTTCCAGCATGATGTCCTTTCCCAAGGATATAGTAACAACATGCCCAAAGTATGTCAGATGAATTTCACTATCTTTACCTCTAAGAAGCACCCTGGATGAACCTTTTCTAGGACATATTTGTCCTTTTGATAATCAATGGGATAGCATTCTTCTCCAGTACTACAACTCAAAGCCATAGATTCTTCTGTGTCATCGATATTCATGTCCAAATTTCAGGGCATAGCAAATAATTGAAAAAAAAAATCATGGTTTGAATCAGGTACACCTTAGTCTGCAAACTGACTTCACAGTTCTTCAGCACTTCAGAGAGGTCCCTGACAGCAGACTTTCCTAATGCAATACATCCTTTGCTTTCCTGGCTTCCGAGTCAAGGGTACTGACTGTGAATCCAAGAAATAATTGAAAATTTCTACCTCTTCTACTTCTGTCATGACATTGTCTACTGACCTTTTGGTGAGGATTTTCATTTTTTTATATTGAGATGTGACTCATATTGAAGACTGTAGTCTTTGATCCTCCACAGGAAGAATTTCAAGTCCTCCTCACTTTCAGCAAGCTAAATTTGTTTAGCTAACTGCCTTTATTGTTCTGTATAACTCTGGGGCTCTCTGCAAACAGGATGTCATCAGTGAAAGCAGTCCTGTTGTCCACCGCTAATGTTTCTTGCTCTACATGCTGTACCGACTCCCTCCATTGTCCCAGTCTCCCTCTGCCTTGTACGCATCATTCTCTCCTTAAAAAGGAAATATTCCAGACCCTACAAGGCTTACTTAACCTTCATCTCAAATGTTATTTTCTGGTGAAGCCCTCTTCAACCTTCCCAGGCTATAGTGGGTCTCCATCATGTGTTCCCTTAGGCCCACGCATCTTTCCCCTACAGAGTTGTAGGTGTCATCAAGTCAAGTATGACTCAAAGTGACCCTGTGCACAACAGATATGAAACTTGTCCTGTACTGTGCCATCCTCATTTCAGACATACATATACAGCACTGCTTGATTTTGTATTTGAGCCACTGACTGTCATCTCCTACTACTTTGTAAACTCCAGAAGAACAGAGATTATGTGTGCTATTCTCATGATTTCTCCTTCATACCGCTGGTGGCCTCGTGGTAAGAAGTGGCACTACAATTCCAAAAGTATATGGTTTGAATGCATCAGTTGCTCAGTGGGAGAGGGATTAGCAATCTCCTTCTGTGTGATTAACTGCTTCTGAAAATTCTAGCTGAAGGGTCACCTATGACTCAGTTCCAACTCGATGTCACACAACAACAACAACAACAACCTAACACAGAAGGCGTATATAAAAACTTACTGAATGTATGCAGGGAGGTAAAGGTTCTGGAGTCAAACTGGCAGGGTCTGAACCCCAGATTCAGTGGAATAATGGGGAGCAATGGAACTTCTGAGTGCTGTTGGAAGAACTAAAGGAACGTATTTATGTTAACACACAGTAGGTACTCAATAAAGTTGTCAACATTGGTTTTGTTACTGTTGCTGTGTATCATAAAGTCAGAACCGACCCTTAACTCACCCTCCAGAGGGATTTCAAAGGCAATAATCTCACAACAGGAGATTGTTCATTCTCCCACAGAGCAGCTAGTGGATTTGATCCTTGTGCCCTCAGAACTGCAGGACAGATTCTTACCCCTCGGATACTGATCTGTGCTGGTGGGTTAAATGAGAGCAGGGCATGAGTGTGGACATTGCAGAGCGGGGTCATCAGTGTACGTGTGTGTGTTGTTGTGGAGTGAGGTGGGCACTGCCCTTCATCAGTTCCATTCAGGGAGAAGACACTAAGACACAAGCTTGTATTTCTAGGAAGAGTGAACGTATCTGCGAATCAGCTGGGCCGGCCCAGCACTGCAGCTAGCCAGCTCATACTCTTTCTAGGCTGGGTAGTTTGGGAATTGCTTCTCATTGATATTTCACGGCCAATTAAGTGACTGGGGATGAATTAGCAACTTCAGAACAATGTCATCAAATTGTCATCATAAGGTAATCTATGTTGTGAAGAATGAGGTGAGAATACCTAAATGGCTGAGTCCACCGTAGCCATAATCATAGGTCAAAGCAGGATATTGATGCCTGTCATTGGGATGTCAGGCCACAGTAAGAGTGGTTTCCATATGCGTTCACGGTCACAGAAACTTTTCACCAGGAGAGCATCTGCCAAAATAGCCAGTGCAGGAAGCCAAGAGGCGTGGAAAAGCCTGAGCTGAACTAGGTGCTGGGGCCCCATCTCTTCCATTTTTCTCCCCACCCTCTGTACTCAGTGGAACACCTCCAGCACAGGGAGCAAGAATTCTTGTTTGACTTCCTTTCCCGTAGGACATGAGAGGGTGTCCTGTCAGCAGGAAATTTCAAAAATATCTCCTGATGGATAGGCTCCCTGCTGAGAGCACCCACTCACCCTCCCACAGCCTCACCCTTCTAAGCACGTGGCCGAGAGCAGGCTGCCCTGGGTGCTTCTCAGCCTGCCTGAGCTGATTCGAAGTGGCCCTGGGCTTTGGTAGGGGTATAGGTAGATACACAGTGGTCATGTAAATTATTGCTCTGTTGCCAAGGTCAGGCTCATGGCCACATGCCCGGTGCGGTGATCTTAGAAGGGCTCCATGCTGGTTTTAGTGCCCAGCCATCGCTGCATTAAAATTCATCATAATTTTAACAAAGAATCTTATATTTTCACTTGCACTGAGTCACAAAAATCATATAGCTGGTTCAGGAGCTCTGTAGCATGGCCTTTCCCAGTGAGCAAGGACAGGAATGCCTAATTCAGCAGTTCTGAGTTCTCAGTTCCCATGCCACCTGCCAGCTATATGACCTTAGGCAAGTATCTTTCACCACTGTGGGACTCAATCTCCACGTCTGTCAAATGGAGCTAATATCCTCCTTTGCCCAAGAGTGCCGTGGGATTTTGTAGGATAGCAGTGGCTCTCAAAAATTCTTGTCACAACATGTTTCCTCTCCTGCTTCCTTAGCCTCCTTTAAAGCTCCCTGTATCACTCTGGTCAACAACAGACTCTGCTCTCCAGCCTTCTCAGCTGAGCACTGGGGAGAGGCGAGTGCTTTCAGCAGGACCTGCTTCCCTGCAACCACTCCCTGTTGACTGGCACAAGGCTAGAGTCACCTCCTGGGACTGCCATGAGCTCCCAGCTCCCTCCAAATTCAAAGCCAAAACTCTTGCGCATGGAATTTAAGATCTGGAGATTGCCTCTCCCCATCCTCTTCTCTTCCTCTCCCCACCTGCACACAGCCCACTGCACTTCTCAGTAAGCATAACTCATTCTTTCACACCTCCAGACTTTTGCTCATACTGTTGCTTTCCCTAAGATGCCCTCCCTGCAGCTCTATCCTCAACCACCACCTCTCTCTGAAAGACTTCGGGCTCTCTCTCTCCACTACATCTCAGGGCTCCTGTTGGGGTCTTCCACTTTCCTTGAGAGCAGCACCCGCCACTGTAAACTTTAGAGGAATATTTAGTATCTGGTGCTATGAAACCATTATTTTTTTTCTGTTTTTTTAAATTTGTTTTTTGTTGTGATTTTAGTGAATGTTTACAAAGTAATTGCTTTTTCATTAATTCATACACATTTTCCTCCCGGCAATTCTCCTCCCAAATTCAATTTGTAATATATGTTCTGTTTCAGATTGTCAGTTGTTACACATAATGTGTAATCTATGAAAACCTTTTTTATTCCCTTTTTCTTTGCAGTTTGACAGTTTTATCTATTTATTTATTTATTTTTCTTTCCATTCATTCATTGTTCCACATTTTCCTCCCTGCTCACCCCACCTCCTCAGTTCACTTTTCTCTTTGGAAAAAAAAATTCTTTGATTATTGTACAATCCCTCCCCAGTCCACTTTACTAGGCAGCTCTTATTCTGGACTGTTGCTGTGCAAATAATACCTAATCATATATTCCTTTTAAGTCGTTCTTTTACTCATCTATTTCAATGCAGTGTACACTATTTATCCCTTCTTTACTTAGTTCCCCCAGTCCCCACGTCAGTCCTGTTTTATAACAGTGACATTATGCAATATTTGTCCTTCTATGCTGAGATCCAAAAACGACAGTACATCAGCAGAGAACTGCCAGAAGTCCAGGCTGGGTTTAGAAGGGGTCGTGGTACGAGGGATATTGTAGCCGATGTTAGATGGATCTTAGCTGAAAGCAGAGAATACCAGAAGAATGTCTATCTGTGTTTCATTGATTATGCAAAGGCATTTGACTGAGTGGATCATAACAAACTGTGGCTTACTCTGAGAAGAATGGGAGTCCCAGAACATTTAATCGTGCTAATGTGAAACCTATACTTCGACCAAGAGGCAGTCGTCAGAACAGAGCAGGGCAACACTGCCTGGTTCAAAATTGGGAAGGGTGTATGACAGGGATGTGATCTCCATACCTTTTCAACCTGTATGCAGAGCAGATTATCCGAGAGGCTGGGCTCTATGAGGAGATGCGTGGCGTTAGGACTGGTGGAAGGAAGATCTATCAACAATCTGCATTATGCAGATGACACAACCTTGCTCGCTGAAACTGAGGAGGACCTCATGCACTTACTGCAGAAGGTCAAGGACTGCAGCCTTCAGTATGGACTGAGGCTCAATGTAAAAAAGAAAAAGATTCTCACCACTGGACCAATTGGTAGCATCAGGATGGATAGCGAAGAGATTGAGATTGTTCACAGCTTCAGTTTGCTCGGCTCCACAGTCAACACTTTTGGCACCATCAGCCAGGAAATCAAAAAACGTATTGCGATGGGAAAGTCTGCTGTTTGGGACCTCTCTAAAGTACTCAAGAGCAATGGTGTCTCTTTGGAGACGAAGGTGCGCCTGATACAGGCCATGGTCTTTGCAATCACTTGTTATGCATCAGAGAGATGGACAATGACTAGGGAGGACAGAAGGAGAATTGATGCCTTTGAGCTGTCGTGCTGGAGAAGAGTATTGAATGTACCATGGACTGCCAAGAAAACAAAAAGATTCATCCTAAAGAGGGTTAAACCAGGCTACTCCTTGGAGGCAAAGATTCTGGGGCTTCGTCTGACATACTTTGGACATGTTGCAAGGAGAGACAGGTCTTTAGAGAGGGACATCATGCTGGGTAGAGTAGAGGGACCTCGCAGGAGGGGAAGACCCTCTATGAGGTGGATTGATTCAGTGACTGGGGTAATCGGGATGGGTGTGTCAGAAGCAATGCGATTGGAACAAGATAGAGCAGGGTTTAGGGCTATTGTACATAGGGTCGCTATGAGTCGCAAATGACTCGACGGCACATAACAAGAACAACAACATGCTGAGATACTTCACTCAGCATAATATCCTCCAGAGTCACCTATTTTGTATAATATTTCATGAGTTCTTTGTGTTTTAGTGCTGCATAAATATTCCATGTGTGAATATACCACAGCTTCTCTATCCATTCATTTGTTGATGGGCACTTGGGTTGTTTCCATCTCTTTGCTATTGTGAACAACTCAGCAATAAAAATGGGTGTGCATATATCTGCTTGAGTGGCAGTTCTGGTTTCTTTAGGGTGTATTCCCAGTAGTGGAACTTCTGGACCAAATGATATTTCTATTTCCAACTGTTTGAGAAAGTGCCATACTGCCTTCCAGAGTGGTTGCACCATTTTACACTCCCACCAACAAAGAATAAGGGCTCTCCGCAACCTCACCAGCATTTGTTGTTTGTTGCTTTGTTGAATTTTACTATTGTTACTGGGGTAAGATGATTATCTCACAGTTGTTTTGATTTGCATCTCTCTTAGAGCTAGGGATTTTGAACATTTCTTCATGTTTTGTTCACCATTCTGAATGTCTTCTTTGATGAAGTACGTATCTGCTGATATCCTATGCCCATTTTACAATTGGGTTGTTTACCATTATCTTGTTGTTATGCTCTAGTATTCTATAAATTCTAGATATAAGTCCCTTATCAGACATGTTGTTGTTGAGTCTCCTGCAACTTGTAGTGACACTTTGTAAAACAGCCCTAAACCCCGCTCTATCCTGTGCCGATCTTATATCTCTGACACACCTACCCCCACTGCCCCAGTCACTGAAGCAATTAATCTCATTGAAAGTCTTCCTCTCTTGCGCTGTACCTCCACCCTCCCAAGCATGATGTCCCCCTCCAAAGACTGGTCTCACCTTGTAACATGTCCAAAGAATGTCAGGGAAAGCTTCAGAATCTTTGCCTCCAAGGAACAACCTGGTCTCACCCTCTCTAGGACAAACCTGTTTGTTCTCCTAGCAGTCCATGGTATATTCAATACTCTTCTCTATCACCAAAGTTCAAAGGTATCCATTCTCCTTCCATCATCCCTAGTTTTTGGCCAGCTTTCCAATGCATTGCAAACAATTGCAAAAACCATGGCCTGGATAAGGCACACCTTGGTCTCCAGACTGACATCGTTGCTCTTCAGCACTTTGGACAGGTTGCTGACAGCCGATTTTCCCAATGCAATTCTCCTTTTTATTTCCTGGCTGCTGGTACCAAGAGTGTTGATTGTGGAGCCAAGCAAACTAAAGCTGTGAACAACCTCAATCTCTTTACCATCTATCATGACACTACCAATTTGTCCAGTGGTGAGAATCTTTGTTTTCTTGATGTTGAGCTTCAATCCATATTGAAGGTTGCAGTTCTTGACCTTGTGTAGCAAGTGCTTCAGGTCCTCCTCAGTTTCAGCAAGCAGG
>NW_006399799.1:9879768-9897979 GCF_000299155.1 Elephantulus edwardii
AAAAAATACCTGTTTATGTGGCTTAGTGGTCAGGAGTTGTGCTGCTAAACCAAAGGCATGCAGTTCAACTCCACCAACCACTCTGTAGAACAAAGGGACCATCTCTTCCCTTTGAAAATCTGCTGGAGTGAAAGGTATGAATTAGTTCTGACTTGATAATATGTAACAACAAAAAGAACTAGATACACTATTACATTACAAATGGATTAGTAGTAATTATAATCAGTCCTTGGAGAAGGACACCATGCTCAGAAGGGTGGGGGAACAGCGTAGGAGAGGAGTACCCCAGATGAGATGGGGTTGGTTGTGTAAGAATTAGTGAGACTGTCTCAGGACAGGGCAGAGTTCCAAGCTGCTGTACATAGGGTCACTATGAGTTTCAAGCAACTCAACAGCACATAACACAATTAAAATCATCCATAATTCATAACAATGCATTATTATTATTATTTAGATAGTTCTCTTTTGTTGTCTACAGATGTCCTTTCACTCTCTTTGGGGTATCTTTTACATCCCTGGGTGACACAAATGGCTTGTAATTTGCTACTCACCTCAGGATTGGTGGTTCGTGTTCACTTCAGTAGCACATATACTAAAATTGGAATGATACAGAGAAGATTAGCATAGCCCCTGCACAAATTTTGAAACATTCTATATTTTTGGTAAACAACCTGGTCGCAAAATGGGCACAGAATATAAATAGACACATCACCAAAGAAGACCTTTACATGCCAAACACATGAAGAAATGTTCAAAATCCCTAGCTATTAGAGATGCAAATAAAAACAACCAACTATATCGTATAACTCCAGCAACAATAGCAAAGTTCAACTGAGCAGCAACCAATAAATTCTGGTGAGTTTGTGGAGAGATTGGAACCTTTAGTCACTACTGGTGGGAATGTAAATGGTGCAATCACTGTGAAAGGCGGTTTGATACTTTCTCAAAAGTGCAGCAATAAATGAATAGAAATCCAAAATCTCTGTAAATGTTCATTCAAATTATTGAAAAAAAAAGTTGAAAATAGAAATTCCATTTTTCCCAGCAAAATCACTACTGGGAATATACCCTAAAGAAACCAGAACTGCCTTCCAAACAGATGTATGCACAGCAATGTTTATTGCTGTGTTATTCACAGCAGCAAAGATATGAAAGTAACCCAAGTACCCATCAACACAGTAACAGATAGGAAAATGATAGTATATATTCATACATTGGAATATTGTGCAGCACTGAAAAACAATGAACTCATAAAACATTGCACAACATGGATGACCGTGGAGGACGTTGAGCTAAGTGAAATATCAGTCACAAGAGGACACATACTGCATAGCACCACTGTTATAACGGACTGACATGCGGGGTTGGGAGGAGAATAGAATAGATAATGATCACTGCTATGGAATAAATGATGCAAAGTTCAACAGGACAGCAAGTAATAAATGTTGGAGAGGATGTGGTGAGATAGGAACTCTTATACATTGTTGGTGATATTGTAAAATGGGGCAACCATTCTGTTAGATAGTTTGTTATGTCCTCAAAAAGCCGAACATAGACTTTCCATATGACCCAGCTATTCCACTGCTTGTAATATACCCCGAGAGAATGAGAACTGAGGTACAAACAGAGACTTGTGTACCAAGTAGCATTACTCACTATCATAAGAAGATGGAAACAGCCAAAATGTCCAACCACAATTGAATGGATTGAGAAATTATGGTACATTCACATGATGGAATACTATATCACATGCAGGAGCAATGATTCTGTAAATTACTGCCTGACTTGGGAGTAACTGGAGAGTATTATGCTAGGTGAACTAACTCAGTCTCATAAGGAAAAATACTGTATAAGACCATTATTGTGGAACAAGTAAGAGGATCCAAGGGATGGGGTGTGCAGATTACACAATTTGATGAGTGGAGGGAGCTGGGGGTGAAGGAAATGGGAAAGGTTTGGTGTGAAAAACAGTGCATATGAACTTTGTAAATGACCAGTATAAAATAAAAAAATTTAAATAAATAAATAAAAGGAATATATGATTAGGCATTGTATTTATGACAACAGTCCAGAATAAGAGGTGAAGGAAATGGGAAAGGTTTGGTGTGAAAAATAATGCATATGAACTTTGTAAATGACCAGTATAAAAAAAATTAAAATGAATGAATGAATAAATAAATAATGCATAAATAATAAATAAATAGAATATATGATTAGGCATTGTATTTATGACAACAGTCCAGAATCAGAGGTGTGTTGCAAAGAGGACTTTGGGGGGGGGGGAAGGTGTGGGAGAAGGTAATTGTGCAAAAGCGAATGAATATTTAAAAAAAGAAATTGAACTCGGGGAGGGGGGATGTGCAACAATAAATGAATGAAAATGCAACTTTTCTGTAAACTTTCATTAAAATTACAATTAAAAGGGAAAAATATTTAAAATTTTTTGAAAAACCCAACACTGATTGATGGTTCAAACTTAGTTAGCAACATCATGAAGCAATGATGATGAAGGAGGAAGTTTAGGCTGCTCTGAAGGACTCAGCAAAAAATAAAGCCCCAGGAATTGATGAACACCAATTGACATATTTCAACAAACAGATGCTTCCCTGGATGTGCTCACTAGGTTGTGCCATGAAATTTGGAGAACAACTACCTGGCCAACCGACTGGAAGAGATCTATATTTATTTCCATTCCAAAAAAAGGTGACACAATAGAGTGTGGAAACTATCGAACAATATCACTACTATTAAACACTAGCAAAATCCTGCTGAAGATTATCCAGAAATGACTAGAAAGTATACTGACAGAGAACTACCAGAAATACAAGCTGTGTTTAGAAGAGATCATGGCACTAGAGATATTATTGCCAATATCAGATGGATCTTGGCAGAAAGCAAAGAGTACGAGAGGTATGTCTATGTTTCATTGATTATGCAAAGATATTTGACTGTGTGGATTACAATAAATTGTGGCTAACCTTGAGGAAAATGGGAATCCCAGAACAATTGATTGTGCTTACATGAAATGTATACTTGGATTAGGAAGCAGACCTCAGAAGAGAGCAAGAAAACACTCTCATGGTTCAAAATCAGGAAAGGAGTGTGTTAGGGAGGTATACTCTCTCCATACCTTTTCAATTTGTATGTAGAACAGATCATCTGGGAAGCTGGGTTTTATGAGGAGGAATGTGGGATCAGAATTGGAGAAAGATTCATCAACAACCTACATTATGCAGATAACACAACCCTGCTTGCTGAAACTGAGGAAGAACTGAAGCGCTTGTTGCAGAAGGTTAAGGACGATAGGCTTCAATATGGATTGAAGCTCAACATCAAGAAGACAAAGATTCTCACCACTGGGCAAATTGGCAGCACCATAATAGAGAAAAAGAGATTGAGGTTGTTAACAATTTCAGCTTATTAAGCTCCATAATCAACACTCTCGGCATCAGCAGTCAGGAAATCAAAAGACAAATTGCACTAGGGAAATCTGGTGTCAGGGACCTCTCCAAAATACCGAGAAGTAACAATGTCAGTCTTGAGACTAAGGTGAGCCTATCCAATAGTCTTCACAATTACTTATGCATCAGAGATCTCGCCAATGACTAAGGATTACAGAAGAAGAACCAAAGCCTTAGAAATGTGCTGGAGAAAAGTCTTAAACATACCATGGACCACCAAGGAAATAAATAGTTTTGTCTTGGAGAAAGTGAAACCAATTTTCTCCTCAGAGGCTGGGATTTTGAAGCTCCATCTCACATACTTTGGGTACATGGACAAGAGGGACTGGTCCTTGGAGAAGGACAGCATGCTTGAAGGGTGGAGGGACAGCGCAGGAGAGAAAGACCCCAGACGAGGTGGATTGATACAGTGATTAGGGCAGTGGAGATAGATGGAATGGAATAGAGAGACTAGCTCAGGACAGGGCAGGCTTCAGTGCAACTGTACATAGGGTTGTTATGGGTCACAGGCAGCTTGACGTCACATAACAACAACATGAAATTAATAGGAATTGCTGGACACACAAACTATTAAGTACTTGGCTACTAACTGAAAGTTTGAACATTGGAACCCACTTCTCAGAAGTAAAACCTATAGCACTGCTACTAAAAATTCATAGTTCGCAGGCAACAAGGCTGCTTTGAGGAAGAATTGGTTGATCACAAATATTTTTTATATATATTTCATACGACCTTCATTAGTTTTAAATGTTCACTCTATTGAGATTCAAATTTCCATGTATGCATGATTTATTTTGGTGATCTCTCTAATGTTTCCTTGTCCTATTCATCTATTATTGTCTTAATTACTACATTGTTATAGTTAGGCGCTGTTGAGCTGACTACAACTCATAGCAATAGATACTAAATTGGCCCTAATCTAGGCCATAGTCTTAATTGTTTGCTGAGCATCTGAGAGCTGGACAATGGATAAGGATGACATAGGAATTTATTTCTTATGTGGTGGTGCTGGAGAAGAATCTTGATCATCTATGACTGCCAAGGGTACAATCAGGTCTTGAAAGGATGAAATCAGGTTGCTCCTTGAGCCAAGGGTTTTGAAGCTCTGTCTCACATTCTTTGGGCATGTTTCCAGAAGGGGTGACTCCTTGGGGAAGGACATCATGCTTGGAAGGCTAGAAGGTCAGCAGAAGTGAGGAAGACCCTGAATGAGACGGATTGACACAGTGACTGTGTCAGTGGGGTCAGGTGTGCCAGAGACGGTGAGGTTGGCTCACAACAGGGCAAAGTTCCAAGCTGTTGTTCATAGAATGACTGTGAGTCATAATCAACTCAACAGCACATCGTGAACCACAGACTGAAATCATGCCCTAGCCTGCCTGTGCCATCCTCATCATCTCTACCACACTCAACATACTCATGCCCTTGTTGCAGATGCTATGTCAATTCATTTCCTTGAGGATCTTCCTCTCTTTCACTGATCCACTTTTCTTTTCCAAGCATGATGTCTTTTTTCAAGAACTGGACCTTCCTGACAACATGCACAAAATGTAGGACATGAAGTTTTATCATCTTTGCCTCTTAGAAGCACCCTTGTTGCACTTCTTCCATCATGTTGTTGTTAGTGCCATCGAGTCGCCTGCAACTCTTAGTGGCTCTATGTACAACAGCCCTAAACCCTGCTCTATCCTATGCCAACCTTAATATCTCTGATGCACCCTCATTACCCCAGTCACTGAATCAACCCATCTCATTGAGGGTCTTCCTCTCTTGCGCTGTCCCTCCAGCCTCCCAAGCATGACATCCCTCTCCAAGGACTTGTCTCACCTTGCAACATTTCCAAAATATGTCAGACAAGGCTTCAAGATCCTTGCTTCTCCAAGGAGTAGCCTCTCTAGGATGAACCTGTTTGTTCTTCCATCATAGATTTATGAGTTATTCTCTACTCTTTACCAAAACTACAAATCAAATGCATCAATTCTTCTGTGAGCATCTTTATTTCTTGTCCAACTTTCCCTTGCATACGAAGCAATTGAAAATATCATGTCTTGGATCAGGTGTACCCTAGTCTTCAAACTGACTTCCTTGCTCTTGAGCACTTTAAAGAAATCTTTGACAACAAATTTGCCCAGTGCAAAATATCTCTTGCTTTCTTGACTGTTGCCACCATGAGTATGGATCTTGGTTCTAGGACAAAATGAAATTCTTAACAACTTCAATCTTTTCTCCATCTATCATGATGTTGCTTATTGGTCCATTGGTGAGGATTTCTGTTTTCTTGATGTGAAGATGTAATCCATGTAGAAAGGTGAGTGCTTCAAGTCTTTTTCACTTTCTTCAAATAAGCTTGTGTCATCTTCATATTACAGATTGGTTTTGAGTCTTCCTTCAATTCTGATGTGATTCTTGAATTATTTGTTCAGTCTAAATACTGAATAGTAATGGAGACAATATAAGACTTGTATTTATGTTGTTGTTGTTGTGTGCCACTGAAGTCAGAATCTACTAATAGCTGACCCTCCAGCAGATTTTCAGAGGTAGTAAATCACATGGAAGGAGATTGCTCATCTTTGTCCCACAGAGCAAGTGGTGGATTTGAATCTAATGCCTTTGGGTTGGCAGTGCAACTCCTTACCACTAAGCCACTAGAACTCCCTATAATTACTACAGTCATTTTTATTATTAACTTGTTATATGGTAGGGGAAAATCTTTCCAGCTTATTATTCTCTAGGAGGATCTTGGTCTTTTGCTACAAAATACAATTGGAAAACCTAGCTTGTCAACTTCCACCAAATTGCTAATGGAAATTTAAATGGTATTGCACTGAATAAAAGAAATGATTGGGGAATTTGTCTTTATAATGTTGGGTGTTTTGTCTGAAAAAATTATTCATTTCATTTCTTTGTTGTTGTTGTTATGTGCCATTGAGTCGCCTGCGACTCATAGCAACCCTATGTACAACAGCTCTGAAGCCTGCCCTGTCCTAAGTCAGTCTCACTGACTCTGGCACACCTACCCCAGTTGTTCACTCACTGTATCAATCCATCTCATCCAGGACCTTCCGTCCTGAGCATGATATCCTTCTCCAAAAACCAGTCCCTCCTGGTCACACGCCCCAAATATGTGAGATGGAGTTTCAAAATCCTAACCTCCATGGAGAAAGTTTCACCTTCTCCTAGACAGACCCATTTGTTTTCTTGGCAGTCCATAGTATGTTCAAGACTCTTCTCCAGCACTACAACTTAAAGGCATCGATTCATCTTCTGTCATTCTTATTCCTTGTCCAGCTCTCTGATGCACAGTGAGTAACTGCAAAGACCATGGCCTGGATCAGGCATACCTCAGTCTCTAGGCTGACATCATTGCTTGTCAGTAGTCAGGAGAAGTCCCCAACAGCAGATTTTCCCAGTGCAATTTGTCTTTTGATTTCCTGACTGCTGGTGTCAAGAGCATGGATTGTGGAGCTGAATAAACTGAAATTTAACACGTTGCTGCCTATTGGCCCAGTGGTGAAAATCTTTGTCTTCTTGATGCTGAGCTTCAATCCATATTGAAGACTACAGTCCTTGACCTTATGCAAAAAGCACTTCAGGTCCTCCTCAGTTTCAGCAAGCAAGGTTGTGTCATCTGCATGACAGGTTGTTGATGAGTCTTCCTCCAATTCTGATGCCACATTCCTCCTCATAAAATCCTATATATTTATCTAGGTCTTAATTTAATGTGTTTCAATAAAATTTTATCATTTTTTTTCTCCATGAAAAAGCTTGTATAGACTTTTTTACATTTGTACCCAGATATTTTTATACCTGTCTTGCTAATTGAATGGTATATTTTAAACTCTTTTTTTTTTAAACTGAGCCAGATATTTACAAGTTTAATTGGCTTGGTTTTTTTGTTGGGTTTTTGTGGTTGTTTTAGAATGTTGCTAAATTTTATTCTCCTCCGCAACCCAGATCTTCCCCTTGGTGTACTTGTAACTTCAAAAGACAAAAAAAAAGGTTACAGCCTCATACATTGCAGACCTGTAAACTGGAGACAGCCAAGGTCAACATTTTTTCTTAACAAAATTTTACTTTTTAGTGGTTTACTTACTAAAGTTCATATACATTAATTTTCTCTCTGGATATTTCACATTTCTTTTACCCACCTCTCCCTCCACCCATCAAATTGTGTGACCCTATGATTAACCACCCTACCATCATCAACCCTCTGCACCTCCACCCTACCCCACCCCCGGATCCTCATACACATTTTACTAGTGATCTTTGTATTTCCACAAGAATGTTCTTCTATAGTGTTTGTCCTTAGGGGACTGAGTTATTTCACTTGGCCTCGTGCTCTCCAGTGCCTCCCAAGTTTGGTAGTGATTTACAACTATCGTTGCTCCTGCATGTAGCATAGTATTCCATCGTGTGAATGTACCATAATTTCTCAATCCATTCGATTGTTGTTGGATATTTGGGCTGTTTTCATGTTCTTGTGATGATGAATAATACTGTTATGAATATTGGTGTACAAGTCTCCATTTGTACCTCAATTCTCATTTTCTTGAGGTATATTCCAAGCAGTGGAATATCTGGGTCATATGGAATTCCTATATTCAGCTCTCTGAGGAAATACGAAACTGCCTTCCAGAGTAGTTTTACCATTTTACTATCCCACCAACAATGTATAAGAGTTCCTTTCTCACCACATCTTCTTCAACATTTATTACTTGTTGTCCTGACAAACTTTGCCACTAGTACTGGTATGAAATGGTATCTCATTGTGGTTTTGATTTGCACCTCTTTTACTACCAGTGATTTTGAGAATTTCTTCATGTGTCTGTTGGACATCTGAATATTTTCCTGTGCAAAAATTCTTTGCATATCTTTTGCCCATTTTGTAATTGTATTATCAGTCTTTTTCTTGTAGAGGTACTGTAGGATTCTGTAAACTTTTGATATGAGACCCTTGTCTGAAGTGGTATTGCCAAATATTTTTTTCCTAGTCACTAGGTTTTCCTTTCACTCTGTTGGGAAAGTTTTTGATACATGAGAGATTAATCTTTAAAAGGTCCCATTTATCAATTTTATCCTCTCCTGGTTGTGCCTTTCTGGCTATATTTGGCAGTCTCTTTAAACCATAGACTAGGCCATCTAAGTTTGATCCAAGTTTGTCTCTTATGAACCTCATGGCTTTGGACTTTACTTCCGGGTCTCTGATCCACCTTGAGTTGATTTTTATTAATGGTGTGAGATGTGGATCCTATTTCAGCTTTCTGCAGGTAGCAGTCCAGTTTTGCCAGCACCATTTGTTGAGTAAATTGTCATTTCCCCATTGGCTAGGTTTGATTTCCTTGTCGAATATCAGTTGACCATGGATAACTGGGTCGATTTCTGGGTTCTCAGTTCTGTTCCATTGGTCTATGTGCCTGTCATTGTACCAGTACTGTGCTGTTTTCATTACTACCGCTATGTAGCAGGTTTTGTGGTCAGGGAAAGCTATGCCTCCCACTTCATTTTTGTTTCTCAGAAATGCTTTGCTTATTCAGGGTTTCTTTCCTCTCAAACTTGACAATTTCCCTTTCAATCTCCTTCAAAAATGAGTTTGGTACCTGTATTGGGATTGCATTAAACATGTAGATCACTTTTGGTAAGACTGTTGTTTTCACAATATTGAGTCTTCCTATCCATTAACAGGGCACATTTTTCCACTTACTTAGGTCTTTTATTGCAGAAATGTTCTGTAGTTTTCTTTGTAGAGGTCTTTTGTGCCTCTAGTTAGGTTCACTCCCAATAATGTCAATTTGTGATTGGCTATTGTAAATGGTACTGCTTTCTTAGTTTCTTTCTCTGAATTTTCTTTGTTACTGTAGATGAGTCCCACTGATTTTTATATATTGATCTTATATCCTGCCACTCTACTAAATTGATCTACTAGGTCTAACAGTTTTTTTTGTTGAGTCCTTGGAGTTTTCTGTGACTACTATCATCTGCATATTGCGACAGTTTAACCATCTCTTTGTAATCAGCGTTTTTACGTTGATTGTGTATCCAGCAACATTGCTCAATTGTCATACTCGGTAATTAATTATAATTTCTTTTACATTTTCAACATAGTCAGTTATGGATATGCAAAAATAATGAGCTTTTTCTCTTCTCTCATATCTTAATATTTTCTTAGGTTTGGCTTTGGGGGTCCCAGAAAGTTGGCATATTGGGCAAACATTACAAATGAGGAAACAGAGCCACAGGAATGTTAGGTAAATGGTCTAAAGTCTTATAATTAGAAATTTAAAAAAACTAGTCTCAATATATCAAAATCTTTTTTTTCATATATTGTGTTAAGGATTCTTTTTCCTTTCCCTACCCCATAAATACACTTGAGGTTTATAACAACATTTTTTAAAAAATTGGCACATAAAACATTGATCTGCCACTGTGAAAAAGGATTTTTATTCCTGTTCCTTTTCAAGGAAAAAAAAATACTATTTTAATTTATCAATACATCTGCACCATCTCAGAAGCAAAAAAGAAAAAAACCCTAAAGTGATAAGACCTGACATTTTCCTATATGATTATGCCTTTCCTCCTAAGAACAACCAGCACTTCGGGTGTTTAAACTCAATGCCTTTTACTCAGTTCCAACTCACCTGTTGGGTGCTGTATTGCCAACCAAAATGATGAATGTCTCCAGGACTTCAAATCCACCAGGTACTCCAAGGGAGAAATATGAGCATATCCCTTCACTGCGACTCACAGCTTCAGAAATCTGATGGAAAATAGTTATAAGCTATAATCAATGGTAGTGAATGAGTTCAGTGTTGGTGTCCCAAGTTTGTAGCTAAGGAATTTGAGGCTCAAAGATGTGATTTTGGAAAAACAACCTGGAGCTTTCAAACGCAAACAGGATAGAAGAATGTAAAAATACGTATGTTATTCTTATTAGGTGCTGTTGAGTACAACTCATAGCAACATATGAACAACAGATTTGAACCCTGCCTTATCCTGTGCGCTTCTCACAATCTCTGACGTACTTGAACCCATTGCTGCAGTCACTGTGTCAGTCCACCTAGTTGAGAGTCTCCCTCTCCTTCACCATTCCTCCACCTTATCAAGCATGATGTCATTATCCAAGGAAAAGCCTCTACAAGCAACATGGCCAAAATAAGTGAGGTGAAGCTTTGCCATCTTTGACTCCAAGAAGGACTCTGGCTGTACTTTCTTCAAGATACAACTGTTTGTTCTTTTAGCAGCCCATGAAAGAATATTCAGTATTCTTCTTCAAAGCAGCAGTTCAAAGTTCAATTCTTTTTCTGTCATCCTTATTCATTGTCTACCTCTCAGACGTATAGCAAGTACTTGAAAAGACCATGACCTTAATTAGGCACACCTTAGTCCTCTAGCTCACTTCATTGCTCCCCAATAATTTGGAGAAATCCCTCACCTCCAACTAACTTAGAGTCCAGGTAACTAAAAGTGAAACTTTAAGAAAGTTCTCTCTAAGTCTATGAAAATATATAACCTCAAGTGCTAAAGAGCAATGATACCAGTCTAAAGACTAAGGTGCTTCTGATCTAATCCATGGTCATTGAATAAGGATGAGAGAAGAATAATTGAAGCCTTTGAATTGAGCTGCTGGAAGAGTATTGAACATACCATGAACAGCCATGAGAACAAACTCTCCAGGAGAAAGTGAAACCAGGTTTCTCTTTGGAAGCAAAGATTTTGAAACTTGAGCATGTGGTTAGGAGTGACCAGTCCTTGGAGAAGGATATGATGCTTGCAGGTGTAGAAGGTCAGTGCATAAGAAGAAGGCCCTGGATAAGGTGGATTGACACAGTGACTCTGGCAATGGGGTCAGATGTATGGGAGCTGGTGACATTGGTTCAGGACAGGGCAAGATTCAGCGTTGTTGTTCATAGGGTCTCCATGAGTTAGAGTTAACAGCACACAATAACAACAACCAGTAACTGAAAAGGGAAAGAATTGGGAAGCTGTTACTCCTTTACATCTACTCATTTGTTTACTAAATATAATATTTATGAAGGAAAACCTATCTAAGTCCTGGGGGATGGAAAACACTGATAGTTCAGGGTTGGAATTTTGACCTTCAATTCATGAGACCCAGAATTTGAATCCCTGCAAATGCATTTACAGTATAGCCACTACCTAATTGTCAGTGGAAGCGTCAAGTTACGATGTTGAACCAGTTTCAGCGGATCTTCTGAACTAAGTTGGAGTAAGAAGAAGGGCCTCAGCTTCCAAAAATCAGCCAACAAACTTCCTTACGGATCACAATCCATCTTGGGGATGGTGCAGAACCACACTGCGTTTAGGTTCCATTGTGCATGGGGTCATCATGAGATAGGGACTCACTTAACAACAGGTAACAATCGATCTGAGCCCTTAGGTTAATGCTGGGAATATAAGTGGGGATGATCCCTGCTCTGATGAAACTTTCAATGCAGCAAGAGAGTGAGCTCCATGCTCACTGGCCAGAATCTATGGAACCAAGCCTGGTCTCCACCATCTTTAAGTCCTATCTGAAGTTAAGGATGGCATGCTGTGCCCCTGAAAATGTTCTGGCCCCAGTTCTGGCAGCTGCCACAGCCCCGCTGCAGGCCGCTGGCCCAGTCTCTCTCTCTGCCTCCCTGGAGGCTGTCCATCAGAGTGTCAGTCGCCGGGGAAATTGAATCCAGGGGATCTTTCTAGTCCTGTTTGCTCACTTTTTTCTTAGCATCATCTCTGGTTTCATTATATTTAGGTATTTCTTTTATTTATCCATGCACAGGGGTAAAAAAAAGAAAAAAAGAAAGGTGCCTCTTTAAACCAAGCGTGAAATGTATTAGGAACCTAAAGTTGAGAATAATGGGCTTTTTTCCTCCCTTCCTCCTGGAAAGCTAGCCTACAGGAGAAAAGGGGGGGTGGAGGATCCATTCAAATAATTTCGTTTAGTCCTAAGTATAAAATAACCGAAGTCAAGGTGTCTCTGCTGTTATTATTTTTTCTGATGTTTTTGACACCCGCATGTGGGGTTCTGCGGCGTTCGCAGCTCCCAGAGCTGTGGGCTCCCACTTGGTATATTCGTAATACTCCTTAATATTTTCATTTTGATGTAATTTGCGGCCCCAGCTTTTTAAATATCCGCTCTGTAATAATGTTTAATTTCAGGGGTCACTCCGCCAAGGAGTATATTAAAGCTTATAAAACTCATTTCCAAAGCTCAAATATCAAGCTGTGATCAGGTTAGGAGGGCAGCATCTGTGAATATTTCATCTTTTATCATGCTGATAATAAGGAGATGACAGAGGCACATTATTACAATGAGAGAATTGCTCATTTCAGGCCTGGTGCTGGAAGCTGGGGTCTGCAGTGTGTATTACTCAATAAGACCAATTCTGATATGAAAAGCAAGTTTACTGAGGCACCACTGTGTCTTATATGATTGGAATGAATAATATATGGAGCTGCCATTCGGGCGGCTGCTGGCCGGGGGAGGGGAGGCTGGCGTGGAGAGGTGCACTTGGGGATAGACGGCGAAATAATTTATCAAAGGATGTGTTTTATGGCCTGAAAATAAAGTTAAGATAACCACTGTTTATTAGAATCATTATTTCGGAAATCTGTATTCTGGAAATCTTAAACACGTGCCGGCTTCAGCACGAGAAGAATCTTGATCCGTTGAGCGGGTAGTGAAGCCTCGTAATTATCTATTTGCACAGAGGGGCTGAGTGAATTTGACACCCGGCCTGATTCCTGCCACATTCTCCATTGGCAACTTTCATTATTGCTTTGCGTCAAGCCAACTTCATCAAGCGGGAACCTTAAAAATCTGGTCGCTCTGTAGTGAGCGAGGTGATGAAACATTGTCAAGACAGAGACCAGTAGCTTTTGCCACCTGGAGAAAAGCAAAGTATGCTGAAATTATTGTTCCCATCTTTACGACCTCTGAGCCCACGAGGTTCTCTCCTTCTTCCCTGAATAGAGGAGGTGCAGTGTCTCCTTGGTCTCCAACTAATTGCTTTCCTGGGGCTTCAGTTCTCATCCTTCCCCACCTACTGTGACCCAAGACTGGGCCTTCCTCCTTCCCTCCCTTCCATTGTCTTTAAATACTCCCCTTTCAGCTGCCTCCTTTCCTGGTCCATATTATCATGACCAAATTGTTCTCATCTCATTGTATTTTAAAAACAAAATCTGTTTCTTCCCTGACTCTCTACCCTGTCCAGCTAACACCTTAGTTTTTTTCTTCCTTCCTCATCTAAGCTTCTCTTGAGACTTGAATACAGCTCTTGCTTTCTCCAACTCACTCTGCACCCACCACTGAGTTCACTTCAACTCTGTTTCAACCCAATGAAACCACTTTCACCAGGTTACCAACACCCTCCTCATTACCAAATCCACCTGACAGCTCTTCACTCATCTAACTTGACTTCTTTGGGGCCCCATTATCTCAGCACATCACTCTGCCTACTGTACTCCTTCTTAACCCCCTGTTCTCTTCTGGTTCCTTTCCCAGGAACTGTCCCTGCCTCCCTGAGGACATTTTTCAGGATGCGCCTTGCCCTCTCCTCACTCTACCTTCTCTCCTGGGTAGCAGTCACTGCCTTTACCACCACCCACAAGCTGTTGATTCACTACTTATTATTATGCAGAATTCACTGATTTGTTAGCCAGGCTCTTTCCGTGAGCTTCAGATCTATATACCCAACTGTTGCTCCATGGACACCATAAACCCAGTAGGTAAAAATTTAACAATAAACACAAACACATTCTCTTCCGCCTCCCACTTCCTCCTCCCAGTCGCTTTCACTGGAATAGAAACAGAACTCTGAACACAGTTACCCAAGATGAAATATAGGTCAGTAACCCCAACACCTCCGTTTTCTTCACACCCCATTTGCAATTATTCATCAAGCCCTATTGATTCTGTTGTTTTAGTAAAAAAATAGATTTATTGTTAATTTTTATTATAAAAATAGCATGCTTATTTAAAAAAATTTAAAATATGCAAAAATTAGCAGAGAAAGTAAAAACCAACTCAACTCCTTCTGTCTACCCATAGGTAATAATTTTTCTACAGGCAGTTTTTAAAAATTTGAATATTTAATCAGTCAATATATGAGCACAATTAGCACATAGACATACATTTGTTCTTTTTTATCTATATTATGTTCCATTCATGTACATTGTGTTTTATACTATCATTCATATACATATTTTATAAATTAATTACTATTGATATATACTTATTATTACCCCATCTTTTCAAGTTCGCATTAACTCCTTCCCATTCCTACACATACACACCCCCATCTGCCCACTAAACTCTGCTATTTTAGCGATTTCCCCCTTCCCCATTACCCATCCCTTTTCTCCTTTCCTCTTTCCCTTTTAGACATTTATATACATGTTACTAGTTAGTCTTTTTTTCAATAATGGTTTTAGACAGTATTTGTCCTTATGAAACTGAGTTAGTTCATTCAGCATAATGCTCTCCAGTCTCTCCCACGTTACTAAGAAAGGGAGGATTTGCTATATATATGCCACCTTTAATTTATCAAAAGACATCTTTCCATTTCAGTAAACATGGATTCATATGGTCCATTTAAACTACATAGTATCCTACTGAATAGATATGGCAAAATTTATTTACTTAATCAAGTTCTTACTGATAAACATTTAGGTTGTGCTATGGATTAAATAGTGTTCTCCTAAAAGATGTATTCTAAATACTACTATACCAATGGCTAAGGGAGCTCTGGTGGCCCAGTGGTAAGAAGCTGTGCTTCAATCCCTAAGCCATGTGGTTCAAATTCACCATCCACTCTGCAGGAGAAAGATAGGCAATCTCTTCCCTTGCAATTAACTGCCTCTGAAAATCCCAGTTTGTCTGTTCCAACATCATAGCACACAACATCAACTTCAACATTATACCTATGGCTACAGTCCCACTTAGAAAAAGTTTTCCATGTGTTAATAGGGGAAGCTCTGGTGGCCTAGTAGCAAGAAGCTGTACTGTGACCCTGAAGGCATACAGTCTGAGGCCACCAGCTGCTCTGCAGGAGAAGGATGGGCAATCTCTTCCATGTGATTAACTGCCTCTGAAAACCCACTGGAAGGTCAGCTATGTATTGGTTCCAACTCTGTTACTGAACAACAACATAATGTTAATGAAACAGTCTTAAGTGTATTAGTTGTAGGTGTGTCTCAAATCAATCTCTCTCGAGAGATAAAAAGATCAAAATAAGCAAGGACAACAAGAAGCACAGCTGGGAGAAGATAAATACCCTGTCATATAAAGATGACCAAGAATACAAAAAGCACTGGGCATATAAACACTGAGAAGGAACAAGATTTTCCCCAAGTGTCAAAAAGAAAGAATCTCTCATACAGCTGGTACCCAAGAATCAAGATCTACATTCCTAAACTATGGGAAAATAGTTTGTGTTTGTTAAACCAATCCACTTAGGATAGTTCTGTTTGAGCAGTTCTAGATAACTAAGACAAATTGTGTCCAAAACTCAGCTATTGACAAATCGTAATAAATATCCTTATATAAGAGTCTTTCTTACTTGCTCAATTACAGCTTTATAGTAAATTCCTGAGAGTAGAATTAGGAGACCCAAGACTGTAAATATTTGTAAGGTTTTTGATAAATATTTGGAAAATATTCTCAAATAATGTCATATCAATTTCCTAACTCACTAATAGTATGAAAATTTTCTTGCACTGTTCTTGAAATTGAATGTTATTACATTTTCTTAACCTTTGCCAATAGTTAGAAGAAAATACCTATTTGTTATTAATTTGTTTCTGTTTATTACTATCAACCATCTTTTCATACTTTTTGTACTTCTTTTGCAAATTGCTTGTTGATTCCCTGTGACTATATATTTATGAGATTACTCTAATTTTTCTTTTAAAATATATATCTATATACCCCTTTATATTCAAGAAATAATCATTCTTTATCATGTGTGTCACATACATTTTTAGCCAAGTGATTAAGTGTTCTTCTATATTTTAAACGACATCTATGTGGAGCTCACCACTGGACCAATGAGCAACAGAATGAGAAATGGAGAAAAGATTGAAGTTATCAACAATTTCCCCTTACTGAGATCCACAATCAATACACTTTGTACCAGCAGTCAGGCAATCAGGAGACATACTGCACCGGGCAAGTCTGCAGTCAGGGACCTCTCCAAATTGTTAAGAATCAATGATGTTAGATTGAGAGCTAATATATGCCTGATTCAGACCATGGTCTTTTCAATCACTTGCTATATGTTGGAAAGCTGGGCAATGATTAGGGATGACAGAAGAATTATTGATGTCTTTGAATTATAGTATTGGGAAAGAGTATTGAATATCCCATGACCTGCTAAAAAACAAACAGAAGTGTCTTGGGGGAAAGTGCAACCAGAGTGCTCCTTGGAAACAAAGATGGTGAAGCTTCATCATCTCATGAATGCTAGGAAAAGAGGAAGGTTGGCAAAAGAGAAGAAGACCCTCAACACCCATGGTACTAGGAGTTAAAAAGTCAAATTATGTGTTGTATCAGAGAAACATATTCTCAAGGATCTCTCCGAAGTGTTAAAGAGCAAGGATATTGGTTTAAAGTCTAAGATGAGCCTGATCCAAGCTGCAATATTGTCAAACACTTCTTATGCATCTGAAAGTCAGACAATGAATAAGGAAGACCAAACGAGGATTGAAGTAATTGAATTGTGTTGATGAAGAGTATTGAATATGTCAGGGGATGCCAAAAGAACCAATAAATATATCTCTTTGGTGAAGTGCAGCCAAGATGAGGCTTAGAGGCAAAGATGGTGAAACTTCATCTAACATGTTTTGCGCATATTTTCAGCAGGACCTAGTCCTTGAGCATCATGCTGGAACAAGTAGAGAGTCAACTAAAGACAGGAAGACCCTCAACAAAATGGATTGGCCCAGTGACTACCACAGTGAGTTTGATCATAACAGAGATCACAAGGATGGTGTAGGTTAGGCAAAGTTCAAATTTGTTATTCATAACGGTGCCAAAATCATAGTTGACTCAATGGCACTTCACAAGAACAACAGTAAAAGGTACTTAGATACACAAAATGTCTATTTAAGTTTTCCTACCAAGATGAGAACAAATCTGTCCTGGATGAAGTACAGCCAGACTGTTCCTTAGAAGGGAGCATGGTGAGACTCTACTTTATGTCCTTTGTACATGTTATCAGGAAGGACCAGTCCTTGGAGAAGAACATTGTACTTGATAACATAAAGGGTAAGTGAAAAAGAAGATCCCCAATGAGATGGACTAGCATAGTGGCTATAACAATGGGCTTAACCACACATCATGTGAGGATGACACGAGGTCAGACAGTGCTTCACCACAGAATCATTATGAGTCAAACCAAGTTGATGGCACCTAACAAAATAACAGCTAAGATTACAAACATCACACTTAATGCTTTCCCACTAAGATCAGGAATTGAGTAATGCTGTCACTCCTATCACTTCTATAAAGCATCATATTGGAGGTCCTAGACAATGCCCTAAGTCAAGAGATTGAATAAAAATAGAAGAATAAGATTATAAAGGAAGAAATAGCTATCTATTTTTCAAATAATATGTTTATAGAAAACTTTACAACATATCTAAGGCATGTCCTTATTATTAGTAAGAAAATGTAACAATTTTAGGACAAAAAGTATCAATATATAAAATCCACTGTGTGTCCACATTCTAGCAAAAAGCTAAAGGAATTTTTT
>NW_006399799.1:9898149-9917048 GCF_000299155.1 Elephantulus edwardii
TTTAAACTACTGACCTTTTGGTTAGAGCCAAACAATTTAACTATTGTACCAACATGGTACCAGCAGTCAAGAGATCAAGGGACGTATTACACTGGGAAAGTCTGTAGTCAGGGACCCCTATAAATTGAGGATCAGTGATGTCAGATTGAAGACTAAGGTGTGCTTGATTCAAGCCATGATCTTTAAAGTCCCTTTCTACGTATGTCAGAGCAGGACAATGAGTAAGAATAACAGAAGAATAATTGATGCCTTTGAACTGAAATGTTGGAGAAGACTATTGACTTTCCCATGAACTATCAAAAAAACAAACAGATATGTCTTACAGAGGGTGCAGCCAGAGTGCTCCTTAGAAGCAAATATAATGAAGCTTTGTCTCACATACTTTGGGTACGTTGCTTAGTTATTTCTTGGAGAGGGACATCATGGTTAGAAAGGTGGAGGGATGGTGAAGGAGGAGAAGACTCTCAACCAGGTGGATTGGCACAGTGATTGCAGCAGTAGGCTCAAGTGTGTCAGAGATTGGGAGGTGGCACAGGATAGGACAGGATTTAGATCTGTTGTTCACAAGGTTGCTATGAGTCATATTTGACTCAACAGCACCCAACAACAAAAAGAAGTCTTAGTGTTCATATACAAATATAGATCAATTGAATGAGACCAGAGTCTAGACCTTGGCCCACAACATATATGGCCAATCTTCTCAACAACATAGCTGTCAATGTAGTTCAATGGGGAAAAGAGTATTTTAAATACAAAGTGTTAGAACATTTGGATAGTTATACAAAAGGAAAGGAAACAAACTCAACCTCTGCTTCACACCACACAAAAATGAACTTTAAATGGACTGTAGGCCTAAATATAAAACCTAAAAGCTATGACTTTTCTTACAGGAATCATAAAAGAAAATCTTTGCGACTTGGGTTATGCAAAAAACTGTTTAGAAAGGGAAAAAAAAGGATAAATAAGATATCACCAAAATAAAGCATTCTGGTATCCAAAAGAAAGGATCAAAAACAGGAACATCAGAAACTAGGAGAGAATGTTTGCATTACACATATCCACCAAGGAACTTGTATCTAAAACATATTCCTGTTTTTAAGGAAAAAATTGTGTATCTTAATGATGAATTGCATTAGAAAATTTTACTGTCAGGGATCTCCCCAGAATAATGAAGTGCAACAACGTCAGTCTGGAGACTAAGGTGCGCCTGATACAGTCTTCACAATTACTTGCTAAACATCAGAAAGCTGGACAATAACTAGGGATGATAGAAGAAGAATTGATGCCTTTGAGCTGTGGTGATAAAGAAGAGTATTGAATATACATGGACTGTAGGAGAACAAACAGGTTCATCCTAGATAAGGTGAAACCAGGCTGCTTCTTGGAAGTAAGGATTCTGAAGCTTTGTCTGACATACTTTGGACACATTGCAAGTAAGGACCAGTCCTTGGAGAGTAACATCATGCTTGGGAGGGTGGAGGGACAGCATAAGAGAGGAATACATTTGGTGAGATGGATTGCACAGTGATTGGGGTAATGGGGGTAAGTGTGTCAGAGACAATAAGGTTGACATAGGAAAGAGCAGGGCTCAGAGCTGCTGTACATAAGGTTGCTATGAGTCGCAGATGACTCTATAGCATGTAACAGGATGAAAAAATCAACAGACTCGCAACAAACATTTGGTAATACCATCTCAGACAAGTCTTATAACAAGTTTACAGAATACTCCTGGACCTCCACAAGAAAAAGACTGATAACCCAATACAAAATGGGCAAAAGACATGGAAAGAATTTTCACAGAAGAAGATATACGAATGGCAAACAGACACATGAAGAAATGCTCCAAATCACTGGCAATAAGGGAGATGCAAATCAAAACCACAATGAGGTACCATCTCACTCTAGCAACAGTGGCAAAGTTTAACAGGGCAGCAAGTAATAGATGTTGGACGTGGCGAGAAAGGAACTCTTAAACATTGTTGATGAGATTGTAAAATGGCGCAACCATTCTGGAAGGCAGTTTGGCACTTCCTCAAAAAGCTGAACATAAAAATTCCATATGACCCAACTATTCTACTACTTGGAATATACCCTGAGAATATGACAACTGAGGCACAAACTGAAATATGTACATCCATGTTCATAGTAGCATTATTCACCATCTCAAAAACATGGAAACAGCCCAAGTGTCCAAACACAAATGAATGGATTGAGAAATTATGGCACATTCACACAATGGAATACTATGCAGCACACAGGAACAATAACTTTGTAAATTATTACCTAACTTGGGAGGGACTGGAGAGCATTACACTGAGTGAACTAACTCAGTTCTGCAAGGAGAAATATTGTACAGGACCGTTTCTGTAGAATGGTTATAAGGATCCAGGGGTGGGTGGGAGAGGCTGGAAGCAGAGGGATGTGGACGTGCAGGGGGAGGAAGGGATTAATCATTGGGTTGTAAAATTTTATGGGTGAGGGGGTGAGGGGGTGAGGGAAATTGAAATAATTTGTTCAAATTTGTTTTAAAATTTTTAAAATAAACTAATGAAAAATAAAAGAAAAATAATAAGAGATCACTTACTTTTTTGAAAAAATGGGTAAGATATTTGAAAAGACACTTCACAAAAAAAAAGATATACAAAAGGCCAGTAAGTGCACTTTAAAGATATTCTTCTCTAGTCATAAAAAAATAATGGTAACTCATTGCCATCGTGATAATTCCTACTTAAGGTTTTCAGAATATGAATGTTTCCGAGGGTTTTCTTTCCAAGGGTTTCTCTTTAAAGACACCAGCTTGTATATATTTATAATAAAACACTAACCAAGAAGGGTTTAACATTTTACTCACTACGGGTAATTTGACTACCAATTACTGCAGTTTTCAGTCTTGTAATGATACCCACTGCATTTCCAACAATCAGGAAAGGTGTACTCCTTTCTCTATACCTATCCAGTCTGTACGCTGAGCAAATAATTTGAGAAACTAAACTCTCTGAAGAAGAACATGACATCCAGATTAGAGGAAAACTCATCAACAACCTGAGCTATGCAAGTAGTACAACATTGCTTGTTGAAAATGAAGAGGGCTTGAAATAATGCAGAGGCTCAAAATCTATAGTCTTCGATAGGGATTGCATCTCAACATGAGGAAGATAAAAATCTTCACCACTAGACCAACATCATGATAGATGGACAAAAGGTTGAAATTGTCAATGATTTAATCTTCTTGGACTGACAAGCAACAGCATTCGTACCAGCATCAGAACAGAAGATATATTGCGTTGGGCAAATTCACTGTCAAGGATCTCTTGAAATTACTGAGGAGCAATGATGTCAGTTTGAAGATTAAGGTACACCTGACTCAGGTCATGGTCTTTTCCATCACTTACTATGCATCTGAAAACTGGACAACAAATAAAGATGACAGAATAATTGATGCCTTTGTATCATTCTTTTTCAAGAGGTCCATGGCAATAGATCTGTCCATTGCAATACATGGTTTGATTTCTTGACTGCAGTTTCCATGGCTGCTCACTGTAAAATCAAGTAAAATGAAATCTTCAATAATTTCAGTCTTTTCTCTAGTTAAAATGATGATGCTTATGAGTTCAGAGGTTAAGCAGCTGAACACTTAATCTATCAGGACTCTTGTTTGAAATCAAAGCAGTGGTTGCCTCCAGTAATTTAGTACAGGGACACGAGGAAACGCTCTATGCATATGAAAATGTTTTATATCCTAATTGGAGTGGTAATTACATGAGTGTACATGGATAACGTTTATCAAAACTCATCAATCTGTTTAAAACCTATAAATTTTATTGTATGTAAGTTATACTCCAATGACATTGATTTAGAGGGGCGGCGGGAACCATAGGAATAAGATGATGATAGCATACAAAGCCAGTATCTTTTCTTTATTGTTGATCCCTTTCTTTTTCTCTTTTTTCTAACATTATTTAGAAAGAAAAATATTGGGAAACACATCTCAGGAATCCTTTAATCAAGATTCTTTTGGTGTTAAAGAATAGAATTCCAATCCCATCTGCTTTAAGCAGAAAATGTCCAGTAGACTGAAATACCAGCAGTAAGGAAGCTTTGCAGTGTGTTTGACTTTAAGAGTGTTGAACTCTCTGCTTCCCTGGTGTCTTTGTTCTAAACAACACAAATAAGCAAAAGGTGGTACCTCACCACAGCGGGAGGCCCAGTGGCTTCAATTGTCCCGGTGGCAGTCTGGAAGTATATCTTTAAACCATTATTTGCATTTTATTCTTTCCAAAAAACAAGAGCCCATGAAAGAAATGGAGAATAACTTCTGAAAATCACATCATTGCAGCAGTGGTTGGAATTGCTTCTTCTGGTAGTAGTGCAATTCAAGCTGCTCTGAAGGAATTGGCAAAAAATATGGCCCAGAAATTGACTTCATACCAATTGACATATTTCAACAAACAGACACTGCCCCGGATGTGCTCACCAAGTTGTACCAAGAAAATTGGAGGATAATAGTCTAGCCAAGCGACTGAAAGAGACCCATATTTGTTCTCATTCCAAAGAAAGGTGACCCAAGAAAGTGCAGAAATTATCAAACAATATCATTAATATCACGTGTAAGCAATATCGTACTGAAAATTATCCAAAAGTAACTGAAACAGCACATCAAAAGAGAAATGCCAAATGTGCGGGCTGGGTTTAAAAGAGGTCATTGTGCTAAGAATATAATAGCTAATGTTAGATGGATCTCGGCTGAAAGCAGAGAGTACCAGAGCAATGTCTATCTGTGTGTCTTTGACTATGGAAAGGTATTTGACCATGTGGATCACAACCATGTGGCTAACTCTGAGAAGAATGGGAATCATAGAATACTTTATTGTGCTTATGTGATGCCTATACTTGTTCCAGGAAGCAGTCATCAGAACTGAGCAAGGAAACACTGCATGGTTCAAAATCTGGAAGGGTGTATGCCAGGAAAGAGTCTTATCTCCATACTTTTTCAATCTCTATGTGGAACAGATTATACAGGAGACTGGGCTCAGCTCTATGAGGAAGAATGTGGCATCAGGATTGGAGGAAGACTCATCAACAACCTATATTACACAGTGACACAACCTTGTTTGATGAAACTGAGGAGGACCTGAAGTATTGGCTGCAGAAGGTCAAGTACTTCAGCCTTCAATATGGATTGAAGTTCAACATCAAGAAAACAAAGATTCTCTCCGCTGGGCTAACTGGCAGCATCATGATAAACAGTGAAGAGATTGAGATGGTTAACCACTTCCATTAGTCTGGCTCCACAATCAGCATTCTTGAGACCAGCAGCCAGGAAATCAAAAGACAAATTGCATTAGGAAAGTCTGTTGTCAGGGACTTCTCCAGAGGACCAAAGAGAAACGATGTCAGACTGGAGATTGAGATGCGCCTGATCCAGGCCATGATTTTTGCAATTACTTGCTATACTTCAGAAAGCTGCACAATGACTAGGGATGATAAAAGAAGAACTGATGCCTTTGAGCTATGGTGCTGGAGAAGAGTATTGAATATACCATGGACTGCTAGGAGAACAAACAGGTTCATACTGGAGAAGGTGAAACCAGACTGCTCCTTGGAAGCAAGGATTTTTTTAAAAAAATAAAATTTTTATTTTATACTGGTTTACTTACTAAGTTTGTATACATTTTTTTTCACATCAGATCTTTCCCATTTCCCTTACCCACCTCTCCCTCCACCCATCAAATGATTGAACCTCCCACAACACTCAATCCCTACCCCTCCTCACCCTTTTTCTCTCCCCTCCCTCCTTGGATCTTCATACACATTCTACAATAATGATCTGATACAGTATTTGTCCTTATGGGACTGAGTTGGTTCACTTAGCATAATGTTCTCCAGTCCCTCCCAAGTTAGGTAGTAATTTACAAAAGCGCATCATGTGAATGTACCATAACTCCTCAATCTATTTGATTATGACTGGACATTTGTGCTGTTTCGATGTTCTTACAATGGTGAATAGCGCTGCTATGAACATTGGTGTATAAGTCTCCATTTGTGGGAGGTAAAGATTTTGAAATTCCATCTAATATACTTTGGGCGTGTTGCAAGGAGGGACCAGTCTTTGGAAAGGGACATAATGCTTAGGAGGGTGGAGGGAAAGCACAATAGAGAAAGACTCAGGGTAAGGTGAACTGACTCAGTGACTGGGGTAATGAGGGTAGGTATGTCAGAAACAGTAAAATTGGCTCAGGATGGAACAGTTTTCAGAGCTGTTGTATGTAGGGTCACTGTGAGTTGCAAGCAACTCGACATCATGTAACATCAACAGTGGTGGTGAGTTGTGCTGCCAAGATAGTCTGTTTGAATCCACCCACTGCTCTATGAGAGAAAGATGGACAACCTCTTCTTAGGAGATTTACTGCCTCTGAAAACCCACTGGAGGATCAGCTGAGTTATGTTCAACTCCCTGTACATAATCACATAACAACCACAGGAAGTGGGAGAAAGATGGGCAATCTCCTCTCGTGCAAAATCCAATAAAGGGTCAGCCATGCAATGATTCTGACTCAATTGAGTATGAGTTGAACTACAAGAAATTTGCCATGTTCCTTTTCCCTTGGGAGGAGAAGGCAAAGAGAATAAAGAATGTAATTTCTTTGACCATTAGTGTTGTTGTTATGTACTGTCGAGTCACCTACAACTCATAGTGACCCTATGTACAACAGCTTGGAAGCCTGCCCTTTTCTGAGCCAGTCTCACTGATTCCAACACACCTACCCTCAATCGCCCCAGTTACTGTATCATTCCATCTCATCTTCTTCTCCTATACTGTTCTTCCACCCTTCCAAGCATGATGTCCTTTCTCCAAGGACTGGTCCCTCCTGGCCATGTGCCAAAAATATGTGAGAAAGAGTTTCAAAATCCTTGTCTCCTAGGACAAACTTTGTTTAACTCTCTCAAATATGGACTTATTTGTTTTCTTAGCAGTCAGTTCAAGACTCTTCTCCAGCACCACAGCTCAAAGGCATCAATTCTTCTTCTGTCATCCTTAGTCATTGTCCAGCTCTCTGATGCATAGCAAGTAATTGCAAAGACCACTGGATCAGACACACTTTAATCTCTAGACTGACATCGTTGCTTCTCACTTCTCTGGAGATGCCCCTGACAGCAAATTTTCCCCAGTGCAATTCGGCTTTTGAATTCCTGGCTGCTGGTGTCAAGAGTGTTGATTGTAAAACTGAGCAAGCTGTAATTGTTAACAACCTCAATCTCTTCACCATCTTTCATAGTGCTGCCAATTGGCCCAGTGTTGAGAATCCTTGTCTTCTTGATGTTAAGCTTCAATCTATATTGAAGACTATAGTCCTTGACTTCTGCAGCAAGCGCTTCAGGTCCTCCTCACTTTCAGCAAGCAGGGCTGTGTCATCTGCATAATGTAAGTTTTTGATGAGTCCTCCTCCAATCCTGATGCCACATTCCTCCTCATAAACCTAGCCTCCCAGATGACCTGTTTTGTATATAGATTGAAAAGATATGGAGACAGGACACATTCCTGAGGTACTCCTTTCCTGATTTTGAATCATGCAGTGTTTCCTTTCTCTGTTCTGTTTTGTCATCTAATTTCACCTGGACATATAATGCAGCATTCAAAATAAGTCTCTTGTCCCACTCAAAGCCCATAAGCTGTCAGCTCTACCAGGGTCTCATTCTTACAAATTCAGCTGTTCCGGAGGAAGTATATCTGATCCCACGCAAGAGGGGGCATAGACCCACCTGTTGACATTCACACAGACATACAAATATCAATGTATTGCATATGCTCAACACAGGACCAAACTTGCAGTGTTAGGAGGAAATATTATAAAAGGAGGAAGGAAGGAAGAAAAGAAAGGAAAAGGAGAAAATGAGGCAGGAGTTCAGTACATGAAACTACGTTGTTGTTGTTGTTGATTGTTGTCGAGTCGAGCACAACTCATAGCAACCCTATGAACAAAAGGCCTGAAGCTTTTCTATAACTATCGACACTTATCAAAGTTCGTAGAGTTTTCACAGGCATATTGTTTAGGAAGTAGATGCCATTCCTGCTTCCAGACATGAAGCCACAGACAAGAAATTCTCCTATTTGAGCAACTCTTCACTCCATTTCTGTGCCACACTTTGCTCTGCCTTAGAGAGTCTCTTAGTGTCTCTATGTATCCAAATACCCCTGTGTCTCAAGACTCCACTGTGGGGCAGGTCTCAGGGCATAGGATGAGGCCACCTGCAATCTCACTCTTTGGAAGCACCCGCCTGCCCATTCAGCCACTCCATTAAAAGACCAGCTCAACCTTATTAGCAAGTCTATAGTCTTCAAAGCAGAAAAAAGCACAGCTTGGCTCATTTATTGGGCATATTATTCTTGTCAGTGGCTTTTAGAGGATTTTGCTAATGGCTCAGGGACTGTATGCACCATCACAATTAAGACATTCCTAATAAATTAAGTTTTATGGACATAAATCAGCACGTATGCTTATTCAGCTGTTACACCTCACTTAGAAGTGGGCTTTGAACCCTAAGATGAAGTATATTTCTATTCAGGACTTGTAATGGCCTTGTTAATGGAATATTAACTACCTCAGTTGTTGGACAGCAAGATGTCTGTTCCTGCTCTCTTGCCACAAGTGTTCTTAAAGAAAAACATTTTTCTAACTTTATGTCACTAAGACTAATGAATCTCAGCCCAGTCCATTCCATCTTCTCCAACTGAAATTCACTGTCCTGGGCACCCCACGAAGACAACTGACCATCAAATCAGTCCCTACCCAAGGTGGTCTCATGGTGACAGAGTAGAACTGGGCTCCACAAGGTTTTCAATAGCTGATGTCTGGAAAGTAGCTCACCAGGCCTTTCTTCTGAGGTGCCTCTGGATAGACTCAAACTTCAATCCTTTAGACAACACATTTTTTTAATTGCCATCAAATTGGAATCAACAAATGGCTGACCCTCCAGTAGATTTTTTTTCTTCAGAGGCTGGAAATCACATAGGAGGAGATTGTCCATCTTTCTCCTGTAGAGCAGCTGGTGGATTTGAACAATTTGCCTGTGGCTTGGCAGTACAGCTCTATTTAAAGTGACCAGAGCTCCCACAGTAGTTGATGAAACAGAGCGTTCAGGCACCAGACCAAAGTCGTTCACGCTTTTGTGCCCCAAGGCCCAATAGAAGCCAGGCTCCTATCCAGATGGGAGGAGACAACTCATCCTTCTCATGTGGAGCAGTTGGTGGGTTCACACCGCTGACCGTTCCGTCATCAATTCTACATTTAACCTATTGTATCACTTTGCCCAGAAGTGGATGAATGTTCCAGCAATTCTCCAATAAAGTTGTTCATCCAGAGAAGGGAGGAACTCCTTTCTGTCTGTTGATGCAAAACTCTGTAATGTGGAAGCACTGGAGAAAAGTGGACAGTTTCTGGACACATCCCACATCCAGTGGGCCAGAGGCGACAGCACAGTCAGTCTCCCAATTTTATCTGTCGTGTTTGAGACAACAGTACCTCAGGCATCAATAGAGCAGGAAGGCAGCCAAGCTGGGAATGCAGTTTGTGGGGTAGAAGGTGGACGGCCCTATTACCAACGAATGGGAGTAACCAGGCCTTGTGGGTTACATTCTGATGGCCCCTCACAAAACTATATACATCATAAATCCTAACCTCTACATCTGTGGATTCCCATGCTTCTCAATGTTAGCTATAACTTGTTATCCACACTGTCAAATGCCTTTGCATAATTAATAAAACATAGACATCCTTCTGGTTTTCTCTACTTACAGCCAAGATCCCTTTGACACCAGCAATGACTCCCCCGGTGTCATGGCCTCTTCGAAACCCAGCTTTAATTTCTGGCAGTTTTCTGCCGATGTCCAAGCCATAGTCTTTTCGATTACTTATTATACATCTGGAAGTTGGACAATGAATAAGGATGACAGAGAAAGAATCAATGCCTTTGAGTGTGGTGTTAGAGAAAAGTACTGAAATCTCATGGAATGTCAAAAGAATAAGTCTGCCTTAGTGAAAGTGTCACCAGGGTACTCTTGGAGGCAAGGATAGTGACACTTCATCTCATACACTCTGGCCATGTTGTTAGGAGGGGCTAACTTGGAAAAAGACATCATGCTTGGAAAAGTAGAGGATTAGTGAAAGAGAGGAAGACCCTCAACAAGACAGGTTGACATGGTGTAATGATGAACACAAGTATATCAGGGAGGGTAAGAACTGCAGAAGATAGAGCAGGGTTCAGTTCTGCTATTCAGAGGGTTGCTATGAATTGCAGTCTCAATGGCACTTAACAACATGTTGTTGTTGTTATGTGCCATCGAGTCGCTTGCGATTCATAGCGATCCTATGTACAAGAGATCTAAATGCTGTTCTATCCTGTGCCAACCTAGCCATCTCAAACACACTTATTCCCACCGCTCTAGTCACAGAATCGATCCATCTCATTGAAGGTCTTCCTCTCCTTCCCCGCCCCTCCACTCTGCCAAACATTATGTCCCTCTCCAAGGACCAGTCCCTCCTCAAATATCTTTCTGTCAACCTTATTCACTGTCCAACTCTCTGATGCATAGCACGTAATTGTGAAGACTATAGCCCGGATCAGGCGCACCTTGGTCTCCAGCCTGACGTCGTTGCTCTTCAGTACTCCTGAGAGGTCCCTCACAGCTGACTTTCCCAATGCAATTCTTCTCTTGATTTCCTGGCTGTTGTTACCAAGAGTGCTGATTGTGGAGCCAAGTAAACTAAAACTATTAACTATCTCAATCTCTTCACCATCCATACTGATGCTGCCAATTGGCCCAGTGGTGAGAATCTTTGTTTTCTTGATGTTGAGCTTCAGTCCATATTGAAGGCTGCAGTCCTTGATCTTCTGCAACAAGCGCTTCAGGTCCTCCTCAGTTTCAGCAAGCAGGGTTGTGTCATCTGCATAACACAGGTTGTTGATGATTCTTCCACCAATCCTGATGCCACATTCCTCTTCGTACAGCCCAGCGTCACGGATGATCTGTTCTGCATACAGATTGAAAAGGTATGGAGACAGAATAGATCCCTGACGAATACCCTTCTTGGTTTTGAACCATGTAGTGTCTCCTTGCTCTGTTCTGACGACTGCCTCTTGGTCTGAGTATAGGTTTTGCATTAGCACAATCAAATGTTCTGGGATTCCCATTCTTCTCAGAGTCAGCCATAGCTTGTTGTGATCCATACAATCAAAAGCCTTTGCATAGTCAATGAAGCACAGACAGATAAACATTCTTCTGGTATTCTTTGCTTTCTGCCAAGATCCATCTAACATTAGCTATAATATCCCTAGTACCACGACCTCTTCTAAATCCAGCCTGCACATCTGGCAATTCTCTGTTGACATATTTGACATATTGTTCCAAACGTTTTCGGATAATTTTCAGCAGAATCTTGCTTGCATGTGATATTAATGATGTTGTTTGATGTCAAAAACAACAACATATCTGTAGATATAATCTCATTTGGGAAAGGAGTTTACTTTGTTACGTCAGAGGAAGCTCTGGTGGTAGAGTGGGTAGGGTGTTGGGTTGCTAATCCAGCGGCCCATCTCTCTGGTATATAAAAGCCACCAGCCACTTTGCAAGAGAAAGATAGGCAATCTCCTTCACTCCCATGTACAGCTTCAGAAACCACTGCAGAGTTATTTATGAGTTGATTCCCACTGGCCAGCAATAAATGAGTAAGTTATTAGGTTAATGAGATCATGTCATTGTAGGATGTCTTAAACTCATCACTTACTTTTTGTTAATAATATTTCACTGTGCTTTCAGCAGAAGTTTACACCATAGTTTAGGCTCCCAGACAATAAGTTTGTCACAAAGGGTTTAATGACATTGGTTACAGTCTTCACAATGAGTAAGCATTCTCATATCTCATTCTGCTGGTTCTGTTCCCATTAACTTAGTTTCCCTGCCCCATGAAATCATTATCAACTTCAACTTATTGTTAATTGACTATATAGATGATTTTTTAAAAATTGTTTTGCATACAAAGTTTGTATACATTGTGTTTCACGCTATTCTTCATTCACATTGTTTCATACAATCATTCTAATGAATTATGCTTTATAAATTTAATAACCACTGTAAGCCGACATAGTTCAAATCCACCAGATGATGTGCTGGAGAAGGAAGGGCAATCTCCTCCTGTGCCAGTCAAGTGGGATCCTATTCTATGGTTGTTGCTGTTGTTGTTGTTATGTGCCGTAGAGTCATTTGCGACTCATAGCGACCCTATGTACAACAGCCCTAAACCGTGCTCTATCCTGTGCCAATCTCATTGCCTCTGACACACCCATCCCGAGTACCCCAGTCACTGAATCAATCCACCTCATAGAGGGCCTTCCCCTCCTACGCTGTCCCTCTACTCTACCCAGCGTGATGTCCCTCTCCAAAGACCTGTCTCTCCTTACAACATATTCTATGGTACACAACAATAAAAAAAAATTAATTACCGATGGAGCTTACCCTGTCTTTCCTCCCAGATCATTCCCATTTCCTTCCCCACTGCTCCATCCACAAACTGGGCAACCCTGTGGTTTCACCCCTACCCATCCTCAACCCTCCTCACCTTGAGTTCCTATACATGTTTTACTAGTTATCCTTCTGTTTTTACAATAATGGTCTCATGCATTATTAAGGACAAATACCATAGAGGCAATTTTGTAAAGAAGCACAGTACTATTTGTGACAGTCTGTTTTGTGAGCCAGTATTTAGCTAAAAAGTATCTCTGGGGTTAGTTTTGGTTCAAGAAGCCAATCACTTCTGAGATCTAAAAAGAGCAGATAGGCACAGAGAGAAGCAATCACAGAGTGGGGAAGGGAGATGCCATGCCATGCGAAAACCCCTTCTAGCCTTCTAAATGCGAGAAAAGACTCTCTGCCCATGAAAGTCACACATTTGTGGATCTTCTGTTATTGCAGCACTGTAAAACTAAGACACCAACTATTTAAGTGACCTTTCAGAGCAAGACTAAACTATGAACTAAAATATCTGTACACTAAACTAAACAGCTCCTCTCGTGCAATTTGCTGCCATTTAAAACCCAGTGTGGGGTCAGCTATGAGTCAGTTCCAATTTGACAACATACAACAACAAAAAAAAATTAGATACAGATATTTGAACCATGTGCCCTAGATAGATATTTTACAGATTACCTTAACCAGGTTGGTCCTGAAAACTCACTTAGCCACTCAGTGGAGATGCACTAAAGACTTAGGACACCTGGGCCCCAGTCTCTGCTCAGCTCCCTAATCACTGTGCAAGTCCCTGCCTCTCTCAGCCTCAGTTTCTCTCTCAACCAGATGATCTCAAGGTCAAACTGCCTTTAACATCAGCCTGAAACACCAGTTAAAATTGCTTCCAGGCACGTGTGCCATCGTTCTTTTCTCCATCTGGGGGTGGAAACTCTCAGACCAGGAGACCAGCTGGAAGAATGTCTTTCTTTGCATCCATTTAGCATATCAATTCTCACGTTTTCTGCTTGAACTTCAGAGCAAAGGACTCTGAAAGCTGAGCTTTGCCTCTTTAATGCAGGGTTTTGCATATTCTCCTGGACTCCTTAGGGTCCTCTTTGCCCTTGAGTTGACCACCTCTGACGGTGACCAGCCCTGCTCCCTGACTGAGGTCAAGACACTTTCTTTTCACTGCTAATTGGGGCAGCTGTCCTTCCCATGGATCGCCCCTCCTTCCATAAATAGTAAAAACCCACTGTCTTCATTACTAATACTGCTAAAATGCAAGTTCCTCAAGGAGCTGACTTTAAGAAACAAATTTCTTTGCTAGAAATTCTGGAGGTTAACAATTCAAACTAGAGTCTCAACCATATTGCTTCTTGTCAGTAGCCTTGGGTGTTCGTCGGTTCCTCCACTGGCCAACAATCCTCATGCGACCTCTATCTTCCTCATGTGTCTGTGTCTCAACTCACCTCATTGCTGTCAAGTCAGAATCAACTCATAGCTGGCTCCCCAGTGGGTTTTCAGAGGCTACAAATTACAAGGAGGAGATTACTCATCTTTTTCCCAAGGAGCAGATGATGGATTTGAACTGGTTGTCTTTGGCGTGGCAGCACAAGTCCTTATCTACTTTACCGCCTGAGCTCCATTATCTATGCCTACTCCATCCATTTTACAACTCAAAAGTTTAGGACTTACCTATGGCCTTATTAACATAACAAAATATCTTTGTCCAAACAGAATGATGTCACGAGGTATCCACTCCCAAACCAAACCCACTGCTGTAGTTGGTACCTATCATCAGGTATTTGAATTTATAAATCTTAATATGACGAGACTGTCCATCTTTGTCCTGCAGAGCAACTGGTAGACTTGAACCTCCAATCTTTTGCTTAACAGTGTCTACCATCAGTTATCCAGAGGCACAAGGATCAGGAAGTCAACACGTATTTAGGGGGGACACAATTCAATCCATAACACCAACCCAAAGTGGAATGCAAAGATGGGATGCTAAATGGGGACTGTTGTTGTTGTTGCTGTGGTCAGAACCAACCCCTAGCTGACCCTCTGGCTGGTTTTCAGAGGCAGGCACAGGAAGAGACTGTCTGTCCATCCTTCTCTCGAGGACCAGCTGGTGGATTTGAACTGCTTGCTTCCAGGACCGCAGCACAGCTTCAAGTATAAAGTATTTATGGGAAAAAGCTGTGGTTTACAAGGCTGTGAAACGAAACCAAAGCAAATGGCTCACTACATTGAATGTGTGAGCTGTGAGAGGCCGCAGAGCCCCTGGCACCAGAGCTTCTCACATGGGCTCCTAGATTCCTTCCTGAGGCAGAAGTAGACAGAAAGGCCAGTGAAGCAAGGTGTCCCTGTTGTCCTGTTAGGTTCTCTTTCCCTTATTCCTCTAAGAAATTGTAATTCGAGAGAGAAATTTGCTTCTTACCAGAACTAAGCCTCTTCTGAGACCCATCCATCTCCTAAACTCTGGAACCCAAAACTTAGTTACACTGTGGAATAATAATAGCAAAGAAAGGCCACCTGCTGAGTCAGAAGAAGGTATCCTTACTAGGTTCTGGAGATATCTAACTTCCCTAGCACTTAGTGCTTCCATTTTGTGATCTCTAAATTAATTCACTGTAGTTTTGTAAACATTGAATGAATACATGCTGTGTGCCGAATACTGCCATCAAGCAGAGAGATAAATTAGTGAGACAGAGTCTCTAGTCTAAAAGGAAGGCCAGAGAATCAAAGATGCTTTGATTTCTGAGGTTCAGTCTAATGTTCCTGGCACCATGTCACTAAAAAGCACAAGGTGGTGCCATGGGACCTAGCTTGAAGATCTCCTCCCAGGCAACATCTTAGGGTAATCGATGAAGAGGATCTCAGAATAAAGGTAGTAAGTGGCGCTGTTCCGCATGGCTCCTGGGATAAAAGGCAAGCATAGTGCTGAGCCATACCTTTGCAGATTCATCTCATACCATCTAGATTTTAGGGTCTGCCAGACCTGGGTGTGAACACAGCTTTGCTGCTTGCTAGTTCGCAATGTGAGGGAACTCTGGTAGCCTAATGAATAAGGAGTTGTGCTTCCAACCCAAAGGCATGTGGTTCTAATCCATTAGCTTCTCTGTGAGCGAAAGATGGGCAATCTCCTGCTATGCAATTTACAGCCTCTGGAAACCTGGTGAAGGGTCAGCTATGAGCCAGATCTGACTCAATGGCGCATACCAGCTTATAACCTTGGGCCTGTCATGCACTCTCACCGATTATCTGCTCTCCTTGTCTGTAAAAATGGAGAAAATGATCATTGCTGCCATGTAGAGTTATCTTGCATATAGCATTGTCTTAGAGCTCTCTAACGCAACAGAACCAGTTAAGCATGTACATACATACTCCCTGTTGTCCAGCCTGTTCTTACTCAAGGGACCCTTTTTTAACAGGAAGGAACTACCAATTTTTCTCTCTGAGTCTCTGGTGGGTTTGAGATGTGTTTGGACTAGCAGCATCACTCACTGTGGACTCTGAGTGAGCCATTATCACCACACACACACACACACACACACACACCTGTGCACATAGGTGTGTATATCTAATGGGAGCTCTGGTGACTAACCCTGGGTTTACTCCGCAGTGGCTACACACCTCCCAGCTCTGTGAATTCTCATTCTAAGCAAGGGATGTGGAAAAGGAGGCTATCCTCTTTTGGGTTTTTGGGGTTTTTTTTTTCCTTATCCATTCTTTGCTTTATCCAAATATCCTAAGTTGATCTTGTTCATCATTTCTTTACTCTGCCATGATTCTAATCATTCGTCTGCTTCATTTCACAGAGTCTCAGGGGGCTTCTGGACCCTTCAGTCCGTTTCTTTCTCTGCTTCTCAGCCATATCACTATGATCACTCCCTCTCTCACAGATTAGTGTCATTGTTTTCCAGCAGGATCTGGAGGCCTTGTTTGCCCACAACTGCTTCAGTGACTGTTGTATTCAACTATTTTCTCCCCCAATCTCTTTCCAGCACACTTGGGAAATTGTTGGGGTGCCTAGAAGGTAGGAGTCATGTCAGGGGATGGGCTCCTCACATTAACTACCCGCCCCATCAACTAGCTATCCATCTGCAGTGGATATGGGGAGAGGGGTGGCACAAAGTGTATAACTGTGTGAGCTCTGGATATACAGCAATGGGCTCAAGTGTCAGAGATGTTGAGGATGGTACAAGATAGGTCATGGGGGGATTCTCCTGACAGCATGCCAGAAGGTTTGGGTCTGCCCATGACTTTCCAGGGGTTCTTCCTCCCTTTCTTTCTTTTTCTTTAACTCTCTTGCATGGCCTGGCTTTTACCAATCATGCCTCCTTTGTATTACCTTAATAAATCTCTCTCACTCATTTTACTAAATTTAAAAAAAAAGAAGAAGATAGGTCAGGGTTCAGATCCATTGTTAATAAGTTCATTAGGAGTTGTAATTGCCTTGGCACTACCCAACAACAATAATAGATATGATATGTGGTATTTGAAAGCGGCTGCTTACTTTGGTACTGGACTCAACACTTTCCCAAGGTTAAATTCTGGGAGCATTAATCCACTCGCATGTTCATTTATTGATTGAGACCCTCACCAAGTGCAACTGTGGGTGCAGGGGAACACGATTAATGCTGCTAGATGCCATCTAGCTGACTACAACTCGCAGTGACTTTATAAACAAGGGATCTGAAAACTGCCCTCTCGAGTGCCATCCTCATCATCTCTGATAAACTTTAGCCCATTGTAACAGTCACTTCACCAATCTACTTTGTTGAGGGTCTTCGTCTCTTTTATTAGCCCTCTATCTTTCTTAGTATGATGTCCTTTTGCAAGGACTTTCTCCTCCTAGCAGCATACCCAAAGTATGTAAGAGGAAGTTTCATTATCCTTGCTTCCCAGGAGCACCTTACATGCACTTTCTCTGAGGCATATTTGTATGTTCTTCCATTAGTCCAAGTGGTAAAGATACTTGTTTTTACACTGAGATACAATTGATGCTGAAGGCTCAGTGTTTAACTTTCTGCAGTAAGTGCTTCAAGTCCTCCTCTCTTTCAGCAAGCAAGATTGTCACCTGCGTAACATAAGTTATTGATGAGTCTTCCTCCGATCTTGATGCCACATTCTTTTTCATCGAGTCCAGCTTCTCAAAGAATTTGTTTAGCATACAGGATATAGGACCTAACTGACAGAAATTACTAATAACTGACTCTCTACTGGATTTTGAGACTGTGAAACTCTTAAGGGCAACTGAACATCTTTTCCTTTAGAACTGCTGATGTATTCAAACTACCAGAGAAGCATACCCTTTGGGTTAGCCATAAAAATTCCTACAGACTAGGCCACCAGTGCTCCACATAGAAGACATTGTTGGTTTATCTCTCTTTAGTTTTTTTGCCTCTCTCAAAATAACATAATGTCATCTTGATCAAATGATATTAACTCTTCAGAAAGATGGGGGTTTTGTTACATATTGAAGACTACGACTCATTGAACAATGACTCTGAACCTTGCCCTATCCTGAGCCAACCTCATTGTCTCTGACACACCCGACCCCATTGTCACAATAATTGTGTCACTCCATCTCATCCAGGGCTCCTCTCCTGAACTGATGCTCCACCCTTCCAAGTATGATGTCCTAAAAAGACTGACCCCTCCTGACAACATACCCAAAGTATGTGAGGCAGGGCTTCAAAATCCTTCCTGCCAAAGAACAATCTGGTTTTGCTCTCTCTAGGACAGACCTGTTCTCTTGGCAGTCCATGAGTTCAATACTCTTTGCCAGAATCACAACACAAAAGCATTGATTATTCTTCTTTCATCCTTATTCATTGTCCAGCTCTCAAATGTACAACAAACATTTGAGAAGACCATGGCCTGGATCAGGTTCACCTTAGTCACTAGACTGACGTTGTTGTTCTTTACCACTCTAGAGAGGTCATTTAAAAAATATTTTCCCCACATGTCTGTTGGCCAGCTAAATTTCGTCCGTGAAATTTCTTTCTATGTCTTTTTCCCATCTTATAATTGGGTTTATTTATCTATTTCTGGAGCCTTATGTTTTGCCATTTCCTTCAAAGCAGCCTGTACTTCTTCTTTCATCACCATAGGCTCTTGCTCATATGTTGTTTCATGAAGTTCTTCTGTGTCTGCCAATTCCTTTCAATACAGTAACTCAGTATATTCTTTCCATCTTCTTTTAATACTTCCTGGATCATTTAAACTCTGCCGAAAGCATCCTTGATTATAGCAACTCGAGGTTTGAATTTGTTCTTCAGTTCCTTGAGCTTAAGATGTGCTGAGCGAGTTCGGCCCTTTTGATTTTCTGACTCCAACTCCTTGCACATTTCATTGTAATATTTTGCTTTGTCATCCCGTGCTGTCTTTT
>NW_006399799.1:9918768-9927840 GCF_000299155.1 Elephantulus edwardii
TTAGGGTTGTTGTACATAGGGTCGCTATGAGTCGCAAGTGACTCGACGGCACATAACAACAATAATAACATAATTGGGTTATCAATCTTTTTCTTGTGGAGGCACAAGTGAGATTCTGTAAATCCTTAGATATGAGACCCTTGTCTGACATGGTTTTACCCAAATGTTTTTTCATTTGCATATGGGACTGTTTTTACAGCCCCATAAGGACAAATATTATCTAAGACCATTATTGTAGAATGAGTATGAGGATTCAAGGAGGGGAGGAGAAGGGAGGAAGCAGAGGTGTGAGGATGGGTGGGAGGAGGGAGTTAATCATAAGATTGCACAGTTTGATGGGTAGAAGAGGCAGGTGAAGGAAATGGGAAAGATCTGGTGTGAAAAACAATGTATTTGAACACTGTAAATAAACCGGTATATTTAAAACAAAACAAAACAAAAACCCACCAGATTTTCCAAATGCAACTCAACTTTTGATTTCCTAACTGCTGATGTCAAAGATATTGATTGTGGACCTGAGCAAGATAAAATCATTAACAATCTCAATCTTTTCTCCACCTATCATGCTGCTGCTGATTGGCTCACTGGCAAAGATCTTAGCTTTCTTGATGTTGAAATGCAATCTATAGGACAGACAGATGAGCAAAATTCCCTATCTTTGAATAATATATATTTCACTTAGGAAGCACACAATAAATGAATGAGCAAATAAAGCATTTCAAATAGTGAGTATTAAATTTGTTTCTGGTTCATTAACTATACCTTATTTATATTTTGATTTGCTGTTATGTGCTGTTGAGTCGACTGCAACTCACATCAACCCTATACATAATAGCTCTGAACCCTACCCTAACCTGAGCCACTTGCACTGTCTTCAACACACCTGCCCCCATTATCCCAGTTACTGTGTCAGTCAATCTCATCCAGGGTCTTCCTGTGCTGTCCTTCCACCATTCCAAGCATTATGTCCTTCTCCAAAGATTGGTCCCTCCTGGCCACATGTCCAAAGTATATGAGATAGAGCTTCAAAATCCTTGCCTCCAAGGAGTAACTTTGTTTCACCTCCTCCAGGACAGACCTGTTTGTTTGGCTGTCCTTGGTGTATTCAGTCCTCTTCTCTAGCCCCACAACTCAAGGCATCAATTCTTTTGTTATCCTTAGTCATTGTACAGCTCTCAGATGCATAGCAAATAATTGAGAAGACAATGGCCTGGATCTGACACATCTTAGTCTCCAGCCTGACATCATTGCTTTTCAGCCCTCTAGAGAGGTCTCTGACAGTAGATTTTACCTGTGCAATTTGTCTTTTGATTTCCTGACTGCTGGTGCCAAGACTATTGATCGTGGATCCAACCAAGCTAAAATTGTTAGCAATCACAATCTCTTCTCCTTCAACCATGGTGTTGAATCTTTGTTTTCTTGATATTGAGCTTCAATCCATATTGAAAACTATAGTCCTTGACTTTCTGCAGTAAATGCTTCAGGTCCTCCTCAGTTTCAGCAAGCAAGGTTGTGTCACCTGCATAATGCAGGTTGTTGATGAGTCTTTCTCCTTTCCTGAGCCAATCCACATTCTTCCTCATAAAGCCCAGCCTCCCAAATAAACTGTTCGGCATATAAATTGAAAATGGATGGAGATAGGACACATCCCTGACACACTCTTTTCCTTATTTTGAACCATCCAGTGTTTCTTTGCTCTGTTCTGAGGACTATTTCCTAGTCTAAATACAGGTTTCACATGAACACAATCAAGAGTTCTAGGATTCCTATTTTTCTCAAGATTAATTACAATTTGTTATGATTCACATGGCCTTTGCATAGTCAATTTAACACAATAGACATTCCTCTGACACTCTCTGCTTTCAGCCAAGACCTATCTGACATTGGCTATGATGTCTCTAGTTTCACACCCTCTTCTAAATCCATCTTGTATTTCTGCTGGTTCTCTGTTGATGTACTGTTTCAAGCATTTTTGGATAATCTTCAGCAGGAGTTTGCTTGTATGTGATATTAGAGATAATGTTGAATAATTTCCACACTGTACTGAATCACCGTTTTTAGGAATGAGAATAAATACAGATCTCTTCCAGTCAGTTGGCCAGGTAGTTGTCCCATAGATTTCTTGGCACAACCTTGTGAGTACATCCAGGGAAGCATTCTGTTTGATATATGTCATTTGGTATCCCATCAATTCCTGGGGCTTTGTTTTATGCCAATTCCTTCAGAGCAGCTTTAACTTCCTCCTTCATCACATTTTCCTCTTGATCATATGTTGTTTCATAAAATTCTTCTGTGTCAGCCAGCTCTTTTTGGTTCAGTGATTCTGAGTACACTTACATCTTTTCATGCTTCCTGGATCATTTAATATTCTGTGCATAACATCTTAAGTATTGCCACTCGAGGCTTGAATTTGTTCTTCAGTTCCTTCCCCTTGAGAAATGTCGAGTGAGTTTGTTCCTTTTGATATTCTGACTCCAGCTCTTTGCATATTTTGTTATACTTGGCTTTGTCTTCCTGAGCTGTCCTTCAAATCTTCTAGTCAGCTCTTTTTTTTTTTCTTCCTCTCCTGGCTCTATAAACATCTGGACATGTTCAGTTCCTTAACTTTCTAATATCTTCCCTTTGCTTTGGATTCTTGGCATTCTAGTGCAATATTCAGTCTCTTCTGATATCTATGTTGGTCTTTCTTTCTTCCTCTCTTTGTAATAATGTTTTGCATTCTTCATGGATAATGTTCTTGATGACCTCCCACAGGTCATCTGGTCTTCACTCTTTAGTATTCAAGGCCTCAAATCTGTTCTTGAGATGATTCTTTTAATTCAAGTGGGATAGACTCAAGGTCAAATTTTGGTTTTTATGGATTTATTTTCATTTTCTTTACCTTTAGTTTGGACTTGCAGTTGATTAGTCGGTGGTCTTCTCCACAATCAGCACCTGGCCTAGTTTTCACAGCTGATATTGAGCTTCTCCGATGATTCTTTCCACAGATATAATCAATCTGATTCCTGTGTGATCCATCAGATCCATGTATATAGTCACAATTTGTGTTTCTTCTTTTGAAAAATGACCGTTTACTATTGCTCATGAGTTTACAGTTCAACTCAGCAGTTCTGCTAGTCTTTCTGGGCTCAGTAGAGTTAACTTTAGGTCAGTCAAGTGGCTTTGTTTCTGGAGAAGTTTGGCTATTGACTTCAAAAAAGGAACAAAGAATAAGTGACTAAGAGAAAAGAAATAGCAAGATACTGGACCTGTAGTTAAGTATTGTTGAGTTGGTTCCCAAATAGTAGAAAAACTCTGTAGAACAAAACATTGTCCAGTACTGAGCCATCCTGTTCCCAACTGATCATGTTGTTGCATTCCCTGTGCCAATCAATCTTATTGAAGGTCTTCTTTTAAATGACCCTCTATTTACCAAGCACAATGTTCTTCATCAGGGACTGACCCCTTGTGGTAAGGTGTCCAAAGTGTAAAACAAAGTCTCATTAACCACTCTTCCTGGGTGTACTTCTTCCAAGAGAGATTTGTTCTTCCTTTTGGTGGTCCATGGTATATTCAAGCCTATCCATATAAATAATTTTGTTAAAAGAGAAATGGTCTAACTAACCCAATTAGAAGGCAGAGAGTATCAGTCTGGACACATCTCTATGCTGTCTACCTGGCATTCTGGTGGTGCACTGTTTAAGTAAGTGTTCAGTTGCTAACTAAAGAGTCAATAGTTCAAACTCAGTACCAATCACTCTTCAGGAGAAAGATGTGGCAGTCAGATTCTGTAAAGATTACAGCCTTGGAAGCTGTAGGAGGCAGTTTGACTCAGTCTTACAAGATCATGGTGAATTGAAATGAACTTGACAGCAGCAGGTCTAGTTTGATTTTTTTTTCCTTGAGGATAGCTTTCCTACAAACCCAGTTACAGCTGAGCACTTAACCATTGCATCATTATCGCTCCTTTGCCTACAAGACATTTACTTCAAATATAAGGACACAAATAGGTCAAAAGTTAAGAGTATAGAAAAAGATGTACTCTCCACATTTGTGCCCATACTAATAATGAGAAAGCTGGATTATATTTACAACAACTATACTATCAGAAAAAATGCAGAAACCCCTACTCAAAATCAGAAGAATATTCTTTTCAAGTTCACAGGAAATGTTCATCAACATTATATTTCCACATCAAACAAATCTTAGACAAATTCAAGATGGTTAAATCATGTTATATGTACTCTCTGGCTACCAAGGATAGAAATAACATTATAATATTAATGAAATTACCTGTTCTGTAAAGTCCCCCAAATACGTAGAAAATAAATAACCCCTGTTCCAAATAACATATGGATCAAAATAAGAAAAATTAGAAAATATTTGAACTAAATGATAATTAAAATATATCAAAATGTGTCAGTTTAGCTAAAACAGTGTTTAGAAGAAAATGGTTAGCATTAAATATTTGTATTAGAACAAAATAAAGTTCTCAAACTATCTAAATTTTCATCTTAAGTTATTAAGTACACTTGAACATCAAGGAGGAAATAAACTAAACAAAAAAACCTATGAAACATAAAAACAATAGAAAAATAAAATTAAATAAAGAAATAGTTTTTCATAAGACTAATAAAATTTCATAGGGTTACTATGAGTCATGCTCGTTTCGATGGTGATCAGCAATAACAATAAAATAATAAAATAGTAAACTTCCAGTCAGACACCAAGAATATAAGAGGGTACATCACTATAAATCCTACAGACATTAAAAGGATAATAAAGTAATAGTGACTAACTTTATGACAATAAATTCTACAACTTAGATAAGACTGTATATTCCTTTAAAGACATAAAGTATAAAATCTAATTCAAGGACAGATAGCATGAATAGTCCTATATCAACTATTTAAATTCTTAACCAAAAAGCCTTCCCACAAAGAAAACACTAGTCTCAAATGGTGTCACTACTGCATTCTAACAAGCACTAAGGAAGATATAATACTTATTCTATGCGAACTCTTCCATTATTACTCTAATATCAAAACTAGATAAAAAATATCAAGAAGTGAAGAGTATGTGCAGGGGGAGGGGAGGACTAACCATGGGGTTGTACAATTTGATGGGTGTGGGGTGAGGGAAATTGAAAGAATCTGTTCTAGAAAACAGTGTATTTTAATTTTGTAAATAAACTAGTGTAAAAAAATAAGTGAAAAGTATATTCACGGGGTGGAGTATATACAAATTGCTTTCAACATTTTTCAGGAACACAGATCCAAAACTCGTTAATAATCATGGAATGGCCAACAGTGTACAATTCCACTGAGAAGGGAGAAATGCAAATAGAGAAAGTTGAAAGCAATTGTTGGATTTAGTAACATGGAATTCCAGTGTTCCTGTCAGACTTAGTCATCTTCTTTGTGTTTTCTTATGTTCTTAATGAAAGTGTGCACAGCAAATTAAATTCCCATTTAACAGTTTCTAATTGTTCAGTGGCATTGGTTCCATTTTTCACAATATGTCATTTTCATTCTTATTATTTCCATTATAGTTGTTCTGATTCCATTAATCTAGCTTCCTTGTTCCTCCTTAACTTTTCATCTTTGTTCTGGGGTAAATACTAACCATTGGGTTCCACTTAGATGGTTACGGTACATGAGTGATAGTATTTATTTTATAAACCAATTTATCATTTGATGGCAAGGTGACCTCCAGGTTTGTGTTCCAAGCTTAAAGGGTATCCCAAGGATACAGTCTTGGCTTGGGGGTTCTTCTGGTCGATACTGGCCCAATCAATGTGGGCTTTTATTGCTATTTACAGAAAGTTGTGATTTGTTCCACGCGTTTCTTGAATTCTACCCAGGACCGTGTATTGTGTCTCTAGTTGGGATGGTTGGTAGTGGAAACAAGGCATCATGTAGTTCTTCTGAGTTCAGGTTAGATAAGGCTGTGTGTTGTGTCTTCTGAGGTCAGGGGTTCTCTTTCTCTTTTGCTCCAGACAAACAGAAATCAATAGTTACATCTTAGACAACCACTCACGAATCTTTAAGACCTAAGTGCCTATCAACAAATGAACGAATTGATAAACTATGGTACATTCACACAATAGAGTATTATGCAACATTGCAGAACAATGAAGAACATGAGAAACTCTACATAACATGGATGAGTCCAGAGGACATTATGCTGAGTGAAATAACTCAGTCACAAAAGGACGAGTACTGTGTAAGGTCAGGGGAAAGGTGATGGGGGCGGGGAATGGATAGATAAAGAACATTACATTAGAATAGGTGAAAGGAAGGTCAGTCTGAAAAGACTTTACCGTCAGACATGATGAGTAATGCAACTAACAATCTGGAACAGGATAAGCACTAAGAAATGAAGGGGAAGAGAAGTAGGGGAAAATCTGTATATAAGGGTGAATGAAAAGCCAATTATTCATAAATTGTCATTCAAATTACAATATTTTAATGACCTCAGATACTCGCAAACTAGGATATAGTACATTACCTTTATGAACTAACTATTGGGTCACATTATTGTGGTCCCTTCACAATTCCTCAGGATATAAATCCTCCGTTTGAATTTCAGCCGGTTGCCCTCCCCAGTCATTGTAGGTCCCACTACAACTGTCATTCAAGTTGCAGCATGCCCTAAGGTTTCAACAGACTTTGACCAGCTTCCTTCCAAGTTAGAGCTTTCCTAAAGGCTGGGAGTAGGACTATGGAAGTGAGATAGCATAGTGTCAAGAGTGAGAGGACCAATAGGTACATCAAACAACAGGGGTCAAGACCTTCCAGAAACTACAAATCAGACTGGTCAATTCTTCTTGAAGTTCAGTGATCCATAAACAGTGATCCTTGGTAATAATATAGAAGTGGAAGGGAAGCTGAGGAAGACAATCTACACCAAGACCTTCTGATTTCTTTTCTGTCCTCTTGGATATGACAGCTGCATAGTATAGTCAGTCTGGATGCATCCTGGCATTCTATTTGTTCCTCACTCATGTAGCTCCCAAATCATCATATTTTAAATTGCTTCATATGTATATAATAGATGGGCAACAAATAAGGAGGATTTAAAAAAAATAATGTATCCCTTTGGCTTAAGGTATTGGCAGAGAATATTGAATATACTGTGAGCTGCCAGAATGAACAAGCCTGTCTTTGTGGAAGTACAAGCAGGATGCTCTTTAGAAGCAAGAATGGCAAGACTTCATCTTGCCCACTTTGGACATGCTTTCAGGAGAGATCAATCTCTGGAGAAGGGCTTTGTCCTTAGTTGAGAGTCAGCAAAAAAAACAAGAATATTCTCAATGAGGTGGATTCACACAATGGCTGCAGTGATGGGCTCTGCATGGCAAGGGCAGGGAAATGGTGCAGGATCAGGTGAGTAGTGTTTCGTTCTTTTTTACATGGGGCATTTTGTGTCAGAATTGACTCCATGGCCTCTAGGAACACCACCTAACTATGCTCCAGCCAAAATCCAGGGTTAGGTAAAAAATAATATCGGATATAAGGTGATACAAGAGCACCACCCTTCATGACACCTTAAGTTGGGTCCTGTTAGCCATATGATTCATGGATATATTTTTGTTTGCTTAGTGGCAAGAAGCTGCACTGCAATTCCAAAGGCAAGCAGTTCAAATCCACCAGTTGTTCCACAGGAGAAGAATGGGCAATCTTTTCCCGTCTGATCAACTGCCTCTGAAAATCTGCTGGAGGGTCAGCTATAGGTCAGTTCGGACTCAATGATATACAACAAGAGTCAACAAGCATATGTGTCAGCTCAGGTTCTCCGGGAAGCAAATGCTTAGCTGGAATTAGAAATGCGTGGTGTTTATCAGAGGGAGATGCCTAGGAAGGATAACAGGGAGAGAAAGAAGCAGCAGCCAGTGAAACTTTGGATCTGCAATATTAATCTGACACCTGTGAAAGGAGATGGGTTGGGAGGAGGACTAAGTAGGAAGAACCTCAGACTACACTGTGGCTCTGAGAAAGTCTTGGCCAAGTCAACAGGATGTCCAGAGTAAGGAAAGATGCCTTCGTCACCTACTGCTTCTGTAACAGAGGTACCACAAATGGATGGCTTTTACCAAACAACAATTTATTTTCTCACAGTCCAAAATGCTGGAAGTCCAAATTCAAGATGCCAGCTGGTGGTTCAAATCCACCAACTGCTTCAACAGAGAAAGATGACCAGTCTCCTCTCAGTAAGATGTATAGCCTCAGAAATCTGATGGAGAGCTTTTATACATCAGTACTGACTCGACAGCAGAGTTTGTTTGGCGTTTGAGTAGTGATAGGAGCTGCTGCCAGTCCAAAGGCACACGATTCAAATTTGCTAGCTATTCCATAGGAGAAACATGGGCAATCTCCTTCAGTGCCTCTGAAAACCCACTGGAGCTATGAGCTAATTCCTACTCACTGGTATACTTGAACCAACAAGAAGTCAACTCAAGCAAGCAAAATAACCTAGCAACAACAAAGGAAGCATTTGTGTGTGAGAGAGATATGTGAGTGTTTGTACAAAAGTGATATTTAATTATACATCAAATCATGTGTGTAAGATCATATGTGTATATATTAATGAATGCGTTGTGTTTATGTGATTCCATAGAGAAGCCTGGTTGCATGGTCTATAGAGAGAGTTGTGCTGATAACTCAAAGGCAAGACTTCACTAGCAGCTTGAATCCAACAGGAACACGGCAGAAGAAAGACGAACAATCACCTCCTGATTGATTTATTGTTGTTAGATGCCCTCAAGTTGAGTACAGCTCTTAGCAATCTTGTGAGCAGATCAGAACCTCATCCTATCCTTCACTGTCCTTATTATCCCTGACACACCGTGGTAACGAGTCCATTACTGCAGATACTATAAATCCATCTCATTGAGGGTCTTCCTCTCTTTCACTGACCTTCTGCCTTTCAAAGCATGATGTCCTTTTCCAAGGAAAAGCCTCTCCTAACAACACATCTATTCTATTTACAAACTCCCAAAAGCCCCTACAGTATCAGTTCTGAGTCACTTCTGACTCAAAGACTGTGTGTGTGTGTGTGTGTGTGTGTGTGTGTGTGTGTGAGAGAGAGAGA
>NW_006399799.1:9927940-9936887 GCF_000299155.1 Elephantulus edwardii
CACATTATGTGTGTGTGTGTGTGTGTGTGTGTGTGTGAGAGAGAGAGACAGACAGAGAGAGAGAGAGAGGTGTTGTTACAAGCCATGCCCTAGGGGAAATCCCCTTATATCTTATTAGAAATGTGATTGGATTTAGGGATGTTGCATTGTATCCTACAACTGTTTGGTTTAATCATGCATGGTTTTCACATTATGTGTGTGTGTGTGTGTGTGTGTGTGTATTTGTTTTGTACTCTCGAGTCAGAACTACTCATAGCTGACCCTCCAGAAGGTTTTCAGAGGCAGTTAATTGCACAGGAGATCCTCCTTTCTCCCACAGGGCAGCAGCTGGTGGATTCAAACCAAGCAACTTTGGGTTGACAGCACAACTCCTTACTACAAAGTCACAAGAACTTCCTCGTACATGTATGTTGTTGTTGTTGCTTGCCATTGAGCTTGAATCAACCCATAGCTGACCCTCCAGCGGGTTTTCAGAGGCACTAAATCACACAGGAGGAGATTGGTCATTCATCTCCTGAGGACCATCTGGTGGATCCAAACCACATGCCTTTGGGATTGCAGCACAGCGTCTTACCACTAGGCTGCTAGCACTCCAGTATACATGTGTACATATATGTATTTTGGGAGAACACAGTTCAATTCATGATAAATGGCCATGAGAAGAGTTCAGCATCGAGTAGAAATGGCCAGCTCGAGTGGCTCTGCCATGCTCAGTTGTTGGCTTGGAGCAGTCTCGGGGGGAAAAAAATACTTTAACTTGAACATCAAAGCAGGTCCAGAAATGCAGCAGCTGGAGGCTGTTAGCCAATTATCCTCCTTGAAGCCATTTTTTGAATGCAGACCTGAGTACCCACCTCCACAGCCATTAAAATATGTCTTAGTTATAAGAAAAGCTTTGTTCTCAAGAAAATGAAACTAAATAACTCATTGCCACCCAGGCAAACCAACTCAAAGCTGACCCTCTGGGGTTGTTCAGTTTGTTCTCAATGAATTTATTAAGTGGAGTGGTGAAGGTGTTAAAGAGTCAAAGGGTCTTTGAACCTGAACTAGTTGGCAACATTCTAGGAGAGAGTTGTTTTTTAGGTACCGTCAAGTAGGTAGGGTACAACTTACAGTGACCATATGAACAAGGGATCTGAATCCTGTCCTGTCCTGTGCCAGGTGGAGTGATACAGTGACTGCAGCATTGGGCTCGAGGATGTCAGAGATGATGAGGATGGCACAGGACAGGAAAGGAGAGTAGGGTATAGTAATGCTTTTACATCTCAAATAAGAATTAGGACACTTTCTTTCTATGGCATTGTTTAGTCTTATCTATTTATAGTTGATTAAATGGATTCATTGGGTTTTATTTAATGGTTAATCGGCTGCTGAGGTGGTTGTTGCTATTAGGTGCCATGTAAGATAATAGTCTAAATCAATTCAGCTTTGAGCAGTGAAAATTCAGATCCAGGAAAATGATTCAAGAGCAGAACCCCTAAGGAGAATAACTGTCCTGTATAGAAGGACATGGTCTAATGAGTCCTGGTCAACTTGACAGCACATAACAACAATAAGAAGCAGACGTGCACAAAGCAGTCGGTTTGGGAAGAAATGCAGCCAGGCTCCTTAGAGGCAAAGATGGTGAGACCTCATCTCATATATTTTGGGCATGTTGTCAAGAAGCATGTTACCAATCCCTAGAGAAAGACATCACGCTTAGAAAAGAGGGTCGTCAGCAAAAGACAGGAAGACTTTCTAGGAGAAAGACTGACATAGTCGCTTTGACAATGTGTTTAAACACAGCAGAGACTGTAAGGATGTCACAGAACCAGACAGAGCTTCATTCTGTTACACAGAAGGTCACTCTGAGTCAATGGCACCTAGTAACAACAACAGCAGAAGTACAATGTTTGTGGGATGAATTAGTGGATTTGTAGCAGGCCAACTCCTTATTCCACTTCAGCAGAGAAACTTTGAGGAATTTTTTTTTAAGTAATCCCAATTGGGAGGGATAAAGGACAACTTCCAAAGATCTACAGCCAAGAATGTCAAGTTGGAGACATGAGGAGGAGACCTGGAAGCCACTCAAAGGGACCAGGAGCTATATAGGAGGAAGTTAGGGAGCTTCCCTGGAAAAAAGCAGAAAGTGCTAGACATGAAAATCCCCATAGAAATCTAAAGGATTTTTTGGGTAGAGGGAGGAGTGAATAAAGGAAATGGGAAAGATCCGGCAAGGATCTGGAAAGACAGAGCAGTGATGGGCAGATTTTGATGTTGATTTATTTTATAAAACATGATGAATGAGATTGAGTCTATGAAACACAATGTGAATGAAGATAATGTGAAAAAAAACATATGTGAACATATCTGTGGTGCTGGAGAAGAATATTGAATGTACCATGGTCTGCTAAGAACACAAACAGGTTCATCCTGGAGAGGGTTAAACTGGGCAGCTCCTTGGAGGCAAGGACTCTGAGGCTTCGTCTGACATACTATGGACATGTTGTAAGGAGTGACTGGTCCTTAGAGAGGGACATTATGCTTGGGAGGGTGGAGGGACAGCGCAGGAGGGGAAGACCCTCTATGAGGTGGATTGATTCAGTGACTGGGGTAATAGGAATGGGTGTATTGGAGACAGTGCGATTGGCACAGGACAGGGCAGAGTTTAGGGCTGTTGGACATAGGGTCAGGTCACTATGAGTCACACTCAACTAACTGTACATAACAACAAGCAAATCAGTATAAAATGAATTTTTTTTTAAAGAAAATCCGAAGGAAAAGACGGAATAAACCTGGGGTGGGGTGTAATTCAAAGGGATATGACTTTATTTCTGTTCCAGTGGCCTCCATTTACTCCCAGGTCCCCGGGCCCAGAGGAATCCTGGACTAGCACACGTTGTCACATGTCCTCACAACAGTGAGAATACTCTTTACTCATTTCTCAGAGCAGGTACTGAAGTGAGCTGGCAGACAGTCTACACAAAAGGCACTAACGGTGAAACTTCTAGAAGGGACACAATGAGATAGGGACAATAACTAACTCTGGAGGACACAAATCTAGAAAGAAACTTTGTCCAAAGAACAGGTGAAATGAGAGCCTGTTCTCTCCTGCGACGAAAGGTAAAGCATGATAATTTATATCAAAGGCCTGAATATAAATTCTAGGTTTCTCACTTCTTAGCTATGTGACCTTGAGTGAACCATTTAATTTCTTGGACCTTCAGGTGTCTGTATGATGCGACATGTATATAACACCTACAACAAATGCAGTCACACAAACATAGCAAATGAAATAGTGCTGGGACAGGGACTTCTTATGTCCATCTCCACGCATCACTGTATCTTAATTGTTGCTCTGGTACAGAACTTGGTGCTTGTGGCTACTCAGACAGGCAAGGCTTCCCAAAGAAATGAGTGCACCTGGAGATCAAACCTCAGCCTCGAGCTGACTTGAAGCTTGTGTTCTCATGCATTAAAGAGCTCTGGTGGCTTAGGGTGGAACACTTTGAGGTGCTAACTGAAAAATCTGCAGTTGAAACTCAGCAGCTCCAATTCAAATCAGCTGCTCTGAGAGAGAAAGATGAGCAGCCTCTTGTAGACATTTGCAACCTCAGAAACCCAGTGGAGGCTGGGATGTGTCAGGATCCCCTTAGTGCAGCTGATTTCACAGACGGTTTGGTAGAGTAGGTGTTGAGTGTGTGTCATTGTAACCAGCCCTACTCTGGACATTGCAGGAGAATCCAGGGAGCTCTGGCGATGACATGGTCCAGTAGCGAGTTGTACTTTTAACCTAAAAGCTGCACGTTTTGGGCAGTTCAAAGCCACCAGCAGCTCCACAGGAGAAAGATGGGCAGTCTCTTCCCATTTTGATTTGCAGCCTTGAAAGCCCAATGGAAGGTTGCTCTGCGTCTGTATAGACTGAAGGGAATACCATGAAGGAGCCCTGGTGGTGTAGCTCTTCTGGTTGGTCGATTCCTCATAATTCATCCGGCGGCTGACTGAAAAATCCGCAGTTCTAATTCCCCAGCTGCTCCACAGAAGGCAGATGCACAGTCTCCTATAAAGATTTACAGCCTCAGAAAGCTGGGGGGCCGGGGGCGGTTGGGGGGGTGGTCCCTGTGGGTCAAAGTCTATTTGGCCGCCATGGCTTTGGGTCTTGTCTTTTCTTGGTCGTCACAAATTTGCCAAGGCTGGAGAACAGGTTTTCTCCCGAGGGGCATCTTGTTTTCTCTTGGTGCGATGCAAGCAAATAGAGTGTTCACCACGCCAACCGCAAGACTGGCAAAGCGAGCGTGAGATTAATGGCTTTCCTGCGCAACAAAGGCCTTCCTGCAAAGCGGCAGAATTCAATATGCAAACCCCACCACCCAGGCCTCAGACCCCGCCCTCCCAGCCCGGTGGACGGTGGCAGCTTGCACCCCATAATGTATGCGCGCTCCGGCTGCTGGGACCACGTTATTATTCATTACGGTTTTCTATTACCCAGTGATAAATTACGCCCCCAGGCTGGTGGTGCCCCCAGAATGCTTATTACGGCTCACTTAAGTAGGCGTTGATTTAGCTTAAATCGGTTGTTCTGTTCAGCCCAGACATGGGCCTGCCCCAGCTCTGCCTCAAAGACTCCCTTCACCAGGGCTTAATTGAATTCTAACTATTCATGGTCCCCTATTAGGTAGAAGTGGGGTAGGAGGCCCTGTGTGTGGGGCCACAGGGTGGTCCAAGCCCCTAGTGGTCCGTCCAGCCCTATGTAACCCTAATTTGATGAGGGTCTCCCCTTTGATTAGCCAATATATTTTTTACAAGCTACTCCAATTAGGCCAGAGAGAGCTTCCTGGGTGGACTTAGGTGTCAGGAAAATGATGGAGCCTCAGGTGAGAAGGAGCTCTTGGTGTGATAATGTGACTGTCCTTAAGTCCTGGCTGTGGATAAGGTCACTCCAGCCATGCCTATGAGCGGACCTGATCCATTCATCATATCATTTGCCAAAGTGGAAGAGCCTCTTGCAAGGAGCTAACACCACTGAGAGTCCCGGGAAAGAGAATGACCCTACCAGAATCACCGTGGTTATAACAACTACAACTGTCACCATTTCTTCGCTGAGCAGAGGTTCTGAGAATAGTATGTGCTGGGTGCTGCTCCAGATATCTGTATTCTTCTCTACTGCCATCGAATCAGTTCAGACTCATAGCAACCTTCCACTGGTTACTCATTGTCAACACAGACATTGCTGGGCTCACATTCTAGAGATTCATTTCTTCACAGCTGTTCATGTATTGGGCCTTGTTTTACAGGTTTCACCAATAACTAACCAAATCAAAACCAAACCCATTGCCATCAAGTCAATTCCATTTGTTTCAAACTAAAACTGGTCCATAGGATTTTTTCCCTTCATCGAGTCATTCTCTTTGTCAACCTCTAAGTTAATATTGTTTTTGTTTGGTGACATCAAGTCAACTAATACTCATAGGAACCAGACAATCAACAGCTCTGAAATTTGCCATATCCTATATCATCAGCGCCAGCTCTGTTCCACTCAAGCCCATTTTTGGTAGCCACGATGTCAACCCATCATTGTTGAGGGTCTCCCTCCCTTTCTCTGATCCTGTTAGTCAAATTCAAATTGCATGGGCCACCCAAGGACCTTTGACCATTCTACTACATTTATCATCAAAACCTTGTATTGCTTTTTCTATCGTACAGAGAAAGAAATTGAGGTTTCTTATTCTATTAGATTTGCTATTAGGTTGCTATTAGATGCTATCATTTCATAGCCAATGTACTCTATTACAGCCTATTTGTTTATTGTTATACATGATGATATCAGTACTTGCCTAGCACATTAAAGCATGCTACATTTTCCCACTCATTAAATCTTTTAATCTCCATCATCACCTCATAGATAACAGATATTATGTCTCTATCTTAAAAGGACATCAAACCAAAAAAAAAACCTCAAAAATTCTCACTCATTGGTGCCAAGTTGGAACTGACTCATAGCTGACTTTCTAGTGGGTTTTTGGAGGTAATAAATTACACAGGAGATTGGCTGCATTGTTCCCACAGAGTCACTAGTGGATATGAACCAGCAAAGGGGCAACACTTTCAAGTGGACAGTGCAACTCCCTGTGGGCCTCATCTCAGAGGAAAGCAAAGGCTCCAAACCCTCTATTTCTTCACCCTCTTATAATGACATTATAGCCTCATGGTCCAAAAAGAGACTCACCATCAAATGAACCTGGATTAGTATCCTTGTTCTGTTTATTCCACACAATGTAGCCTTAGGCAAGTTATTTCTTTCCTCTAAGCTAAAAAAAGAGTTCTATAAAAACAGTACTACCTCAAAGGCTGTGGGAATTGAGTCAGAACTTGTTTGTATGGCGTTTAGCATTTGAGTCCTCGGTTGGGAGGGCACAAGGCCCAGGACATTAACTATGTGTGTCAGGAAAGAAAAGGTTCCTTAAATACAGAGACAGTCCAAATACATGTCAGCACGAAGCCAAACCAAAGTCTTGGGAAGACTTGGTGGTGTTTGGGGAAGAGAGTTCTGGCAGGGACAGAGGATGAAGCTCAGAATCTTAGCATAAGGAGGAAGTCTTGGGATTTTATTTATTTATTTATTTATTTTTTATTTTCTGGTCCCATTTCCTTTTTTTCCATCCTTAGTAAAGTTATTTTTTATAAAGCTCACCTACCTCAGCACAAGATTCAAGGGAAAGGATGTTCATTAAATTGTATAATAATATTAATAATTGTTGACATGTATCAAGCACTAAGAATGTGAGAAGACTGTATTATTTACTTTCTCCAGGCCCATCCCAAATCCATTATGTTAAAATCTGAGTTTCAGCTTCTAAATCTGCACTTTTAAGAAACTCTGCAGTTCAGTTAAATTCACTGATGTCAAAGTGGAACTGACACTTCACTGACACTCTAGTGGATTTTGGGTGCTGTCAATATCATGGAGGAGATTGCTCATATTTCTACCAAAGAACCATTGTTGAGTTTGAGTCACCAGCGATGTGCTGCCTTTGAATCAGTAGCAAAACTTCCTGTGGACTGTGCCACCAGAGCTCTCTTAGTTTGCAATAATATTGTTGCAGAACATACGTAGCATCAGGATTGAGGGGAAGATTCATCAACAACCTGCAATATGCAGATGACACAATCATGCTGTTGAACTTGAGCTACTTACTGAAGAAAAGCAGACTTTAATATGGATTACACCTCAAAAAACAAGAAAATAAAAATCCTTACAACTAGACCAATAAGCAACAGCATGATAGGTGGAGAAAAGATTGAAGTTGTTATATCCTGTTACTTACATTCACAATCCATGCAAGTAAAATTTAAGAAATCAAAAGACATCCTAACTTGAGAAAATCTGCTGCCAAGGAATTCTTTGAAGTGCTAAAGAGCAATGGTGTTACTTTAAAGATGAAGGAGCACCTACCTCAAGTCATGAGATTTTCAGTTACTTCATATACATATGATAGCTGGACAATGAATAAGGAAACCTGAAGAACTGCTTTGAACTGTGATGCTGGCAATAAATACTGAATATACCATGGGCTGCCAAAAGAACAAACGAATTTGTATTGGAAGATATGCACTCAAAGTGTTCTATGAGATTTCATCTCACATACTTTGGACATATTATGAAGAGGGATCCGACCTTACAAAAGAACACCATATTTGGAAAAGAAGAGGGTCAATGAAGCAGAGAAATACTTTCCGTTAAATAGATTGACACAGCAACTGTGGCAATGGGTGTATTAAATCCAGGAAAGATTGTAGGAATTGTGCAAAGTGGGGCAGTGTTTCATTCTTTTATACACAGGGTCTCTATGAGTCTGAGCCAACTTGAGGCACCTCAGCTCTAGTGGCCTAGTGGCAAGAAGCTGTGCTGCAATCCTGAAGTCATGCAGTTTGAGAAAGATGAACAAACTCTTCTCATGTGATTAACTACCACTGAAAACCCACTGGAGGGTTAGCTATGGGTTGATTCTGACTCAATTCTGACACAAAAAAACAGCAGTTAGTATTTAAAAACAAACACAAAACAAACCCTCTGCCCTCCAGGCAATCTCTACTCATAGCCTGACAACTAGTCTTGTTATGGAAAGAAGCTGCTCATCTTTCTCCTGCAGAACATCTGTTAGATTCAAATAATTCACCTTTTGAATAGTAGCACTTAACAGACTATACCATTAAAGCGGTTAATACTTAGTTATATAAAACATGAATTATTCCGCTTATAACTTCCTTAGAGAGTGCGTTTTCTACTGCCTACCTACTGGGTGTTCTTTTGATGTTGTTGTTGTTATATGCCATTGGGTAGGAGCAGGCTCGCAGGTGACCCTTTAATAGGTTTTCAGAGTCAGTAAATCACATAGCATTGCCCTTCTTTCTCCCACAGAGTAACTGGTAGATTCAAACTATATGCCTTTGGGATGGCAGTGTAACTCTTCAGCCACCAGAACTTCCTGGGTATTTTATTAGTATATATGCACTATGAAATAAAAGCAAACAGTAATCATTGGGTAAATTTGAAGGGTAGGGGGGAATAGAGAATTTCACTACCTGAACATATTTTAGCCATTTTTTTTTCCCACTCTGGGAAGCAAGCTTCTGGGCTTGCTGTTAAGTCTTAGGTAAAGCAAATCAGAAGACAGAAGGATAGAAGCAGGGAGCTTCAGGAAAATAAAAGAGGGCCCAAGTGCTTACATCACCCAACACACACGCTCAGCAGCACCCTTGGGCCCTGGAGTTAGATTTGTCAACAGTGGTCCAGCATGATGAGATACACACAGGTATCCACGACGTTGTGCCACAGGTTCTCCAACTCACAGTACATTTATCCAAGCCTAGAGAAAGTCCTCATTCATTGATCCAGGACCAGAGAAAGTCCTTGTTAGACAAGGTCACCTTTGGCCGCTAATAAGATTCAGTCATGATGTTATTCATC
>NW_006399799.1:9937122-9938044 GCF_000299155.1 Elephantulus edwardii
GAATTGAAATCAATGAAATGGCAGTGGAATTTTGGTTGTATGTCTGAACCTCACTATAATCATGGTACACTTAAGTATCCAGTAAAGGGGTGATGCATGTGGCATTAAACTTGGAGGATGACTAGACAACAGGCATTAAACAGATATTGCAGTCCTGCTTGCAGAAAGTAAAGAAGACTTGAAACACTTAATGTGGGGGGCGGGGATTGCACTCTTCAATATGGATTATATCTCCACATTGTTGTTGTTGTTGATTGCCATTGAATCAAGCACAACTCATAGCAACCCTATCAACAAAAGGCCTGAAGCCTTTCTAGAACTCTCATCATTTTTCCAAGTTCATAGATTTTCCAGAGGTAGTTGTTTAGAAAGTAGATGCCACTCTTGCTTCCAAACCAGAATCAATTTGGGAGCTCCACCTAACACTGCCCATGATGGTGTTTGACACACCCATGGCACAGTTTTTCATCATCACAATAACTCCTAGTTGCTTCATAGATCAAATAGAAAGACTACTACTATAAGACTTAAAAGAATGTTCATCCCAAAAATCAATTAACATTTCGCCCGAAGGCCATAGGCCAGAGGACCCTACCCCATTTTTAAATTCTGGCACACCAAAATGCTGGTGGACTATGAGCTAGAGACCACTAACCCAATCCATCTGGCAAGTCCAATTGGCTGACATCCACTTAAGGACAAAAATAAAGCCAAAAGAACCCCGAACGTTACATACGTTCCATTGGGTGTACCAGAATTTAAAAACACAGTAATGATTGGCTACATCGGCAGGCTGATGCCTATTGTGAATTGGTTTTATGCTAGATAATGGCTGCTCTTGTCTTGTTGAGGGTCACATATAGAACATTTGGGGTTCTTTTGGCTTTTTTATCTCAACATTGAGAAAACAAAAAACCTTCAT
>NW_006399799.1:9947955-9970161 GCF_000299155.1 Elephantulus edwardii
CATCTTCTGTTGGCTCATTCTTCTTCAGAATGGGAACCACAACTATGACCGAAAAGATCCCAGGTAATTGAAGTCAAGAAATCAAAAGACATGTTGTATTGGGAAAAAATCTTCAGTCAAAGACCTCTTCAAAATGCTAAAGAACAAGAGTATCAGTTTAAACACTAAAGTTTGCTTGACCCTGGCCTTGATATTTTCAATTGCTTCACATACATATGAAATTTGGATCTTGAATAAGGAAAACTGAAGAACTGATGTCTTTGAATTGTGGTTTTGGTGAAGCATATTAACATACCACAGACAACCAAAAGAATAAACCAATCTATCTCAAAGGAAGTATAACCAGATGGCTTCTTAGAGGTTAGGATGGTGAAACTTCATCTAATTAAGCTTGATATTAAGGAGACACTAGTCCTTGGAAAAGGATATTATGTTTGGAAAAAATGGGGGGTCAGCAAAGGAGAGGAAAAACTTCAACAAGATGGATTGAAAGAGTGAATGCAACAATGGTTTTGAGAATGGTGGAGAGTGTGAGGATGATGAAGAATCAGTTAAGATTTGGATAGGTTTCATAGGTTTGTTACGGATCACAGTTGACTGAATGACACCTAACAACAACAAAATAGAGCATGCTTTGGGCAATGTTAATCAGGAGATGCAAGACCCTGGATGAGGACATCATGCTCAGAAAATTAAAGGATTGGCAAAAAAGAGGAAGATCCTAAATGAGATGAATTGTCACAATGAGTGCAAAAAACAGGCTTATGCACAGTGGAGATTTGAGAATCACGCAGCTTGGGTAGAATGTCATTTTGCTATCATTTGGAACCTACTAAATGGTACTCAACAACAATACATCTAAAAATTTGTTTTCACATCTTATATAATCTTATAACTGTCATTGTAATGACTTTATAACACTGGATTGTGGAGTCATTGTGCCTTAATTCCTTAAAATTCAAATTTTTTTCATTGTCCTTTAAAAAATTGTTATTTCAATGAGAGTTTACAGAAAGGTTGTATTTTTATTCATTCATTGGTACACATTTTCATGCCTCCTTGTATTTCCTTCCCCCAATTCAAAGCAATGAAACAGATGAAGGAAAGGACTGTCTGAAAGGAATGTATGACTTGACATTACACGTATGACAATTAACAACTTGGAACAAGAAATGCACTACAAAATTTTACTACTGTTAAGTCAGCAGTCAACATCTTCATATTTGTTGTTTTTCTTCTCTAATTTTGTGATTATTTAGTGTCTTGGTCAAAGGAGATGATCAGGGTTTTTCTTTGTTCATTTGTTTTATTACTCAGCATTAATGCCTTGTGACATTAATGCTGTACCTAGAATGCCACTCCCTACCTCTCCTGCCTTGTCTCCCTACTAGAACACCATTCATTTTTCAGTGGCCAACTTCACATGAATCTTGTTGTTCTTCAGGTTCCCAAGTGTGGTTTGGCTCTACACCACAACTGACACAGACAATATCATATTGTTGTTGTTGTTGTTGTTGTTGTTATGTGCCGTAGAATCCCCTGCAACCCATGGCGACCCTATGTACAATAGCTCTGAAGCCTGTCCTGTCCTGAACTACTCTCATTAATTCTGACACACCAACCCCCATTGCCCCATTTACTCAATAATCCATCTTATCCAGTGTCTTCCTCTCCTTCACTGTCCCTCCATCCTTCCAAGCATGATACCGTTCCTGATGTTGAACCATGCAGTGTTTCCATGCTCTGTTATGACGACTGCTTCCTGGTCCAAGTATAGGTTTAGAATAAACACAATAAAATATTTTGGGACTTGCTTGGCATTTCTTAAGCTGAAGGAACTAAAGGACAAATTCAAGCCACAAGTTACCATGCTTAAGGATGAGATGAGCAGAATATTGAATGATTCAGGAAACATTAAAAGAAGATGAAAGGAATATACAGAATCACTATACCAAAAAGAATAGGCTGACACAGAAGAATTTTAAGAAACAACCTATGATCAAGAGGTAATAGTGATAAAGGAGGAAATTCAGACTGCTCTGAAGAACTTTGCAAAAAAAGCCCCGGGAATTGATGGAATACCAATTGATGTATTTCAACAAATAGATGCTACCCTGGATGTGCTCACTAGGTTGTACCAAGAAATCTGGCAAACAATTATCTGGCCAACTGACTGGAAGAGATCCATATTTATTCCCATTAAAAAAAAAGTGATCCAACAGAGTGTGGAAATTATCGAACAGTATCACTAATATCACACACAAGCAAAATGTTGCTGAAGACTATTCAGAAATTACTAGGACAGTACTTTGACAGAGAACTACCAGAAATACAAGCTAGGTTTAGAAGAGGTTGTGACACTAGAGACATTATTGCCAATGTCAGATGGACCTTGGCTGAAAGCAGAGAGTAACAGAGAAATGTCTGTGTTTCATTGACTATGCAAAGGCATTTAACTATGTGGATCACAACAAATTGTGTCTAACCTTGAAGAATATCATGAGAGTTGGAGAAAAGACTGGAGTTGTCAACCATTTTATTTTGCTTGGATACACAATCAATACCCATGGGAGCAGCAGTTAAGAAATCAAAAGATGTGCTGTATTGAGAAAATCCACTGTCAAGGATTTCTTCAACGTGGTAAAGAACAAAGACATCAGTTTAAAGACTAGTGTGTGCCTGATCTATGTCTTAGTATTTTCATTTACTTTCTATGCATCTGAAAGTTGGACAACGAATAAGGAAGTCCAAAGGAATTGATGTCTTTGAATTATGGTAGTGGTAAAGAATACTGAATACTGAATATACTATAGACTGTCAAAAGAACAAACAAATCCATCTTAGAGGAAGTACAGACAGGGTTTTGCTTAGAGGAAAGGATGGGGAAACCTTGTCTCACATACTTTGTTGTTGGAGGGGTTTCCTCCTCTTCTTTTTTAAAAAAAATTTTTATTGGTTTGCTTACAAAGTTTGTATACATTGTGTTTCACACTATTCTTCATTCATGTTGTGTTTCATACAATCATTTCAAGACATTTTCTTTTATAAAATAAATCACCATTGGACCTTGCCCATCGTTACCCTGTCTTTTCACCCAGTTCCATCCCATTGTCTCACATAATTGGAGCATGTTACCAGGATGGAATCAGTCTTGGGAAAAATCAAGGGTTAGAAAAACAGGAAGATCTTCAAAAAAGAATGACATGGCTATTGCAAACACTCAGCTTTAGGATGTCAGAGATTTTGATGATGGCACAGAATAGGGCAAATTTCAGATCTATTGTTCATTGGTTCATGATATGTGGTAGTCATCTTGACAGCATCTAACAACAGCAATGTTACAAGTGGCACAGAACATTATCTGGTTCACTGCACCATCATCAACACTGGCATCATGTATTTTCTTCATTTAATAAAAAGATCCTGATCTGTTTTCTTTTTTGAGGGTTAAAGTATAGAAATAGTGTTATGATTTTTAAGAATTAAGAATTTGAGACTCAGATAAACTTGAAGCTCAAGGTATAATTGTGCTAGTACATTAACTACACTTCCTCACCTGACTTTCTCTGGCCTTAGTCTTTTCGTCTATAAAGTGGAAATAATAGCATCTACCTAACAGGGTTGTTATTAGGCTTACAAGAAAAAGTTTATCACAGGTCAATTCCTGGCATATTTTTCTACCACATATTTCTAAGTATAGTTTATCACTAACTTTAACATTAAAAGAGCTTTCAGTATCCCAGTTTACAGGGAGTTTCATGGCTAATCCAAAGGTGATATCTTTCTTTCTGGTGGTCCAAATCGACCAGGGGCTCTGCTGAAGAAAGATAGATAATCTCTTCCCATGCAATTTACAGCCTCTGAAAGCCCATCGGAGGGCCATCTATAAGTCAGTTCTGACTTGATGGCAATGAGTTTTTGAGAGGTGCTAAGCATTAAAAATCTGATAGTTATTGGTATTGTTAGGTGCCCTCAAGTCAAGTATAACTTATAGCAGCCCTATGAATGACATAAATCCTGTCATTTCCTGTGCCATCCTCACAATCTCTGACACACTCAAGACCACTGCTGCACTGTGTTAGTCCACCTGGTTGAGAGTTTTCCGCTCCTTTAACATCTCTTTACCTTTCCAGGCATTATGTCCCTCTCCAAGAAATAGCCTCTCCTAGCAACATGCCCAAATTATGTGAGATGAAGCCTTACCATCTTTGCCTCCAATAAGCACTCTGACTGCACCTTCTCCAAGGCAGTCCATGGCATATTCAGTACTTATCTCCAACACGACCATTCAAATGCATCAATTCTTCTGTCATACTTATTCATTGTCCAGCAAGGGACTAAAAAGACCATAACCTGAATCAAGAATACCTTAGTCCTCAAACTGAAGGATCTCCTTCACTTTACTTGCTTTGAAGAGTTTACTCTCCTTTGAAGAGATTCCTGACTACCGACTTCCCTCTGCAATGTCTCCTAATCTCCTGACTGATAGTACCAAGTGTACTGATTGTTGCTCTAAATAGGATGAAGTCATCGACAGTTTCAATCTTTTCTTTATCTATTATGAGGTTAAGTTGCCTCTCGGTCTAGTGGTGAGGATTTTTGTTTTCTTGACAGTGAGATGAAATCCATATTGAAGGCTACATTGTTTAACCTTCTGCAGCAAAGGTTCAAGTCTTTCTTATTTTCAGCAAACAAAGTTATGTCATCTGCCTAATGAAGGTTATTTATGAGTCTTCTTCCGATCTTGATGCCACATTCTTCTTCACAGAGTCCAGCATCTTGTTTAACTTTTTTTCCAGCATACAGATTAAGTAAGTATAGAGAAAGGATACAACCCTGGCATACAGCTTTCCTAATTTAAAACCACATAGTAAACAAACAAATAAACAAACCCAACACCAAAACACATAGTCCTCCCTTGCTCTGTTTGCACAATGGCCTCTTGGTCTAGGTTTAAGTTTTGCATGAACATAATTAAGTGTTCTGAGATTCCCATTCTTCTCAATGTTAGCCATAATTTGTTATGATCCACACAGTGAAATGTCTTTACATAGTTAATTAAGCACAAATAGACACTTTTCTGGTATTCTTTTATTTCTGATATGATATCATCAATAATATCCCTGGTAGCACAGCCTCTTCTAAATCCAGCTTAGACATCAAGAAGTTCCCTGTGTATGTACTGTTCTAACCATTTTTAATGCCTTTCAGCAATATTTTGCTTGCATGTGATAACAATAACATTGTTCAATATGTTCCACATTCTGTTGGCTTATTTTTCTTGGAGATGGAAACAATTACAGATCTCTTCATGGTCAATAAACATCTATTGAGACTCTTTTGAAGAATTAAATAAAAATTAAATAAACCATGGATCTTATCCTTGAAGAGCTCCCATTCTGATAGGAGTGAATCAAGAAATAACAAAACAAAGGCTTAATGTTACAGGAAAGCTCAGGATAAAGCAATGCTCTACAAGAGTTATAAACCAAGAGAGCTCGAGGACAGAGCCAAATCACATCTGGGAATGTGAGGCACAAAAGGCACATATGGAAGCCGGCACTGAAGAATGGATGACATTCTGATGGGAAGACAAGGCAAAAAGGTACACAGTGATATTCTAAGTACAGCAAACAACCTAAGACCCAAAGATGGGATACTTCACCCGGACTGGATATGGGGAAAACGAGTGCCACTGAGTTCACCAGATCTGGCCCTGGCAAATGGTTGATCCGCTTCCACTTTAGACTTACTTCCTAGCATTCTTTCCTGACTCCCTTCTTATTAAAGCTAATATTTAACATGGTCAGCAGAAGTAGGAGAATGTGTTCAAACTCTACAGCTGTAAGTGTATGCTTCTTTCTTAGAACTATACTTAACAAAATCCATCTAATATCACGGTTACCACCCTTATCAATCCATCCCCCAACTCTGATAGTTTCTTCCTTAGTGTCACTACTTCCCTTCCTTTACATCCATTCTTGTTTATAGCCTATGCCCACCCACTTGATGCAATTTCCTTGAGGGCAGAAATATGACTTTCTTATCTTTGTTTTCTTCATTACTATTTGGAAACCCACTTCATAGCAACTAAAGCAAAAACAAGTAAACAAACAGGGGCTTGCCATAAGAACACAGGGTGAGAGCCAACCATCACAAGCAGGATTATATCTAGGAACCCAAGCACTGAAGTATCTCTTTTCCTTCTTCCTTCCTCTCTCTTAACTTCCTTTCTCACATATACCAACTCTCTTACTTCCTCTCCAGACACTTTTTCCTTCTTTCCTTCAGAAAGAGATGATGGAGAAACTCAATATAATCAGTCAGAATAAGGACCTTCTTTAAAGGAAGAAATTATCAATTGCTCATATGAAAGCTCAAGTTCAATCAGAAGAAAAGTAAAACAAGTGTAAGTGAGCCAACAGTCAATTGGAGAATATCCCACTTAAATTTACAGATTATCTCAAGAATAAGTTTGATACATTGAACACTAATGACCAAAGACCAGATGAGTTCTGAACTAAAATCATGAATGAAGAAAGCAAAAGGTCATCTATAAAACAGGAGGGAAAAGAAAAAAACCAAAATAATAGACTCTGAAACTTGTATTTGACTGTGGAGTACCCAAAATGAATAGACTAAATTATGAAAATTAAAGCATTAACTCAGGAGATTTCAAAGGGTGGCTCAGGAAGACAAAACAAACTATTATAATGAAATACACAAAGACCTAGAGTTAGCAAACCAAACACAAGAGCATGCTCAGCTTTTCTCAAACTTAAAGAACTGCTGACAATAATTCAAGCCTCAAGTTACAATAATGAAGTAGTCTCTGAACAAAATACTGAATGATACAGGAAGCAACAAGGGAAGGGAGAAGGAATACTCAGAGTCACTGTACCAAGAAGAAATGATTGGCATTTAGTAATTTTAGGTTATGGTCAAGAACCTCCGGTCTTACAGAAGGAAGAACAAGTTGCACTGAAAGTACTGGAAAAAATAAGGCTACAGGAAATGTTAGAATGCCAATTAAGATGTTTCAACAATGGAAATATTCACTTTTTCAAGTCAAGATATTTGGAAAACAGCTAGTTGGCCAATTGACTGGTAGAGATTCATGTTTGTGCCCATTCCAAACAAAAATGGCCCAATGGAATGCAGAAATTATCAAATAATATTACCATCACATGCAAGTAAAATTTTACTGAATATGGTTCACAAACAGTTACAGCAGTGCATCAACAAAGAACTCCCAGACATGCAAGCTGAATTTAGAAGAGAATGTGCAACTATGAGTATAACTGCAAATATTAGATGGATCTCGGCTGGAAGTAGAGAATTCCAGAGAGATGTTTACCTGTGTTTTATTGGCTACACAAAGGCATTTGACTATGTGGATCATAATAACTTCTAGATAACACTAAAAAATGGAAATTCCAGAAAAATTTTTTTTATTCTTGTGGAATCTGGATCAAGACCCAGTCATCTCAACAGAACAGGAAATATTATGTGATTTAAAATCAGGAAAGGTATGCATCAGACTTATATTCTTTCTTCATACTTATTCAATCTGTATACCACATAAATAATCTAAGAAGCTGTATGCAGAACACAGCATCATAACTCATTAACAACTTGCAATATGCAGGTAACACAACCTTGTTTGCTGAAAATGAAAAAGACTTGAAGTGCTTGCTAAAGGAAGTCCAAAGACTAGAGCCTTCAGTACAGATTACACTCCAGCATAAAGGAAAACCAAAATTTTCATATCTGAATCAATAAGCAACATCATGAAAAACAGATAAAAGATTGAAATTGTAAAGGATTTCCTTTTTTTTTTTTTTGCACCACAATCATCACTCATGAAAGCAGCAGTCAAGAAATCAGACAATAAACCACTGGGCAAATATGCTACAAAAGACCCCTTTAAAAAGCTAATATGTCACTTTGAGAAGTCAAGTTTGACTGACACAAGCTATAGCATTTTCAGTTGTTTCATATGTATCTAAGAAATGGATAATAAATAAGGAAAAGAGGAGAAGAATTGATTCACTGGAAGAGTTGTGCTGGTGAAAATACTGAACGTACTATGGACTGCCAGAATGGAAAAAAAAAAAATCAGTCACCTTGCTCCTTAGAATGAGAGTGGTGAAACTTCAGCTCACATACTTTTGGCATATTATCAGAAGGGACCAGTCATAGGAAAAGGACTTTGTGCTTAGCAAAGTGGAGGGTCTGTAAAAAAAGAAGGCCTCAATAAGATGCATTGACACAGTAGCTGCAGCAATGGATTTAAATATAGCATCTATTGTGAAGATTGCACAGGATTGAGACATTTTTTCCTGCTGTATATCAGGCTTCTATGAGTCTGAGTCAACTCAATGATACCTAACAGCAAGAACACTGCTTTGGTGGTGTAGTGGGTTACATGTTTCACTGCTAACCAAAAGATTAGTGGTTCGAATTCACCAGCTGTTTTACAGGAGAAAGACAGCCAGTCTCCTCTCATAAAGATTTCTAACATCAAAAACCGATAGAAGGTCACTAAGGCTGGCAATCAACTCAATGGCAGTAAGTTAGGTGACATAGATGTTAATATTATTTTAATTTTATTGTTGAGGTATATGTTATATCAAATATTTCCATATTCACACAGCTAATAAATGAAGAACTCAAGAAATACATCCAAAAGTTTGAGCCCACAGAGTTCAGACTTTTAGCATTATAATATGTGGACATAAAAGGAAAACAGAACTGTGAAAGCCTATCCCTAGTGGTAGGTAGTTGTCAAAGAAACATCTTTTTTTTTTAATTTATTTTTTTAATTAATTTAGTTTGTTTACTTTTCATTTCAATAAACATCTACAGAGATTTTGGAATTCCATTCGTTCATTGTTGCACCCTTCTCCCCGCACAAACCCCTCCCCCCGTTTGCTCCTCTCCCCGAAAAGTAAAATAAAAACTCCCTCATTGGTACACAATCCCCACCCCCTACCCCCAAAGAAACATCTTTTAAAACCCTGTACTCATACTTTTAGTAGTGGATAGAGGAATGGATGAATAAAAGGATGGTGGATGGAAATTTGACAGTGCAATCATCTTATTGTTCAACCCATTGCACAGCTAAGGATTTTATTGGCTAAATTACAACTATGACATTATCTTTAAAAGAAAGAAAGAAAGGAGAAAGTGGCTGTAAATGTGTTCTCTTAGCTTAAGGCTTTGGTAATAAAGGGACACAAGCTGACATTTCTAGATCCACTTCTGCTTTTTTTCTGGATTATGTGAGACGGTAAAAAGCTAGAAAACTGTTAGATGTAAAGAGTCAAAGTGGCCAGTTCATTAGGAAGGAGAGGAAGAGGAAGGATGAGGTTCTTGGAAATATTCAAGTGAGGCAGAGACCAGCTGGCATTATGAGGGACAGCTGCTTCCAAAGAAGGTGAAGGTGGCATGGGAAAATGTAATCTAATACTAAGATCACGGTGTGAGTACTTCATGAAAATATCCTGTGGTCAAGTATAGGACAAGACATAAGGGTGCCTCGTCTTCTAGACGCCACGCAGGCCTCGGGTGCTGACTCATGGTGACCAGTGTGCTGTATACAATCCTCCAGGGTGTTTATAACTCAGTGGTGGATGAGAGTAAGAACTATTGGTCTTGCCAGCTTAGAGGGATGAACACTCGGAGAAGGTTAGTTCCTACTTAGAGAATTTTCAAAGGGGTCATCTCTCTCAAACTCCAGAATAGTAGTACTTTTTGTTGAAGCACTTCTTGATGTCCATTAAGCCAATGCCTGTCCCTAGATGGGAGCAAGGTGTATGAGTTCTTTCTCCTGACACCAGCATTCCTCTTGGATCAGCTGGTTTTTTAGGCTGACGTTGCTGTGCCTCCTCTCCCTCCTAAACACAAAATCTATCATTCTCCTACTAAAACCCTTCAACAACCCCATATTATCTTCAGAATAATAGCCAAACTCTGGAAGTAATCTACAAAGTCTTTCACAAAATGTCTTGGTTGACTCCAGCTTCATGTCCTCACATACCTCACCCACAAGTCACAACAGCCTTCTTTGCTCAATTTCTTGAGCAAGATTTCTTATTTCAAGAGCTTTCAGGAATCCTATCCTCTCTGCTGAAATCTCTCCAGCTTCTCAGGTCCACCACCACCACCACCACCACCACCCCACACACACACACAGACATCAATCTCTCCTCCCAATCTTCATCTCCCTAAAACATCTAGAACTGGAAATTTGGGTCTTAAAATCAACATACACTTTGCAAGTGACTGTGTTCCGTTCTCCTCACTCCCAAGTAAGAGGTCCTTGTTAAGTCAGTTAATTGGTGGCACAATAGTTAAATGAACCACTTGGCTGCTAACAAAACAGTTAGCAGTTCAAACCTCACAAAGTGGCTTTGAAGGAGAAAAGACCTAGCAATCTGCTCCATAAAGACAACAGCCTAGGAAACACTATGGGGCCGTTCTATTCCAACCTATAGGGTCACTCGGAGTCAGCACCAACTTGATAGGACACAATATTTAGTCAGTAGGGTATTTCCTAATCACTGGTGCAAATGACACTATTTGGGTGGGAAACTGAGTCACCATTTAATGAACGAAACACAGGTTTCTGTCCCTTCACCCATTCTTACCTGATCTGGGCCAGCCTACCCATTCCCCTGTCCTTCAAGGCCAAGCAGTCTTCACCCTTTGTTGCATTTACTTGCTTCTATTAGAGTCACTTGGCCCACAGCCTCACTCTGAAACTTTATCTTGTTAACAAAGTCGAGCTGTGAATGTTTTCTGTCAGTTTATGGTGAAGCACCTCAGGTCTCATGGGTGGAAAGGTTCCCTCCCATGTCCTACCCAAGTCAGAGTCCCTCATCCTTGACGGTGTGACCAGCAAGCACACGGGTAGAGGTTCCTGTAAAAGAACCAGGTTTTTTTCTTTTTTCCAGTGTTCTAGACTGAATTATTATAGCCAGAGGGAGCCATTCATCAGCTCTGACACTACAGGAAGCTTCCTGGGCAAACAGCTTTATTGCTGCGTGAGATTAACCCAGACTGTAGTAATTTGTAACAAAGATAAGAAAATTGCACTGGTCTCGCAGAAATAAATCTGAATTCCAGAGTGGACAAAGGGGACTTCAACTTGAAATCTGCTATTTCAGATATAATCAAATTTATAACAGCCCCTGAAGATTGTAAAAAGTCAAGTGCGGTTTCCTGTTGGCAGTGTCGTCTCTGGCCCCACCATTGTGAAATCAATTTAACTGGAATTTCCTAACAGGCTGTGAGTTTGAGCCCATGGAGCTTTTATGGAAGATTGTTTGGCCTCTTTGAGACCCATTCCTCATCCACCTGACTTCATCATAGGAGAAGATGTCCTGGGGTGGGAGTGAGGAACTGGATAGGAGGCCAGGGGCCCTTCCTCTTAGCAGCTGTAAGATCTCGGTGAAACAGAGATAAAAATAGAGACCCCCTCTCACAGCTGTTGTGAGGATTAAATGAAAGAAGAATGGGGAAGTCCCGTACAGGAGTCAGTTATTAATGAGAGTCTGTTAACCTAAGAGATACTATGGGCTGAACTCTTATGCTTGCTTGCACTGGACGTGAATTTCACTTCACAGGCATGGTCTTATTTAACCCTTCCAAAAGACACACGGAGAGGGCACTGTCATTGTCTCTATTTACAAATTTTAAAACTGAAGGTCAGAGAAGTCTTAGAGTCTATCCAAGGTCACACAGCCCATCAGTGTCATGACAGGGATTTGAACACCCGCTCTGCACCATCAGACCCTCCACCAGCCACAGAAAAACTGGCTTATAAGTAAATACACTTATTATATTAATAAGAAGTTCTGGTGGCCTAAGAAGTTGCTCTTCAATCTCAAGGGCAAGCAGTTCAAATCCTCCAGCTACTCCATGGGAGCAGGATGGGCAATCTCTTTCCTTGACATTAAACTGCCTCTGAGGAGGGTCAGTTATGGGTTGGTTCTGACTCTACGGTACACAACAACAACAAGCACTTATAAAGGAGCACTGGAAGCACAGTATATTATATAGCAGGCTGCTAACTGAAAGGTCAACAGCTCAAATCTGCCAGCAGCTCTTCAGGAGAAGGATGTGCAGCCTCGCAGGCTTAAAAGCTCCACGGAGAGTTGCTACAAGTTGGAACCAACTTAATTCTAGTGGGCTAAGTACTTTGGGAGGTTGGGGGGGCAGTAGTGGTTCAGAGGTGTAAGTCTCACCTTTCATAGAGGAGATTGGGGTTGATATCTGGCCACTACTTTATGTACAACCACGACCCGTCTGTTAGTGGAGGCATATGTGTTGTGGCAATGCTGAAGAGGTTTCAGTGAAGCCCTGAGACAAAGTCAGACTAGTGAGAATGAACTGGTGATCTACTTTCAAAGTTAGCGGGTGAAGACCCTGTGGTTCACAGCAGTCCCCTCTGCAACTAATTATGGGCTGGCACAGGACCCAGCAGTGTTTTGTTCCACTGTGCATGGGGTCACCATGATTCAGGGACAACTTAACAGTATCTACTAGCAAGAGGCACTTACATGTGTCAGGCACTGTTCTAGGAGTTTTACATGCATCTCAGAACAACCAGAGGGAAAGGTAAACACTATTTTTGCCCCACTATCTGGAGCTCGAGAGTTCTTGTGGCCCAGCAGTAAGAAGCTGTGCTGCAATCCTGCAGGCATGCGGTTCTAATCCACCAGTTGCTCCACAGGAGAGGACGGACAATCTCTTCCCATGTGATTTACTGTCTCTGAAGACCTTCTGGAGGGTCAGCTAGGGTTGGTTTTAACTCAACAACACATGACAACAACAACCATAATATGAAAATAAGGAGCAATGTTTTGAGCTGCTAACCAAAAGATCAGCTGCTCCACAGGTGAAAGATGAGGTGGTCTCCTCCCAGAAACCTGATTACTAGGAGTTGGGATTGACTTGATGGCAATGGGTTCAGTTTTTAGTTTATTTGGAATCAGTGATGGCACGAGAGTTAAATCTCTCAGCTATGACAGCAAAAGGACAACAGTTTAAACCCACTGTCCATGCCATGGGCAAAAATCTGCCAGTCCACTTCTGTAAAGAAGCCTTAAAACCTTATGGGGTAATTCTGCTCTGCCCCATAAGGTCCCTATTAGTTAGAATTGACCCAATGACACCAAGATACGGAAACAGGCTCAGTGATGTTAAAGCCTTTACCTGAGATCACACACCGGTAGATAACAGAGCCAGCAATTTAACGCAGGCTGCATGCTTCATGGCTCTATTGCAAGAGAGAATGCAATAAAAGAGAGAGAAAGGGAAGTGAGCCAGGAGAATTTAGGTGTGATGAAGGACCAAGAGTCTCTTGAATGAGATGTTTAGCAAACAAAGGGAAAAACCAAGCAAAGTCTCAGATTTCCCTGGGACTCTGACTCCTTCCCCTCAAATGACTCAACTCTGGCTGTGTGCCGAGTGCACCTACCATTGCATGACACGGGCAGGAAGACAATCAGCTGCACAGAACTGGGCGTTCAGCACATTCATCGGGCAGGCAGGATCCACAGTACCCATCTCTGCACACCCAAGGCGCACACAGGCCTCAGCCCAAGCAGGCCCCTAGTACCACTGTGGACTTGAATTGAATCCATAAGAACAAGAAGAGCTCTTGAGAACTGAGCCGCCCAAGCACCTCATTTTAGAGGGAGGAAACTGAAGAAAGAATAGAATAGGGGCCAAGATGGCAAGGCTTGTCAGATTTCATGTGTGCATGGGCTCAGAGGGTCTCAGAGCACAGCAGGCAGAAAGGAAGTAGAAGAGAATCAAGAATCCAACCTTGAGTGTAAATTGGATCTGGGCAGGAGACCTGAGTAAGGTGACATGGATAAGAACTATTAAAGGGAGGCAGGATTAGCATGGAGAGTGTTGCCAGATTGACCATGAATTGATTTGACATCCTGCCTCCTGTTGGCTAAAATAAACTTGGGTGTGGCTTTGGTTTCCATATTTCAGATACCAGCCTTTCTCACACGGTTATTGTGAAGATTGCAGAAAATAGTATATATGAAGAACTTAATCCAAGCGCTGGCAAGTTCTTAATGCCTAGTACTAACTAACCAGATATTGTTAGTTGCAGTCAAACAGGACCTAACTCACAGTGACCACAGGGCATAGAGTAGAATTACATGCCAGGATTTTCAGGGATGTCACCTTTCACAACTCATGTTGGAACCAATTCATAGATGACCCTCCGGTGAGCTTTCAGAGACTGAATATCACACGGGAGGAGATCGCTCACTTTCTCCTGAGGAGCAGCTGGTAGATTCAAACCAGCTGCCTTTGGGTTGGCAGTGCAGCTCATTACCCATTAGGCCACCAGAACTTGAACAGTTTACAGTCTCTGAAAATCCATTGGAGGGTGAGCCATGAGTCGGTTCCAATTTAATGGGAATGAGAAAAAGACCTTTTACAAGCAAATTGCTAGGCTTTAGTTTCAAGCTACCTCTGACACTGTTTGACCCAACAATATTTTCATTAGAATTTTAGTGCTTAATCGCTTGCACCACCCAGAAACTTTGTTAATCACTAGTGTCCTGGTTACACCATCTATGAGCATTTCAATTAGTTGACTATTTGAACTGGTCCGTTCTTGTCCCCGCCCCTATTTTTACAATGGCTTTTCCTCCTGCCCTGACCCTCTACCCTTCCAAGCGTGATGTCATACACCAAGGACTGATCCCTCCTAACAACAGGCCCAAAGTCTGTGAGACAAACTTCACCATCCTCGCCTCCATGGAGCATCCGTTTGGCACTTTCTCCAAGATGTACTTCAACACACAACTCAAAGGTATCTATCAGAAACAAGAGCAGAATTCATTCTGGAAACTTTCAGTAGGACAGTTTCCAAAAGATTTGATCAGAGCCCAGTCATCTTCCCAGTAACCCTCCACCAGCAATGGCTTCTTCCAAAACCATTCCTCCTTGAGGGTCCATCAAGACGTCTCTTTTCATACTTTGCCCAGAAAGAAAGTAAATATTTTTCAATGAAACTCAGCTATCAATTAAACATCGTCTCTCTTTAATATGAACGTTGAACCAACAGCGGCTGCACATCCCCACAAGAATATTTAACGCAATTAAACTTTAGCTACTTTTAAAACAAATTCTTTTAAATGCTAATGGCCATTGTTTTCGCACTTGATAAGTAAAATTTTGTGTCAAGCAAGGTTAGATGATTGCAATGATTTAATTGTACTTCTCAAAGAAAGGAAAATGTTAAGAAAAAAAGCTAAGATGGACCTCTTACCACATTCCTCCCGCAAAATGTCCTGTAACAATAGAGCTGTGATTTGCTGAAATTAAAATGCTATTATGGTGAAATTAGGGCTTCAATATTTTTAGCAGCTTTAATAGGCCTTGCATTTTAAGGGACATCTGATAATAGATAATTACATTTCATCTTAAAGAAACTGAGTTGTTTTCTTAAGGAAAATACTTTTCTTTCTTCCAGAGAGGTTAAAGCCGAGCCATCATTAGAAGCAGCACCAAGCTCGAGGTTCCTGCTTCAGCTTGGGAAATAGAGATTAGCATATAAATAGCCTTCGGTGCCTGCTTGATTCCAGCTATTTTGCGTTTCAATGTGGCATCAGAATGCACTTAGCAAAAAATGTTCGAGAGGAGAAAGAGGTTTGTAATATGTCGCTTTTATAGAGGGGGGAACTTTAAGTATAAAAGATCATCCACTCCTCTGTGGGCTCTTTTTTTTTTTTTTTTAATCCTTTCAATGCCCCAATTACGGAGTCCTAGGAGCCAACAGGCCCCCCAGAACGGAGCCTTAGTTTACATTGCAGCTCCTTCTCTGGACTGGGAAAATAAGTCAAAATGGTGCACAGGAAACAAGATAAATACCTGGGCTTCCTCCTGGACACAGCGGGAGCCCTCAGGGGGCACAGCTGTGCCCTTTCTCCTCGCTCCCACGCTACCCATCAGCAGCGGGGCCTAGGGACAGCTCCGCCAGGACCCATTTGCTGGAGCAGTGAGGGAGACTCCTGGCTTTTTGCCCGGAAGCCGGCTTCCCTCTGGGAAATCTCGGGGTCTGGGCATGGAGCCCAGGGTTCTTTTTACCTTTCTTCCTAACCCTCTTCACCATTCAATAACCCCTCCACCCTCAATACACACACACACATCCTGGCTGGCTGTGATTCAGGCTGCATCCTGGGCCAGAGCGAGATGATTCACTAAACCCCACACTTTGACTTCTTAGGCAAGGGCAATAGGTGGTTCCAGGAAGAATGGTCCTGAACAGCAGTTGTGGGGGACACAGCCTTCTTGCTGTTGCCATTAGAAAAAAAAAGAGTTGAAGGCAAGAGAGAGAAAGAAAGAAGCTGGTCCCAAGAAATGAACAGGCCTTAAATGCGTGGTCTGAGAGGGATGCCAAGTGACCACGTGCAGAGAAGGTCAAAATGGTGGGAGGGCAGTTAAGGGTGGTTTCTTTTCAGAGATGTTTTAGGAAGGACTAGGGAAGATGATATTTTGCTTGATATTTGGGATGGAGATCCTGTCATTGAACTTGTGTATGGGCTTTTGTGATCAGGCCCAGAGCCTTATCAGGTTCCAGTCTCTGGTCTGGGCTCTACTCTGGTCGCCTTAGACATAAGGTTTCTTCAAGGAGTGATCAGGCCTGGGGACAACTGTGACATTCTTCCTCCAGTTGCAGTGCAGCGCGATGGGGGTCAAGTGGAGGCTCTTAATTAGCATTATACTCCTTTTTACAGATGAAGACACTCGGGTTTAGACATGGCACAGCTTCTCCAAAGCAAGCCGAGCCTGGGATTCTGGATTGGTGAAGCCCCTCCAGAAAATAGAGGAGACAGAGGCCACCATTACCAAAGCATGATCCCCATAACAGCAGGATTGGGCATCACCTGGGTGCTAGTTAGAAATACAGTTTCTCAAATGTCTTACTGAATCAGTAGCCACTCTTAAAAAGATGCTTAGTCCCTTTCTATGCACATTAACATTTGAAGAATGCTAACAACACACCAACTAGATGTTGTTTTTGTTATTGTTAGGTGCCATCAAGTCAACTGCAGCTCTCAGTGACCCTGTGAACAACATATCAGAACCTTGCTCTACCCTGGTCCGTCGTCACCTTCTCAGCTGTCCTCAAGCCCATCACTGCAGTTCCTGTCTCAACCCATCTCATTGAGTGTCTTCCTCTCTGGCTGATCCTCTACTTTCCAAGCATAGTATTGGCCCCTCTTGACAGCAAGCCCAAAGAGCATGAGGTAAAGTTTCATCATCTGTGCTTTTCAAGAGCACCCTAGTGGCTCTTTTTCCAAGTATTTGTTTTGTTGGCAGTCCTTGGGATATTCCATATTCTTCACCAACACCATAATCCAAAGGCATCAATTCTTCTTCAGTCTTCTTCATTCACAGTCCAATGTTCAGGGAGCAACTGAAAAAAAAAATCGCCAAAACATAAAACAACTTGGCTTGGATCAGTCACACCTCAGCCTTTAAGTGACATCCTTACTCATCAAGTTGGGCTCAGCAATTGCATGTGTGTCAGAGGAAAGCTGAGAAGGTTTTTAAGGACTGATTTTTTGGGAAGCAAATGATCACACTTTTCCTCTGAGGTGCCTCTCAGTGGAGTTCAACCTCCAACCTTTTGGTTCGGAGCCAACTGTGTAAAACTTTTGCATCATCCAAGGATTCTACAATATAGTGTTACCATTGTTATTACCTGTGTAGGGTAAAACTAATCAGAAGGTCTTCAAGGATGCAACCTTTAAAAAGCAAACCACCAGGCCTGACTTCCAGACCTATGCATGGCTTCAAACCATCAACCCTTCAGCTAGTAGTTGAACTGTTGAATCAACCAAGAACTGAATGGACTGTGTTCATATACTAGAAACTAAGCCAAAAAAATACAGTGATAAAACTAAGAAAAAGAAAAAATAAAACAAAACCTAAGCATTATTTGGCATCATGGGGACAGAACAGCAGTGTTTAGAATTAAGTTGAAATGCTATAGCATCCCACAGACAGAGTCCAAGAAAGTCCCCATGTGGAAAGTTTCTTTCCGTTCTTAATGAGATGTAAAATGGATGGAGATGAAGGGATGATCAATACCCTTTTCTAAAGATGTACCTAGAAGGCGAACGTGGAAAGCATTTTATACCTCTTTCTAAAATGTGAATGCCTTTTCATTCTTAGGAGGAGTACACTTCCATTCCCTTTGATCTCCTCTCAGAAGGAGCCAAGGGGGCTGTGCATCCCTAAGCTTAGCAGCTAGGATACGCTTGAGAATAGCCCACGAGTGCCTAACTGGCATCAGAGAAGGCAGCCTCATGGATACAAAAGCTTGTCTCAAGGTTCCAAAACTCACAGCTGAAATGACCCATCGTGCAAGAAAAGACCCGTGCCTGAAGAAAAATGGCTGCAATTATTTCAATTCATGTAGTCACACTCTCTCAAGTTAAACTGACATTTCCAGCTGCAGTTTGATATATCTTTGCTCAACAAAAGATGGGAAAACAAATTAGCTTTTACCTAATGACTTCAATGTTTTTAGAGAAACAAAAAAAAAAAAACAAAATCTGTCAGATTATGTGAGCAAAGAGGTTCAATAGACACAAAGCATGTGTCTATACTAAAAAATGGGCAACATCCTTCTCTATGATTTGTTGTGTTGTTGTTGATTGTTGTTGAGTCCAGCATGACTCATAGTGACCCCATGAACAAAAGACCAAAAGCCTTTCTATACATATCATTGTTTCTCAAAGTTCATAGAGTTTCCAGAGGCATATTGTTTAGTAAATGGATGCCATTCTGTATGATTTACTGCCTCTGAAAACCCACTGGAGAATCAGCTATGATTTGGTTCTGAATCAATGGTGCATAACAATAATAATAAAAACCAAATAATAGTAACCCAAGTTAGGGTTCTTTTCACTACACTATAAGGGCACAAATGTGTTGTGTCATCCTCTTCAACCTTGACCCATACGAAGTCTATACTTTTCCTAAACACGCACGCATACACAAATCCCTTTACAATTCAAGGTGCTGTAAGCCCCACCTTCCTTACCACCTCCTCTCCATCATTCTGTCTTTTAATTTAGGACCTTTCACTCATCTTCACTGAATTTCTTTTTTCAGAGGCTGCCCAATGTACCATCAGTACAAGATTTCTTCCCCTTCTATATTGCTATGCAAATCACTGCCTAGCCCTCTCCACAGAAGGAGGGCTTGACCCCCCCTTGTTCACAGGGGAACAGTTTCCATGAGGAACTGGGCTTCACAACCCTCTGTAGAAACCAGGTAACTAGCAACTTGCCAATCAACTTAGGAGCATCTTACAATCAAGATATTAAAAATGAAACTCCTGATTCCTTCCTCTGCCTTCCTTCCTGCCGGAGAACACTACTATAGACTCAGCTTTGGTGAGGTGAGGCTGAGGGAATCTTACTCTATTCCTCTTTAGTCTTCATTCTCCACATCTAATCTACCAGCAAGTCTGTTCTACTCCATTTCTAAACGTATGCTAAATCCCCTACTTTCTGCCTTCACCACTGTCACCACAAGGTCCGAAGCGTTCTTATCATTTATGTGGACCACTGCAATAGAACTCACTTTTGAGTTCCAGGTAAGGAGTTGTGCTGACAACACAGAGGCAGGTGGTTCACATCCACCAGTTTGAATCTCTCCAGGAGAAAGATGGGCAGTCCACCCCCTGCGTCTGATTTACAGTCTGAATTAGCTCTAAGTCGGTTCTGATTTGATGGCAATGAGTAAGTGATTTGCTTTTCTTCGAGTACATTCTCTACAAGGCAATTGGGATTCTCTACCATCAGAATCATCTACCAAGTCATACCACTCCCTGCATTAAAACTCTTTCCTACCAGAAAGACAGCTCTATGAGGTCCAAGACCTGACATTCATATTTACCTCTGTATCTCCAGTGCCAACAACAGTGTCCAGCACAGAGTGGCTACTCAGTAAATAGTAGTTGCATGAATGAATCAACTAAGAACTATAATTGCAAATTATGTCAACAACAACAAAAAAATTTGTTCTTTGTAGAAAATTGGACCCATTTGATCTTTTTCCTTTGTATTCTAGCATTGGGGTTGGTCTTCTCTAGTTTCTGAAAAGATGTCAACAGACCTACACACTGAGAAATTCGTTCTCCTTCCCTTCAGCCAGCAGAGGCAAAGGGAAGGGGATGCATGGCTCACGCGCACAGATGCATCTTGCTTCCGTTATGGTGCTTAAGAATAGACGAGAGATTACGCTGATTGGATGGACATTTTCCATTTTTGTTCTTTTAATTATAAACATAAACTATTAGGGGTGAAATAAAATGGAAATCTGGCTGTCAATTTCACAATTAGCATCTCATTTCAAGAGACCAATCAACCTAAATGGGGGCCAGTGACCTTAATCTTTCCCCAAATACAGTGCTTGATTTCTCTTATTAGGTGAAAATCTCCAAACTATGAAATAGTTGGATTAACCCTATGTTTGCATCTGCGATGCTATTACCACATTTAAATAAGTCACAAGACCTTTGTGACTTGTATGTTATGGTTTGTGTGGACAGAAGCTGGAAGGCGACGGCTGTGCAAATCAAGTAGAAGAAATAACAAGGCCGTTTAAATAACAGCTTTTTTTTTTCATTTCTTTTTCTAAGATTGTGGAAGGAAGTGTGAATCGGGAAGACTTATTTTGCCACCAATTAGCTAAAATTAACTCAAGATGAGAGTAAAGCCCACAAGTCAAATGCAACTAATTTTCATCATAAAGGTCTATTAAAAATCCAGTAAGGGAAGAAAGCCTTCATTTTTTGTGATATATCCACCCATTGCTGGCCAGCTGATTCCACATCATAGCAACTCCATACCACAGAGCTCCAGAGGGTTACCAAGGCCATTAAAACCTTTATAAAGAATCCTGTTGCCTCTTTCTCCCATGGAGCAGTTAATAAGTTTAAGCTGCAGACTTTTCCATGATTAACCAAGTTCTTATCCACTGAATCACCAGGGCCCCACATTGTGATATAATCCACCAAATCCACTGGCATGGAGTGGATTCCGACTCATAGCAACTCTCCACCTGATTTCTGAGGCTGTAAATCTTTATAGAAGGAGACGGCCCAGTTCCTCCTGCAAATCAGCTGATGGATTCGAACCAATGGCCTTTTCGTTAGAAGTATAATGTATTATGCACTGTGCCACCAGAACTTCTTCCTGGAGATGGGTTGTTCTTAGTTGCCATCAGGTCAACTATGACTCATAGGAATCCTATGAACAACAGATCTGAGCTTTGTCGTAACCTGAGCCATTATCTCGGTCTCTGGTATGTTCAAGCCTATCTTTGTGATATGTTGTTGTTGTGTACTGTCGAGTCAGAATCGACCTATAACTGACCCTCCAGTTGGTTTTCAGAGGTGGTAAAAGACACAAGAGGAGGCTCCCTATCCTTATGCAGAGCAGCTAGTGGATTTGCACCACATGCCTATGGGATTGTGACACAGGTTCTTACTTAGGCCACAGCTCATCCTGTGTGATTTATAGTCCCTGAAAAACTGCTAGAGAGTCAGCTATGAGTCAGTCCCAACTCAACAGCAATATATTTGAAGTTATAATCTTGGTTTTGAACAACAACAACAAAAAAAAATAAATAGAAAAAGACAAATTTGACCTGACAAACAATGAATCTACAGAATAATCTACAGAATGTTTCTGTAGGGATTAGAACAAGACCATTTACTTGGCAAGGTTAACTCCTTCTTCCAATAGGCCAAAGGTTCCTCCCAGATAAACATGGAAGCTGAATATACAGTTACGAACCAACCATCAGAATCTGGGCAGCTCAATTATTAATAGGATTGTTAACAACTATCTAGACCATTTCAGTTTGGAGTAGATTAGGGTACTTAAGATGCCAAAACTACTCATGAAACATTTCAAGGTCAGCCAAGCAGCTGTCAGGCTTGTCCACCTGACTGCTAGTCATTGATTGATATGCCTTCAGTAGTTGCATCCAAGTCTTTGCTGAGATGACTGATTTTTGTTCAACTTGCTCGCATTGGTAATTGGCTGTTTGGTATCTATAAAGCTAGAATTCTTTTTTTTTTTTTTTTGAGTTGAACATTTCTTTTTTTTTAAATTTAGGTTGTTTATTTTTCATTTCAATGAA